>NC_072430.2:25090384-25394230 GCF_028878055.3 Symphalangus syndactylus
CTGTGAAGAACCTTCCAGTCAGATTAACTTGCAAAGAAACCCACGTCCCACTGTCCCCTTCCTCAAGGGGAAACTCCGTGGGAGGCTATGCCCTTCGTACCTTGAAGCCACAGCTTTGTTTTCCTGCCACAGGGGAGACTGGCTCCCAGGGCTTCACCACCAGCCAGCGCCAGCTCCTTGCACAACTCCAGAGGGCACCACTCAATTGTATTACATGTCACTGGCACCCTCTGGAGCCCAACAACCATCCTGAGGCTCCTGTTTGTCTTGGAAACAGAGGAGCATGCTTGGGGAAGGGTCTCTGGGCCATCTCCTTGGGGGCTGGCAGGGAAAGGACATTCACAGGATTCCTTCCCTCCAGAGGGCCTCAGACAACAGACTAGATGTCAAGGACTGACCGCCTGTTCCCCTCCAGCTTGTCGGAACCGGGCCAGAGGGGAGATGGGGACAGCTAGTGCTAGGCCCTGCTGCAGGCAGCCAGCGTCCACAGACTCTGGGGCAGACGGGTATGTTGGGGCCGGGGAAGCAGAATACTTGGGGTCTTGTCAATGCTGTCTGACTTTCTTTCAAACTAAAACATTTGTGGAAATCTAGCCAGAGTTGATTTATGAGCTCTACATATTTCACAGGTCTTAACACGTCCCCCAGGAATCAGTGAGGTCAGACAGAACAGACTTTGCATCCGGAATCAGTACGAAATTGGCATCTTCAACAGTTTCCATGGGAGGAGGGGTTTAAGAATTTGAGGGAGATTATATGAAACAATGCAAAGACACAAAAAACCCTGACTCTGCTTCATTCCATTAGGGAAAAAGACGGGTCATCTGTTTTCTGCATCTGAGCTGAGTGAGGGGTGACCTTCTCCGCGGGGACAGGGATGAAGTATGATGGGACAGGACTGCTGGGGCAACTGAGAGCTCAGAGTAGACCCGGGTGACCATAGCACCCTGTACTTATTCTCCAGCTCACACTCCATAGCTGTGATAAATACACATTTGTGATTATTTATTTAACATCTCTCCACCCAACAGAGCTTTCTGTCTTATTCACCATTGTATTTTTTTTTTCTTTTTCTTTTTCTCTTGTGCAGTGGTGCTATCTTGGCTCACTGCAACCCCCATCTCCTGGGTTCAAGCAATCCTCGTGCCTCAGCCTCCCGAGTAGCTGGGACTGCAGGCGTGTGCTACCAGCTATTTTTTGTATTTTAGAAGAGACGGGGTTTCACCACGTTGGCCAGGCTGGTCTCAAACTCCTGAGCTCAGGCAATCGGCCCACCTCTGCCTCCCGAAGTGTTGGGATTACAGGCATGAACCACCACACCCAGTCTCACCATTGTATTTTTCTAGTGCCTGATAAATATTTGTTAAATATGCAGAAAAGCTACATGAGTGAATTGTATATGTGGGATTCAAATGAGAAAGAGAAATGGATTATATATTAGGTACAGTTTCTACATAGGTTAACTTATGACCATTGATGGAATTCATTTATCCATTTACCATTTATGTGTTGAGGTCTAAGCTGTGCGTGTAAAGATTAACCCATTTATGCCTGATGTTCCAATTTTTTAAATTTTTGTAATCAGACCTTGGCGATGAACTTGAACAGGAGGATATAAATAACTCCCACATGCTTAGCGTTCCAATAATGGAACACTAGGCATAATTTATCAGATATCATCACCCCCTGGCGAGTTCGCAGCCTCTTGGCAGGAAATATGAAACCCAAATAATTATATGTAGCCCAGTGAAATGGGATGGCAACAAACGTAGGTATGGGACACTTTGTTGGCTCTGGCTGGAGTGGTCACAGAAGCTTTCCTACAGACAGGGTTGCGTATCTGTGCGTCCATTTGATAAAACAATATTGACTGATCACTTTTCTGTGTCAGACACTGCCAAGGGCTAGGAGGGTCTAAGGATGAATGAGATGCTGTCCTGGCCCTCAGGATCTCTCTACTGAGAGGGTGCGAGTGGGGGTTTGGAGGGGGGTGTACATAAGTCATCAGATTCTCTTCATGAGCCAGTGTCAGATGTGACTGATGAGAGCAATATGTCCCAGGTGCTATGGGAGTGCCCACAAGGAATGTGAATGCATATGGTGGCCTTTAGCAAGTCTTTGCAGGATTGAATAGGATTTCCATGTCAGAGACGAGGAAAGGCAGTCGGGGTTAGGGAACAGCATGGGTAGAGACATGGAGACAAGAAAGTTCACTACTGCATGTTGAGTAGTCTTGGTCATGAGTCAACCGGTCACCTGCACACTTATGACACCCAGTGTGGCTGCAGCATGGACACAGGTTGTGGGCAGGGCAAGCACAGAATAAGAGATGAGGCTTAGAAGGTTGGCACTCAAGATTCCCCACCAGATTGTGGGGCCTTGAATTCCATGCAGTTGACTTGAGCTTTATTCTGTGAACACTGGTTTTTGAGCAGGGGAGTGAAATGTTTACAAGCCTATTTGGAGATTTCTGCTTAGTCTAGTCTTAGCACAGCCACAAGCTCATTGGGTGGTTGTGCTCCAGTTCCTTCTCTTTCTGGGGCTCTAGTTCACATCTGCATGACAGGGGCTGGGCCATTATCTGTGAGGCTTCCTCTAGCCTTGAACACTCAGGATGCAAAAATGCTTATGACAACCAGGTGAAGTGTGGCTTCTGGAGACAGGCAGCTTTCGGAGATGGTATCTTCTCATTTGAGGCAGTGATTTTGCATGTAGTCTAGGCTGTAGGGGCTATTTACTGGGTCACCTCATAATTACATCACCTCCGTGTTCTCAGGGTCCTGGTCAAAGTCTCCTTTAAGCTTAAAACAGAGATGAGCCCTTTGCCGAGACCTCTGAAAAAGGGGCATCAGTGGATGGATGAAATTGGCTGTCACTGTGATGATGGGGCCTGGCCTGGTCCTGTGAGAAATCTGACACTGCCTTTATAATTCCTGGGGGAAGTTTGCAAGCAGCTGGAGCAAAACACAAGCTCCTTAGGAAGCCAAGAATCCTCCCAGATTGACCAACAAGGTAGAGATGTAAGCGATCCCACCATCAGACGTCTCTGGAAAATCCCACCTCAGACCTCAGACCTCCTTAACAGATCCTTTTTCCAGGATCATCTTAATCTCATTTCTCTCTAGAGAGCAGACAGTGGCTGGGGGCCAGGCGGCACTGGCCTGTGGTCTGTTTTGGTCTCTACTTCTCCCCATGGAGGCTGGGTCCTGCCATTACTGCCATGAGTCCTTTCATTGTAGTAATTCCCACTGGAACACTGCCTCTCGATTTTCCAAATGCTTTCGTGTCCACCAGCTCATGAAATTCTCAAAATAGCCCAGGGAGGAAGGCAGGCCTAGGAATGTTCTTCCCTTCATTTTATTTATTTATTTATTTATTTATTTATTTATTTATTTACTTTATTATTATTATTACTTTTTTTTTTTTTTGAGACAGAGTCTTGCTGTGTCACCCAGGCTGGAGTGCAGTGGCGCGATCTCGGCTCACTGCAACTTCTGCCTCCTGTGTTCAAGTGATTCTCATGCCTCAGCCTCCTGAGTAACTGGGATTACAGGCACCTGCCACCAGGCCCAGCTAATTTTTGTATTTTTAGTAGAAATGGAGTTTTGCCATGTTGGCTGTGTTTGAACTCCCGACCTCAGGTGATCCGCCCACCTTGGCCTCCTGAAGTGCTGGGACTACAGGCCACCGCGCCTGTCCGCCCCTTCATTTTAGAGAATATGTAGAAGGGCCCCATGACTGTCCCATGTCCCAGAGTTTGCTTGTGATTTAGGCTGACCAGCATGTGGGCCTGCCAGCTTTAGGCCCTTTTAGGCCATCCCATGATGTGCCCTGGTTGGTCATAGGCACTATGCCAATCACAACCTTATCATTTTCCAGCACAGTCTTGAGCGTGCATTAAATCTGCTGGAGGGCTTCAAACACAGATTGCTGCCCAGTTTCTGACTCAGTAGGTCTGGGGTGGGGTCTTTTCTTCTGAGTGATGCTGACACTGCTGGCCCGGGGGCTGCACTTTGAGAGCCACTGATTTGTGGCTTTTTATGTATTTGTTTGTTGATTTTCCCATCCCTTAGCTGTAAACTTCATGAGGGGAAGAAACGTTGCCTTGTTACCTGCTGCATCCCCGCTGCCTGTCCCATAGTTGGTGCTTGCTAAGTACCTGTTAGCTGGCGATTGGCTGAAGGCTCAGCTGGAACCTCTTGCTTCATAATCAACCATCTTGCACCTGAGAAGGAAGAAGGACAAGCATTGGCAGAAACTCTGGGAGCTACTTGGTCTCATCTCTTCTCTCCTTTACTACCTTTTTCTTTAACTTTTTCATACTTGAGCCTTTTCTAAGGGTCATTATTAATTTTGGGTAAAGATTACATGGATAATTTTCATAAAATCCCAGGTGATGGATTTTACTTTCTGGGTTCAGAATTCCAACCAAGCCACAGGACATCTGGGTAAGAGAATTAAAATGTCGTGACTGGCTTGCATAGAACACCTCGTAGAATTCCCAGTGTGGTACTTTCAGAACCCTCCGTGTCTCAGGCCTACTAGCCTTTGGCCTCAGAAGAACAAAGGTGAAATTTAGCCAGATTGGAGTTGGGTTTTAACCATGAAATGTTATCTATCTTCCCTGACAAAGAGAGTTGGAGACCAGTTCTAATGATAGATCCCCCAAAGATAGTGCTTTGGCCAAGGGAGTGCTGAGGGTAGGCTTGGGCTGACCTGATCCATACTTCATCCTACCATTGGGGGCCACAGGCAATGGAGTATGTGGGTTGGAGGCTTGTTGGGAGGAGGGTTGGCAACTCCTGCGTAAACCACCACAAGGCTGCTATGGACTGAGAATCCTGGGAACAGCTGATTCTGCCCAAGGGGGTTGAGGAAGTCTTCACCAAGAAGGGACATTTATAGTTTGGTTGAGAAATCTGGAGGATAGCTATGTGATATGACAGGATTTGTCCAAGATCACCTAGCAGGCCATTTGCAGCGCTGAATAAAGCCCGAAGTCTCTGGTTTCTTAATCCCCAAAAATCATGAGTTGTGCAAAGAGATCAGATTCAGCAGCTGAATGATCTTGAGCAAGTCACTTCTCTGTAGTTGGAGGATGATCTTTAAGATTCGTTTAGATAATTCATTCATTTTGAGACACTGGGGATATTAAGTGACCAGTCCTCTTTGTAAAGCATACAGCCCTATTCTTTCCATATTCAAGCTTAATAAATAGTTGTACATTGAATGAATTTGACTGCTAGCATCATCTCTTTCCAAAGACAGAAAATATGGGGCAGGAGACCCTGGTACATTAGCAGGCAGACAAGCCACAAATGGGTTAATAAAATAGAGTCATTAAGACAACAGGAGACAGTGCAACTTGGCTTTTGACTCTGAGGAGGAGGGAAGGCTTGCCAGGATTGCATTCCAGCACAGCCTACTGACCGTGGGGAAGAGTGTGTGGGACTCCAAATCGAGCCCCAAGAGCCACACGCACGCTAATAAGTTCTAGTCAACAAGAACTCTGAAACCAGACAGGGGAGGGAGAAGGATAAGGGAGTCTACTTCCCTCTGGAAGCTTGGGAGGTGCTCAGGGCCAGCGGGAAAGCCCACACGATGTACTGGTTTGCTAAGGTGGCCATAACAGAGTACCACAGGCTGGGCAGCTTAAACAACAGAAATGTATTGTCTCCTGGTTCTGCTGGCCAGAAATCTGGGATCACAATGTTGGCAGGGTTGGCTCCTTTTGAGGGCTGCAAGGGAAGGATCTGTTCCTTGTCTTTCTAATTGGCTTATAGCTGGCCCTGTGTCTTTCCTTTCCTTTACTTGACTTTGTCTTTCCTCTGCAGGTGTCTGTGTCTCAGTTTCCTCTTCTTAGGAGGACACTAGACATTTTGGAGTAGGGCCTGCTATAACGGGCTCATTTTAACTGAATTACCTCTTTGAAGACCCTGTCCCCAATTGCAGTCACATTCTGAGGTACTGGGGGTAAGGACTTGAATATATGAATTTTGGAGGGACACAATTCACCCTATAACACAGGACACAGCCCTCTTCCTCCAGTGGGGACCCTTTTGAGGTCAGAGACCCCTGGTAATACCATTCTTTCTTTCTTTCTTTCTTTTTTTTTTTTGAGACAGAGTCTTGCTCTCTCACCTAGGTTGGAGTTCAGTGGTGCGATCTTGGCTCACTGCAACCTCCACCTCCCAAGTTCACGTCATTTTCCTGCCTCAGCCACCCAAGTAGCTGGGATTACAGGTGCATGCCACCATGCCCAGCTAATTTTTGTATTTTTACTAGAGACAGGGTTTCACCATGTTGGCCAGGGTGACCTCGAACTCCTGGGCTCAAGTGATCCACCCATCTCGGCCTCCCAAAGTGCTGGGATTACACGCATGAGCCACAGTGCCCGGCTGCCGTTCTTTTTTCTTATCCTTAATGACCTTAATCTGTGATTTCTTCCCAGAGGGCTTCTTAGATCTTTACTGGTCTCATCCCAAGCCCATTGGAACCTCCCCTTCTTTGAGTTCCCAAAACACTGTGCTTGTGCCTCTGTTGGGACATTTCTCACCATCTACCTTAGACTTAGGAATGTGCTTGTGCCACTTACTCATTAAAGCTTCATGTCCTGTTATCTTTATGTCTCTTTCATATCCCCTATCTCCTGTCTTGCAGATAGAACAGGGTCGATAATGTTTGCTGGCTTGTTGATAGGTCAGCTGTCCAAGCAAGTTGGGTAATAAGTGCTGGATAAACAGGAAGATGAGGTTGTTAGAAAACAGCAAGAGCAACATGCCTTTCCTTAGATTTTGTGCACTCGTAGACAAAGTCAAGCTACTGGATTTATAAAGAAAAGATGCTCTTTCCATCCTTCCACTCTTTTTTGGCCCCAATGGGTCAACAGAAGAATCTACAAACTGGGTGCTCAGCATTCTTAAGCCCCCAGAGTTCAAATCGAACTCCTCTTTTGGCCAGTCTTGGAGAGACTCTTCAATCATATCTTAAATAATGGCATTCTTTTGGCTCAGCTCTATGGATACTCCTCCTTCCGCCCCCGGTCCCCTGACCTTCTGCCCTCTTGTTTCTTGGCTGAAAATCTGGGTCTGCTGTAGAGAGCAAGAGCAGTTTCAGCAGAGCTGGGGTCCTTCCCACAAATCCAGAGCCACACACTCCAGAAAGCCTGACTGTGCAGAAACAGCTGGGTTTTGGCAGGCTGATTCTGAAAAGCTTCGAATCACTTAGAAGCACTTTGTTCCCAAATGGTATGTGGAGGATGAGGAATGTACCATCAGATGAGGCAGGTCACACATCTTGTTATGAGAAGACTCATTTGAGGACTGTCCCTTGAAACAGCTTCCCTGACCCCCCACCTTTACCTTATTCTAGATGTGACCCTCCCAACTGGTTCATGGGTGGTACAGGTGCCTGGATATTGATCTCTTCAGCTCTTGGGTTGGTTGGCAGGGGCTTCAGAGGGAGGCTGAGTCCTTGGGCCAATTTGCCCACTCCATTGTACCTTACACACTTTTGTAATGTTCTATGTATGCCTCAACATGAAAAAGGTTAAGAAGGGCAACTTTAGACTGGCGTGCTCTGCAGAGATTTCTAGGAACATAGAGCAAATTTCTCATTTACCTTTTAAAGTGAAATACATTCACTTGTTACTCTTGGTGCTGTGGCTTTTGATGAAGCAAATGCCAACATTAGGACTCTGTGTCTCCATAAAGCTGTAGGGAAATTTGATTAAATTCAGTGTATTAGTCATCAGGACTTTTTGGTTGCAACTGACAGAAACCCAGCTCCAAGTAGCTTAAGCAAAACAACGATAAACTACCTAACCATATTTTGTTTTATTTTTTTTTTTTTTTTTTTTTTTTTTTTTGAGATGGAGTCTCACTCTGTCACCCAGGCTGGAGCGCAGTGGCTTGATCTTGGCTCACTGCACCTCTAGCTCCTGCGTTTAAGCAATCCTCCTGTCTCAGCCTCCCGAGTAGCTGGGACTACAGTTGCACTCCACCACCCCCAGCTAATGTGTGTATTTTTAGTAGAGACGTCTTTCACTATATTGGTCAGGCTGGTCTTGAATTCCTGACCCCTTGATCCGCCCACCTCAGCCTCCCAAAGTGCTGGGATTACAGGCGTGAGCCACCACGCCCAGCCTAATTTGTTTTTTCATAACTGAAAGTTGAGAAGTAGAACTAGCTTCAGACATGCCTGAGGGCAAGGGCTTAAGTAGTGTCATATGGCCTTCATTTTTTTCTCTCTCTCCAGTGCCTATCTCTAAAACAGGCTTCTTCATTCTCAGGGCAGGATCTCTCAAGTGGAGGCCACTGGCAGCTCCAGGCTTATGTCTTACCAGTTTAACAACCCAGAGAAATTGCCTCAATCTCGAGCTCTGGCAAAAGGTCATAGTTGGGCTCTAGTAGCCAGCTTGGGTGGCAAGCTCATCCCTGAGTTCGTCACAATGATTAGCAACACATGGGCTTTGATTTAGCAAGCCTACATCACAAGCCCACCCCTGGAACCAGCAGTGGGTCCAAAGCTACCTGCCATGCATGGACTAAAAGTGCAGAAAGGCAGTTCCTTAAAGGAAAATTAGGGTGCTGTTACTGGATGAAGGAAGTTTGGATGGTGGGAGGGCAAGAGCTGTACCTGGAATCCCAGCTTCTGCATGGAAAGAGAAGAAACAGAAGGACCCAAAATTTGTTCTGAGCCCACAGTGACAGATAACAAAGGATCCACTCACTCACTAAAGGACTCACTATCTCAGTCATACACACACCCTTCCATGACATCAGGGCATGGTCGCTAGTAATGAAAGGAAGAGCCTGGAGCTGCCATCTGAGCTGCTCACCTGTCCTCAGGTAGGCAAGTTCTGATACTGCCCCCAAAGACAGCTAACATGGTAGATAATACCATGAATCCTCTTTATAGAATCTCTGAAGAAATGCCTAGTGCCTCACCTGAATTCTTTTTGGTTCGTTTGTTTGTTTTTTCAGACAGAATCTCGCTCTGTCGCCCAGGCAAGAGTGCAGTGGCACGATCTCCTTTCATTGCAATCTCCACCTCCCACGTTCAAGCTATTCTCTGTCTCACCCTCCCAGGTAGCTGGGATTACAGGTGCTGGCCACTATGCCTGGCTAATTTTTGTATTTTTTTTTTTTTTTTTTTTTTGAGACAGAGTCTTGCTCTGTCGCCCAGGCTGGAGTGCAGTGGCGCAATCTCGGCTCACTGCAAGCTCCGCCTCCCGGGTTCACGCCATTCTCCTGCCTCAGCCTCTCCGAGTAGCTGGGACTACAGGCGCCCGCCACCACGCCCGGCTAATTTTTTTTTTGTATTTTTAGTAGAGACGGGGTTTCACCGTGGTCTCGATCTCCTGACCTCGTGATCCGCCCGCCTCGGCCTCCCAAAGTGCTGGGATTACAAGCGTGAGCCACCGCGCCCGGCCAATTTTTGTATTTTTTTTTGTAGAGATGGGGTTTCACTGTGTTGGCCAGGCTGGTCTCAAACTCCTGGCCTCAAGTTATCCACCTACCTCGGCCTCCCAAAGTGCTGTGATTACAGACGTAAGCCACCATGCCTGGCCACCTGAATTCTTTTGAGCTGCTCTTTCTTATCCTGCCCCTAGGAACAACAAAAGTAAAAGGCAAAGAATGGTAGATTTTTACCATGTATAACCATCATTATCTTTGGTCATGTAATAGTATGATTTGTTTAAAATATACTGCTGGATTTGTTTGGCTAATGTTTTGTTTAGGATTTTTGTCATCAATGTCTATAAATTAGAATGACCTGCCACATTTCTTTTTTAATACTACTCTTGCTAGTTTTAGTGTCCACATATAAGCTTGATAGAGTGAGATATTGTTCCTTTTCTATTCTCAGGAAAGTTAGAATGGTCTAACCTTAGGTCATTGATGGAAATTTTACTCGAATTCAATTCATGGAAAGTTTATTTGAATTTGCCTGTAAGATCATTGAGATTTGGTATTTTTGTGTGTGTGAGTGGGAAGATTTTTAGCTACTGATATGATTTCTTTTTTTTTTTTTTTTTTTTTTTTTGAGATGGAGTCTCACTCTGTCACCCAGGCTGGAGTGCAGTGGCATGATCTCGGCTCACTGCAACCTCCATCTCCCGGGTTCACGCCATTCTCCTGCCTCAGCCTCCCGAGTAGCTGGGACTACAGGTGCCCACCACCACACCCAGCCTAATTTTTTTGTATTTTTAGTAGAGACGGGGTTTCACCATATTAGCCAGGATGGTCTTGATCTCCTGACCTCGTGATCCGCCCACCTCAGCCTCCCAAAGTGCTGGGATTACAGGCGTGAGCCACCGCGCCTGACCGCTACTGATTATAATTTCTTAAAGTTAGGGGACTATTTGCACTTTCTGTTTCTTCTTAAGTCAGTTTTACATAGTTACCTTTTTCTAAGAACTTGTCTACTTAATAAGTTTTTAACTTCATTTGCGTAAGCTTTTTCATACCATTCCTTGTGTTATCTATTTAATCTTTGCTGACTTTGTAGTTCTGTTGTATTTTCATTCCCAGTATTGTGCTAACTCCTTTTTTTTTTTTTTTAATTTTTTTGGACAGAATCTTGCTCTGTCACCCAGGCTGGAGTGCAGTGGTATGATCTTGGCTCACTGCAACCTCCACTCCCTGGGTTCAAGTGATTCTCCTGCCTCAGCCTCCTAAGTAGCTGGGATTACAGGTGCCCGCCACCACACCCAGCTAATTTTTGAATTTTTAGTAGAGATGGGGTTTCACCATGTTGGTCAGGCTGGTTTTAAACTCCTGACCTCAGATGATCTGCCTGCCTCAGCCTCCCAAAGTGCTGGGATTACAGGTGAGCCACTGCACCCAGCCTTGTGTTAATTCTTTAATTAAAAAACAAAAACAAACAAACAAAAAAAACACACAGATATTGCCAGAGTCATCAGTTTGCTGTTTTCAAAAAGAAATTTTTTGCTTTGTTGCTCTCCCCTATCTCTTTCTTTTCCTTTTGCTTTTATTTCATCAATTTCTGTTTTTTATTCTTTTCTTTCTATGTTTTGGATTTGTTTCTGTTTAATTTTTTTTCTTTTTTTCTTTTTTCGAGAGTCTCATTCTGTTGCCTAGGCTATAGTGCAGTGGCATGATCATGGTTCACTGCAGCTTTGATCTCCTGGGCTTCAAGTATCTGGGACCACAGGCATGTACTATACTGCCCAGCTAATATTTGTATTTTTTTTTTTTTTTTTTGAGACGGAGTCTGACTCTGTCGCCCAGGCTGGAGTGCAGTGGTGTGATCTCGGCTCACTGCAAGCTCCGCCTCCTGGGTTCACGCCATTCTCCTGCCTCAGCATCCTGAGTAGCTGGGACTACAGGCACCCGCCACCGTGCTTGGCTAATTTTTTTTGTATTTTTGTAGAGACAGGGTTTCACTGTGTTAGCCAGGATGGTCTCGATCTCCTGACCTCCTGATCCGCCCGCCTCGGCCTCCCAAAGTGCTGGGATTACAGGTGTGAGCCACCGTGCCTGGCCAATATTTGTATTTTTTGTAGAGACAGAGCCTTGCCATGTTTCTCAGGCTGGTCTCGAACTCTTGATCTGAAGTGATCTGCCTGCCTTGGCCTCCCAAAGTGCTAGGATTACAGACATGAGCGACTGTGCCTGGCCCAGTTTGTTTTCTAATTTCTTAAGCTGGTTGCTTAGCTCATTAACTGTAAGCCTTTCTTCTTTCATTAAGTCAGCACTTAAGACTACATATTTTTTTGGTGTGACCTATAAGTTTGGATGTATGGTATTTATTGCTATTAAGTTGTAAGAATTTTTAATTTTCTCTGTAATGACTTCTTATTGTCCATGATTTATTTAGTGGTGAGTTTCTGAATTTTACACATTTATGGGGATTTGAATTATCTTTTTGTTATTGATTTATAACTTAATTGCATTGTCATCAGGATATGTGGTCTTCATGATTTATTCACTTTGGTATCCACGGTGCCTAGCACAATGCCAAGAATGTAGATGTCATTTAGTAAGTATTTGCTGATATAATTGAATGATAGGTGAGTGAACATCTATTGACCAGGTATTAGAAGAATTATCTCTTTCTGCTCAAATTGTCCAATCCTTCCAGCTACTTGATATTTCAAAATAACTCCGCAAATGGGCACTGGAAACATAATGGCCCCTCAAAATTATCTTCTATGCTGCTCACTCCTTTCTTCCTTTGGCCTGGGAAACAGACACTGAGTGGGTGAGTGAGAGGATACTTGTAAAACTGGTCATGTGAGACCATCAGACCCAGTCTTATACCTAATAGATTTAGATAATGGCTCTCCCTCTTATTTCTTCTATGACCCAGAGAAATGCATTTCTTCTTTAATAGTAATAGGCTCTATTAATACATTTTAGGTGGCATTTCTTCTAGTGGAATCTCTTATCTCATTGAATCCTCCAAAATATTCAGGCACGATATTCTCATTTTAAAAATGGGGAAACGGACATAAAGCTAGTTAGTAGAGGGGCTGGTTGGGTTCCTGATGTCTATTTTTCATTCTGTACACGAACCATCTCCACCTCATTTTTATCACTTATAACGACAGGGTAGTAACACCTTAGACTTCCCTAAGGGAATAGAGGCAGATAAAAACTTGTGCTTGAATTATACTTGTAAAAGCGTGTTTGAAGACAAATAATGAAAAATATGAATCCATTCTGCACTACTCAATATGGAGTACCTATTGAGTTAATACACATTGGTTAATACATATTGGTTAAATGAATGAATGGATGAATGGATGGATGAGTGAACAGCTCTTATTTTGATGAGTACATTTTCTGCTTTTGGGATCAACAACCTCTTTAGCATACTAAAGAAGAAAAGTGTTTCAGTCTTTTCCTGAGCCCCTAAGAAGTGCTTTTTTTTTTTTTTTTTTGAGTCAGAGTCTCACTCTGTCACCCAGGCTGGAGTGCAGTGGTGCAAACATGGCTCACGGCAGCCTCGATTTCCCGGGCTCAAGCGATCCTCCAACCTTAGCCTCCCGAGTAGCTGGGACCACAGGTGCACACCACTATGCCCAGCTAATTTTTTTCTTTTTTTCGAGATATTGTCTAGCTCTGTCATCCAGGCTGGAGTGCAGGGGCACAGTCTCGACTCACTGCAACCTCCGCCTCCTGGGTTCGATTGATTCTCCTGCCTCAGCCTCCCGAGTAGCTGAGATTACAGGTGCATGCCACCACGCCTGGCTAATTTTTGTATTTTTAGTAGATACAGGGTTTCACCACATTGGCCAGGCTGGTCTTGAACTCCAGACCTCAAGCAATCTGCCCACCTCGGTCTCTCATAAGTGCTGGGATTACAGGTGTGGGCCACCATGTCCTGCCCAGCTAATTTTTCTATTTTTTATTTTTTGCAGAGACAGGGTCTCGCTATGTTGCCCAGGCTGGTCTCTAACTCCTGGCCTCACCTGATCCTCACACCTTAGCCTTCCAAAGTGTTGGGATTACAGGCATGAGTCACCATACCCAGCCCCGAAGGGCCTTTTGAAGATGCCTATTTAAGAAGTCTTGAAAGAGGTCCAAAGGGAAATATTAGAGCTTCCTTATTTTAGAGCAAATCTCAGGAAATATGGCAGTGTTTATATATTATAACATTTAGATAGTGCAACAACATTTATAACAATGTTTGTGTATTAAACTAATACGTATACAATGTAACAATGATGCACAGTGTAATATACATATGACATGAGACCAACTGGAAAATAAATAACTTAATTGTGCTCTTAAATGCTTTTTAAAGTAACATCAGATGAGGAGGTCTTCCGCTTTCAGGTTACCCTCTTAGCAAGTTTTCTTCCTACTTGCTAATAGGTCTACAAGGTCATCCCCTCATTTTGTTTGCAGAGGCACAGTGCGGGCATCTCCCAGCCATTTTTTTTTCGTCTTTTCCTCTTGCATCCTCCAGAGGGCCTCCTTAGCCCTGCAGAGGTAAGAGGTTTAGGCAGGGAGTAGTGAGGGCAGGGAGCTCAACTGGGCCCCAGAGCGTTCGGATTCACCAACCTTTCCAGATAGAAGAGATCTCAGAGGCCTTATTTTCTCAAACAAGCTGAGAAAGCCTTGCTGGAAGGCCACTGTGGAGCTGGTGGAAGGTTCCGGGCTAGAACCTGGCTTTCAATTCCTTCTTTATCTTTTCTTTTAGGAGGTGGGCTCCCCGCCCTCACACTCCCTTCTCTTCCTCTTCTTCCTCCTCCTACTTCTTGAGATGAAGTTATTGCCAGTCTTGACTGAGGGCCAATTCTGTGCCTGGTACTGTGTTAAGAGCTTTAGTTATGTGTGATTCTCACAAAACCCCATGAATTAAGTACCATCGTTAATTCCTTTCACAAACGAGGAAACCAAGGTTTTTAGGGGCAAGCAAGCAACCAACCAAAAAACTTGTTTAAAATTACAAAGCTGGCCAGGCATGGTGGCTCACGCCTGTAATCCCAGCACTTTGGGAGGCTGAGGCGGGCGGATCACCGGAGATCTGGAGTTTGTGACCAGCCTGGCCAACATGGTGAAAGCCTGTCTCTACTAAAAATACAAAAATTAGCTGGGCATGGTGGTGTGCACCTATAATGTCAGTTACTTGGGAAGCTGAGGCAGGAGAATCACTTGAACCCAGGAGGTGGAGGTTGCAGTGAGCTGAGATCGTGCCACTACACTCTAGCCTGGGTGACAGAGTGAGACTCTGTATTCAAAAAAAAAAAAAAAAAAAAAAAAATTACAAAGCTAAAAAAATGAGGGCAGCAGGATTTGAACCAGATCTGACCCCAAAGCTGGTGTTCCCACCTGCCTGTGTTGTCCTTTGAATCGAGTTACTAGAGGCTCAAGATGTCCACACCATAGTTCAGACCTCTTTGTTCCTGCTTCTGTCCTTCCCTGCCACCCCTTCTCCACCTTCATCTTTCTCCCCTCCATCCCTTTCTCCCCTCCATCCCTTTCTCCCCAGCACTCTACTCCCATTCTGTGATGCTTGAATTTTAATTCCTCTGTGGAGATGGGGGCTACGGAAGACATGTGGGCTGTTGGGGTGGAGTGAAGTTTCTCAGGAGCACAGGATGGCTGCTGGACTTTTCTTCATGGGGTTTTGTTTGTGATCACAGGTTGATTATTTCTTTCAGTAGGAACAGTGTAAAAAACTTAGAATGCAATCAATGAAGAAATATGTTTTGATTTACAGATATTCACTTTTTTATTGTAGTAAAAATGCGTAACAAGAAATTTATTATCTTGACCGTTTTCAAGTGCACAGTTCAGTAGTGTGAAGTATATTTACGTTGCTGTGCCGCAGAACTTTTTCATCTTGCCAAACAAAAACTCCATATCTATTAAGCAACATTCTCCCTTTTCCCCTTCTCTCTAGCCGGTGATAACCACCATCTACTTTCTGTTTCTATGAATTTGACCTCTTTAAATATATCGTAAGTGGAATCATACAGTATTTGTCTTTTTGTGAGTGGCATGTTTCAGTTAGTATACTGTCCTCAAGGTTCATTCATATCGTAGCACGTGTTAGAGTTTCCTTCCTTTTTAAGGCTAAACAATATTCCCTCATGTGAATATACCACATTTTGTGTATTTGTTCATCTGCTAATGGACATTTGGGTTGCTTCCACCTCCTGGCTATTGTGAATAATGCTGCTATGAACATAAGTGTATAGGTATCACTTCAAGATCCTGCTTACAATTATTTTGTATGTGTATCCAGAAGTAATATTGCTGGATCATGTGGTAATGTTGTATTTAATTTTTGGAGAACCACCGTACAGTTGTCCACAGTGGCTACCCAATTTTACATTCCCACAAGTGTTCAGTTTCTCCACATCCTCACCAACACTTGTTTTTTTCTATTTTTTGTTTTTGTTTTTTGTTTTTAATTGTTGTTTTAAATCATATCAGCTGTCTTAGTCCCTTTGGTGTTGCTATAACTGAACACCACAGACCGGGTAATTTATAAAGAATAGAGGCCTATTTAGCTCATGTTTCTCGAGGCTGAGAGGTCCTAAAGCATGGTGCCAGCATCTGGTGGGCCTTCTGGCTGTGTCATAACATGGTGGAAGGCATCATGTGGCCAGAAAGCAAGAGTGTGAATATCAGCTCAGGTCTGTCTTCCTCTTCTTAGAAAGCCACCAATTCCATCATGGGGGCCCCATTCTGATGACTTTATTTAATTTTATTTACCTCCCAAAGGCCCCAGCTGTAATCAACCTAAGAATTTTAGTTGGATTTCCCACCGTTTTAATACTGTCACAGTAGCAACTGAATTTCAGTACATGAACTTTGAGGGACACATTCAAACCATAGCAGTAGTCATCCTAACAGTTACGAGGTGAGTGACTGGGTTTTAAATTAATATTCTGTATCAGGCACTGTGCTTGGAGTAGGGGCTACAAAGATAAAGTGTGGTTCCTGCCCACACATCACTCACAGTCTTATGGCTAGACTAATGTTTCTGCGAGTGTGAATACTTGCGCTGGCATCATCTGGATGTTGGTAAAAGTATTGGTTCCTGGCCAGGCGTGGTGGCTCACTCCTGTAATCCCAGCACTTTAGGAGGCCAAGGCAGGCGGATCACAAGGTCAACAGATCGAGACCATCCTGGCTAACACGGTGAAACCCATCTCTACCAGAAATACAAAACATTAGCTGGGCATGGTGGCAGGCACCTGTAGTCCCAGCTACTAAGGAGGCTGAGGCAGGAGAATGGCGTGAACCTGGGAGGTGGAGCTTGCAGTGAGCTGAGATCGCGCCACTGCATTCCAGCCTGGGTGACAAGTGAGACTTCATCTCAAAAAATAAATAAATAAATTAATTAATTAAAACACAAAAAAAGTACTGATTCCCGGGACTCTTTCTAGACCTCCTGAATCAAGAGCTCTATATTTTTAAAAGAAGCCTCCAAAGATACTCTTACGTACACCATTGGGCTAGATCAGTAGTTCTCAATTTGGCTGTACATTCAAGTAGATTTCTGGGTTCCTCCCGGGGTTCTGATTTAACTGGGTTGGGGTGGGCGCCTGTGTTTTAGAACTTCCCAGGTGATTGGAATGTATGGTCAAGGCACATTCGGCAAAACACTGGACTAGGTGATTTCTAAATTCTTTCCAGCTGTAAAATTCTGCCCCCCACCAGCAGCATTTTTTTAGTTCAGCAAATATTTATTGACTTGTCTCCTCCTTTCAGGGCTCTGGGTCAGCTAGGGTGTGAGGGTCAAGAAAAGACTGGGCTCAAATAGAAGGCCTTGAGTTTGTATCCTGACTCATTCATACTGACTACCAGGATAACCTTTGAGAAGTCCCCAAACCAAGAGAGGGTGATAGAAGCCTAATAAAGAAAGTCTCTGTAGAAGATGGGAGAGGTTGACTGTGCCGAATGCTGCTAAGAAGGTGTGAAGGATAAAGACTGGGAATGAGAAAGGATCGTCGGATTTGTCATTGAGGAGGTCGTTGGTGACTTTGATGAAAGAGGCTTTCATGGAATAAAAGAGAAGGAAGCCTGATTGGAGTCAAGAACAGGAGGTTTGGAGGCAGAGCAGTGACTGTAGACAGCAGCTTCTAGGAAGTCTGTGGCAGAGGGGTGCAGAGAAGCGTGGAGAAGCACATTGGGTCAGTTGTTTTTTAATAGAATTTCCTCCACTACTGCTAACACTGATTGGAAAAGCGTTTATTAAGAACTCAATTGAGCAGGCACTTATGAGCAGACTTCTGACGCAACCCTTTAGTGTCAGTGAATACTTTATGATGGCATTTGGGTTTTTTGGGTTTTTTTTTAATATGAGAGTCAAATTGTTCTGACTGAAGCTAACTCAGAGACAGTATCAAAGCATAAAACTTAATGCCAGTTTTTTTGCTCAACTACAAGGGGCTAGGACTAGTATGTGTGGGGCATCTCACTGGAGAAAACATTTCCTAAGACTGAGAACCAGTATCAGTTCCCACATGCAGGAGAGGATGGCTGTGTTTTTACTCTTTCTTTTCTCTCTACTTTTCCTTCTTCATCCATCTCTTCTCTTTTCCTCTTTTTTTTTTTTTTTTTTTTTTTTTTTTTTTTTTTTTTGAGACGGAGTCTCGCTCTGTCACCCAGGCTGGAGTGCAGTGGCGCGATCTCGGCTCACTGCAAGCTCCGCCTCCCGGGTTCACGCCATTCTCCTGCCTCAGCCTCTCCGAGTAGCTGGGACTACAGGCGCCCGCCACCACGCCCGGCTAATTTTTTGTATTTTTAGTAGAGACGGGGTTTCACCGTGGTCTCGATCTCCTGACCTTGTGATCCGCCCGCCTCGGCCTCCCAAAGTGCTGGGATTACAAGCGTGAGCCACCGCGCCCGGCCTCTCTTTTCCTCTTTACAGTCCATTCTGCCTCCATTATCCTCCTCGTTCTCTTTTGCTTCCTTTGCTTGGCACATGATGCCTTTATAGATGGGCTCCCATCTCATCCTCCACCCCCAGCCCAGCTCTCACTGTGCACTCCTACGTGTCTGGGTGCTCCAGTGCACTCCTACGTGTTTTAACTGCTCCAGTTAAGCTCCCCCCGGCTCTCTGATTGTACAGTACCTCTCATGTCTCTGTGCCCTTGCACGTGCTGTTCCCTACCTTCTTCTTTTGGTGAACTCCTACTCATTTGTATTAGGGTACACACTAAGCCACCGTAACAAAGAGACCTTCAAAACGCTGGTTTAGATAGGAGAGAATTTTATTTCTCTCTCATGCTGCAGTCCAGAGGCAGGTGGTTTAGGGCTGGTAGGGAGGCTCGATGTGTAGTTTTCAGCTCTGGGTCCAAAATGGCAGCTCTGGCTCTTACCATCACATCTGCATCCCAACTAGAAGGAGGAGAGAAGGGACAAGGGGACTATGCACCAGTTCTTTTTAAAGGCATGACCCAGACATTGGGCATATTACATTTACTTATATCTCACTGGCCAGAACTTAGTCACATAGCCACACTTCACTGTGAGAGAGGCTTAAAAATGCAGTCTTTGGTTGGGAGAATAGATATTGGCAGATGATAGTCTTTGCTGCAGGATCCTTCTAGATCCATCTGGTGTCTTCTACTCCAGGAAGCCTGTTTCCCCTAGGAATGCCCCCATTCTTCTCTCCAGCATGACATTCACCATCCTGAGTTGGGATTACCTTGTCCCTTGTCTGTTCTCAACTAGACTGTAAACAGACAGGGCCTGTGTGTCATTTATCTTTGAATCCCTAGTACTGATACCAGTGTTGCCTCACTGGTATAGCATAAACGACTCCCGAGCAGAGGCATTATGGGCAGTGGGACTCGGGCACTGTGCCTTTATGGTGGGAGGGAGGGCAAGGGTGGTCTGGCAGGTCAGCCAGCTGGTTGGCCCCACATGTAGCTCCCTCGCCTCCCTGCCGTCCTCATTGGAGACATCCAGGAATCTGCTGGTGCCCACAGAGGAGTGGCTGGGAAAGGGCAGTCCCATTCCTCAGCCAGGTAAACATGCAATCCTGAAAAGTATTTAATCCAAATATTTATTTTAGGTTCATGCCATCGTATCTCTTACCAAGTCCAAAGGGTGATGGAGAGCAGGGCGTGGCTGTTTCAGCCCTGCACTGTTTGTGGGTGTGGCCCGCACTTCTAGACTCCCAGGGCATATGGCCACCCCTCAACTGGGAGGTGGTATGTTTCAGGGCTCTTTCTCTCTTGCTCCCTCTCCCTCACCCCTATGGTCCCAGCAGGCTTTAGCCTCTTCCCCTCGTTTCCTGGGCTTCCAGTTCCTCTTGGGTCATAGCCTCCACACTATTTTCTGCTATGCTGGGGTCATCTGCTAGAGATGAGAAGCAGGGAGCTTTGGACCCTACTGGGGTAGAAGGGTGAGGAGAGGGCAGGGGATCGGCAGAGTGGGTTGGTCTGTGACCAAAAAGTTCATATTCTCAGTCGGGCATGGTCATGCCTATAATCCCAGCACTTTGGGAGGCTAAGGCAGGCAGATCACCTGAGGTTGAGAGTTCAAGACCAGCCTGGTCAACATGGCAAAACACTGTCTCTACTAAAAATACAAAAATTAGCCAGGCGTGGTGGCACACGCCTGTAATTCCATCCATTCGGTAGGCTGAGGCACAAGAATCGCTTGACCCAGGAGGCAGAGGTTGCAGTGAGCAGAGATGGCACCACTGCACTCTAGCCTGGGTGACGGAGCGAGACTTTGTGTGAAAAAAACAAACGAAAAACTCGGTCAGGTGTGGTGGCTCACGCTTGTAATCCCAGCATTTTGGGAGGTCGAGGCGGGCGGATCACAAGATCAGAAGATCCAGACCATCCTGGCCAACATGGTGAAACCCCGTCTCTACTAAAAATACAAAAATTAGCTGGGCATGGTGGCATGTGCCTGTAATTCCAGCTACTCGGGAGGCTGAGGCAGGAGAATTGCTTGAACCCGGGAGGCGGAGTTTGCAGTGAGCCGAGATCACACCACTGCACTCCAGCCTGGCGACAGAGTTAGGCTCCATCTAAAAAAAAAAAAAAAAAGCTCATATTCTTAGTCACCTACTGGCCTGTTTCTCATAACTTCTTATTGTGTTGTGAAAGAGCCAGCTGGCACTTCTGCGCCTTGTCCTAGGAGGTTTTGGGCTCCAGGAATGTGTGTATGTGAGGGGCCCCTTCCCCTAGGTCATCGTCCAGTGTCTAGACCTGTCCTCACCTGTCAGCAGCTTCATGACACACCCTGTTGTGTGTTCCCAGCCCTCTGCAGCGCCCTCACATGCTTGTTTGTGTGCCACATTTGCCCTTCTGTCTTGCCTGCAAGCTCTAGGGGGGCAGGTGATAGGAGTTCCATTTTAGACATAAGGAGGCTGCCATGCAGAAGGTCACTGATGTGCACAAGATCACCCTGGTGATTTGTGATGGGATCGGAAGTGGTGGCAGGGTCTTCTCACTGCAGGCGTGGGAAGGATGCACATGCATATTTCATATCATGCTCTGAGAGTGACCCAGCTGGGAATGTTTGCTGCTGCTGATGGGCTGATTGAGCCCAAGGGCTGAATTTGCACACCTGAGTATTCTCACGGCCAGCTTGAAAAATAGGTTTCCTGGGTATTCCCTGAGAGGTCCTGTTGATGTCAATTTTCAGGCCAGGAAGGTTTATCTTTTCCCTTCTATGATGCTCCTCTCTCCTATGATTGTTGAGAATAAAGTTCTTTCTCATCTGGGATGTCAAGCTGTCCTGGGAGGAAAGAGGAAACATCACTTACTCCATCAGGCCAAGCACTTTGCTATGGACTGAATGTTTGTATCCCCCCCAAATCCATATGTTGAAGCCCATTATCTGCAATGTGAAGTTATTACAAGGTGGGGCCTTTGGGAGGTGATTACGTTTGGATGAGGTCACGGGTGGAGCCCCCACGCTGGGACTGGTGCCCTGATAAGGGGATGAAGAACCCTGAGCTTTCTCTCTGCCCTGGGAGGGCTCTCACCAGAACCTGACTGTGCTGCTTACCTGACCCTGGACTTCCAGCCTCCAGAACTGGGAGAAATGAATGCCTCGTGTTTAAGCCACCTAGTCTATAGTATTCTTGTCAGAGCAGCCCCACAGTACTAAGACATGCATAGTATGTTAGAACTTCTGGAAGTTGAGGATGCTTTCAAATCAGCCCTGGGCCATGGCTAGGGTGGGACTAGGCCTTCAGGCACCATAAGCCTCAGCCTGGGGCTCTGTGGAATTTGGAATTGTCAGCCAATGTCCACTAGATATTCTTCATCCTCTGGGAATGAGAGATGGGCCACAATAAGGTAGATGGCGGACTTGTCTTTTCCGATGTGTCTGGTGGCTTAACTGAATTTCCCTCTTGCTTTCAGAAGAGTCTTAGAGTCAAGTATCTTCATTTCCAGTATAATTCGCTTTAATACTCTCTAGTATGCCATGCACTGTGTGGGGTGCTTAAGATATGATTGTGAATAAGGCCCTTTTCCTGCTTTCAAGAAACTGGAAGTTCCGATGCACGTGGCTAACTATATTGTAGGAAGTGAACTGCTATAAAATTAGACTTGCTTTGCCCATATGTGAGTAGGAAAGTAGGCTTAACTCGCAGTGTTGCCAAAGTATAAAGCGCATGCCATGAGGGTTCTAGGGAGGAAATGTAAACTTGCCATTTTTGTGTTTCGAGGTGGTTCTGGAGGTTTAATGTTTAGTGCACTTTCACCAGGGAAGGATTGGAGCTGCCAGACAAGCGATGAGGTTATTACAATCATTTAGAGAAAAGACAGTGAGGACCTGGTAGGGGATGTAAGGAAAGTGGGAAATTTGCAAGATTTTCAGAAGAACTGCCTGACCTTGGCAATTGTATGAGAGTGGGACGTGAAGGGAAGATTTAAGGATGACTGTGGTCTCTAGCCTGGGCCACTGGAAAACGGTGGCACTGTTAACCGAGACAGAGCGCTGGGAATGGAGCCCTGGCGTGGGGAGCAGGTGGGAGGGGCAAGGAGTTCACAGACTATGATACAGGTCAGGACGGGTGAGGAATAGGCTCAGAGGGAATGAGAAGGAGGCGCCCTCAGGGAGATGGGGAGATTACAGGAGTCAGGATCCACAGCATATAGAAACTGTGTTCATGAGTACTCAGTTAAGAAAGGGATGCTGTATGCTGGAGGAAATATGTTGTCCTTTCTCCTCTTGGGATCTTTTGCACTTTTTGTTATCTCTTTATGGGTAGTCAGGGAATTGAGTTCATAGGAAATCAAACCCCATCAGTGATCTAGAGGGAGGAGAACCTTCTGGAAGCACACAATGCCCTGCTCAAGGCATTGCAGCCGTAGGCACCCAACCACTACAGGGTGGAGTTAAAGAAAGGCTCTGTCTGTACACCAGAAAAGCATTCTGTTTTGGATAGACTGTGCTAGAGTCTTTAATAAGACTCCAAAAATAACAACTCTGTTATAACCAGCAGGCTTTATCTTAGAGAGAGAAGAATCCAGTTAAGAATCACTGCTTGATTTTTTTCCCCATTAAAAAAAATAGTTTCAACTTTTATTTGAGATACAGGGGTACATGTGCAGGTTTGTTGCCTAGGTATTTTGTGTGATGCTGAGGTTTGAGGTATGATGGATTCCATTACCCAGGTACTGAGCATAGTTCCCAGTAGTTGGTTTTTTGACCCTTGCCTCCCTCCCTTCCTCCTCTAGTAGTCCCCAATGTCTATTATGGCCATCTTCATGCTCAGTTCCCACTTATAAGTGAACATGCTGCTTGATTTTTGAAAACTTAAATTCCCTCTTAGACTCTCTTAAATATTGCAGTTACTTATGCACCAACCTAATAGTTTCTGAAACTCTGAGCAGGTTGCATGGATACAGAACCAAATACCACTTGGAACAGTCTAGCACCTTATTACTCAAAGTGTGGTCCCTAAGCCAGCAGCATTGGCCTCATGTGGGAGCTAGTTAGGATCGTAGAATCCAGTGAATTAGAATCTACATTTTAACAAGATCCCCACTGAGTCATACACATATTAAAGTTTGAGAAGTATTGATTTGGCACAGTGGATTTTAGATAGAGTTTTGCATTGGATTCATTTAGGTAAAATGTGTCATTAAAATAACACAGCTTTCCAAGCCTCAGCCCTGGAAATTCTGATTTAGTCAGGCAATTCTCTTGGGTAACCAGATTTGGAAACTATTGGCTTCTAAAGATTCCAAAATCTCTGTCGATGGGCAAATGGCAAAAATTTTAGTAAATGCAAATCTCCTTTGAACTCCACGTCTGTTTGCTTTATGTTCACGATAATGGCCAAAGCCTCATGGCTTTTTGAAAAAAAAAAAAAAAAAAAAAAACCCATGTCTAGATTGACATTAGACATGACTTGTCATCCCCTTCCTCTCAGGACATCTTGATGCATGATGCTCAAGAGGACATGTGATTCCCCTGGCCCCGTGGCAGGGACCATACACTGGCAAAAGTTGAATGGGCTTGGCCAGTTCACTGCCCAGTTTGAAAGCAACTAAAGTCAGCTGATGTTTACCAAGTGCTCTGGGGATGAAAGTAATTACCCAAGAACCAAACAATGTGATCTCCATTAGTTGTATAGTTTGTCTCTGTAGAAGATCATAGCTTGAAGGGGCCTTTCAGAACTCTCCTCCAGCTCTCACTTTAGGGATAGAGAAAGAGAATCCATGGAGAGGTTGGGACCTGGATTCCAGCTGGTTTCATTCAAGAGGGAAGGATATTTTGTTGTTTGGAAAATGGACCACATATTTGTTGCCTAATCAGAGGCGCAAAATGAACAAACTTTGTATTCCATGCTTAATCTCAAGTGTTGGGGAAAGTGCTGTAAACACAAAAAGATCTGGCTCCTAGTGATTGGCCGGGACCGTAAGACACATGGAGTGCAGATGTCCTAGGAATTCGACAGCGAGTTCTCCAACGCTGAGATCTTTAATTAAACAGGTGTTTGGGAAGTAGGTCCTGTGTAGCTTCCAGCCTTGGCTGGGCTTGTCTTGCTGAAAAATGGCACCGACCCAGCCCAGCAGCAGGCCTGAAACTGGCTTCACTTGGAGGCGTAGGAATGTGCCATTGTTGTTTTCTTCTTTCTTATCAAGCCCCATTAGCTTGAGCAAGGAAGGAACAAAAATGGGCTGGGAAAACATGTTATTTCACTGGGTAAAAATTTACTACCAAGGAAATGATTTTTGCCATATCCAAAAATGGAAGAGTGGAGGCCTTGGAAAGTTGTCTTCCAAGGGCTCTTGGACAGCTTCTCCCTGTGTCACCTAGTGAGAATGTTTCCCTTTGGCTGATGACCGTTCTCACACAAGAAGAGAGATATTCGGCCGACGTTAGGTACACAGGCTCACAGAGTCAGACCTTGCCTGTTCACAGTATTGGAGCAAAGAAGGCACGGGAAGAGGCAAGAATCAGGTTGTGAAAAGGTTGATCATACATGGCCATTAGACACACGTACCTTTATGCTTTTGGATGCCTACAATTATAGAATCATAGATGGGCCCAGAGATGCCTGGGTGCAGAGGTGGAGATGGAGACTCCATGAAGGAATGTACCCTGGCTTTCCTTACCTCTTGTCCAGATGCCCTGCCATGTGCCTGGGGCTCAAGGGAGAGAAGTCCCTGGCTTTGGCTGTGGTTGAATCACAGAACTAACCGTGCTTATAGCCCATGAAACCCCTGGGCTGTCATCCTGGTGTCTTTAGTGAATTCTAGAACTGCGTCTGCAGGAGGCAGAGACCAAGCTTCTTCTATCTTCCACAGCTGTCAGAAACAGCACCTCCCCGGGGAAGGGAGCTATGTGCCAGGCAGTCAGGCTGGCACCTGTGCTCCTCTTAATTCATGAACTCTCACATCTACCTACGAGGCAGGCTACATCAGCCCTGTTGCAGAACACCCAAGGATCCAGTAAATTGCCCTGCCTTATTTAGTTATCAAATGTGGGAGCCTGGATTCACACCCAGCTCTGTCTGCTCCCAAAGTTCTTATTCTTTTACCTGCTAGTCTTTTCTGAGGAGTTCTCAGCCCTTTGGTGTATTTTTCTTTTAAACTTTGGTGCTTGGAGAATGACCTAGAAAATGTTCTCCCTATGGGCAT
Organism: Symphalangus syndactylus; assembly: GCF_028878055.3. Classification (NCBI taxonomy): domain Eukaryota; kingdom Metazoa; phylum Chordata; class Mammalia; order Primates; family Hylobatidae; genus Symphalangus; species Symphalangus syndactylus. The sequence continues at coordinate 25,115,946 of NC_072430.2, forward strand.
GGGGAACCATTAGTGTTTTGTTTTGTTTTGTACAGTTTTTAAAGGACATTTTATTTCTGTTAGAATTTGTGTTATGAAAACAAAGTACTTTCAACTTTCAGGAATAAATGCTGAACTGTAAACACGTATATATATAATATGTGCATTCAAATATAACAAATAGCTGTCATACATATGCATGTTATTTATATTTGAACATATTTATGCATATTTAATGTGATATATTAAGTCTGTTATAACTGCCTATAGAGATTTTATTTAATAATCTGTGAGTTAATACTAAGATCGTACTTGGAACCATTACGTTTATATGGGACAGAAAAGTGGGTTGTGTGATGTTTTCTGAGAACCAGCCCACTCCCAAGGGGAGGACATAAAATGGGCATAAATCAACAATGTAATACCCACGAAGCTGTCTGAGAACTCCATATAGTGAAGGAGAGGAGTGCCAATCACCACTGGCTTCCTCTGCAGAGTCCTGCTCCAAGGTCTAGAACAGTCAGCAGATGTGTGGGCTGTGGCCCCTTCCTGTGCTGTCCATGAGTCAGAATGGAAGGTTCTGTTCATGTTGTCGTCCCCGAGATTGTTGGACTGTTGTATTTTGATGTGTTGAGGCCAGTTTCTTCATCTGGTGCTTTTGTAAGATCTTTTCTGTACTTGAAGGATATTCTTTTACTCCTTTAAAACACACCAGCCTGAGGGACATGCCTTTATTCCCCTTGTCCTTGCATATCTGCCCACATGAAGCTTACTGTCTGGCTGGGGAATGTGCGACATAGCTAAGGGTATGAAATCCTAAAAGAGCTTCCCAAATATGTAGGCCACTGTCCTGGGGCCTGAAAGCCCTTTCTGTCTATGGCCTCCTTGGAAGGCATTGAGGAGGTGATATTGATGGGTTTTGATGACTTTCCTAAGTGAGCAGTTGTTTCAGGTTGAGAAGGCCACTCTGTGGATGTCTCAAGGGAGAGGTGCCAGTGCAGGTGAGACTGCAAGATCAGCAGAGCTGTGCTGCTTGATGCAGATGACGACTTCTTCCTGGCAGGGGCAGTGCTGGCCCTTTCCAGGTTCTGGGAGAGTTGGTGAGCGCTTTCCTCCAGTTGCCAGGGTGCTGGTCATCTGGGCAGCAGATAGACATTGCCTCACCTGGGGAGAGCCAAGCCACAGTTGCTGTGGCAGAATCCTCCAAGTGCCCAGGCACCTGACTGGGGTGACAGCACCCAGGAGGGAGCAGGGAGATGAGAGGACTCTCAGTAAAGTCTGCTTCTGGTACCATACAGCGGGAGGGAATATGCTCGATGACAGCTCTTCCAAAGGTCCTGGAGGCTGGGGAGGACACATACACACACACACACACACACACAGCCACTGTAGAGCATAAAGAATGAATGAATGGGGGCCAGGCACGGTGGCTCATGCCTGTAATCCCAGCACTTTGGGAGGCCGAGGTGGGCAGATCACAAGGTCAGGAGATTGAGACCATCCTGGCTAACACGGTGAAACCCCGTCTCTACTAAAAATACAAAAAAATTAGCCAGGCGTGGTGGCAGGCACCTGTAGTCTCAGCTACTCGGGAGGCTGAGGCAGGAGAATGGTGTGAACCCGGGAGGCAGAGCTTGCAGTGAGCCGAGATCGCGCCACTGCAGTCCAGCTGGGGCGACAGAGTGAGATTCTGTCTCAAAAAAAAAAAAAAAAATGAATGAATGAATGAATGAGCGAGCAAGTGAATGAATAAAGGATTGAATGCACCCAGCATTCTTTTGTCTTAGGGGACTCTTCCTGACTACTGCGCAGGAAAGGAAAGCAGACCCTGTTTTCACATGAGGATACTGACACTTGCTCAGGTTGTCATAGCTTGTACTTTTCCACTGATGCAGAAAGGGAGGCCCTGCCAAAGAATGTCCTTGGAGTGATTCAATGTATTTTTCCTTCTGTGATTTAAGTCAAATGTATTTAATCTAAGAAGTTCTGCTGTGAGCTGGAACGTGTGATGAGTCTTTCAGCCTCCCCCAGAGGAAGCCCACTGTGTGAACGCTTCCAGTTTCAGCTCCATCAGGTGCGAAGCTGACAGTGGTTGGCATGGTGGTGGCTGTTTTTAAAGTACACACACCCAAATGGGCCTGTCAGCTAGTTGGCTGGAAAAACCTTTCTGGGGGCTGCAAGGGATTGATGTTTGCCGTTCATAGGTTCATTCATTCAATAGTTATTGAACATTTACCAGGGACACAGCATTACCCCAGGTGTGTTTTGAGGCTATAAGGATGAGAGACTCCCCCCCAAGAAAACTTCAGGGACTTATTGACTTCTCAAAATATAGTTTCCCATTGACAGTTCATTGAACAAGTTAGTGAAAGTTAAAACTTTAATTTTAAAATCTGTATAAACAAAATTGTTGTATAACTGAGTTAATTCTTTTTTTTTTTTTTGAGATGGGGTCTTGCTGTGTTGCCTAGGCTGGAGGTCAGTGGTGCAATCTCGGCTCACTGTAGGCTCAACTTCCTGGGCTCAGGTGATCCTCCCACCTCAGCTTCCTTAGTAGTTGGGACTACAGGTGTGCGCCACCACACCCGATTAACTTTTTGTATTTTTAGTAGAAACAGGGTTTTGCCATGTTGCCCGGGCTGGTCTCAAACTCCTGGACTCAAGCAATCTGCCCACCTTGGCCTCCCAAAATGCTGGGATTGCAGGCATGAGCCACTGCGCCTGGCTGAGTTAATTCTTTAGTTCAGTAAAAGTGCTGGAGTTTTTAAAAGAGTGAACTTCAAAGATTTTGATTCTCGGCCTGAATACTTTGCACACATGCCCATGATGGGGTCCTTTGTGCCCTTCTGAGTCCAGCCTGGCCTGCTGGCATGCGTCTGGTTTCTCTCTGTAGGACTTGGCAGGCACATTGTGTGGGATGCAAATTACGCAAGCACAGAGGCTTGGGAACTTGCTGCCACCAAGCCTCTCCAGTGATTCTTCTCCTGTGTTGGTCACCCTCACCCTTCATTCCCCCCAAGGCAGGAAAAAGAACAGAAATTCCTAAGGCAGTGTTGTTCCCAGGACACAATTGCCATCCATCACTCCCTGCTGGGAAAATGTAAATACGCACCAGCCGATAGTAGCACTATTTATTGTCATAGACTTCACTGTGGATTTGAGCAGGAGCAGCTTCTGGCCAAGCATTATTCACCAGCTCCCCTAGGAGGCTATGCTTGGTGGGTAGAGCTGGATGGAAGGGAGGCAACCGGGAGGCTGGAGTCCTTGCAGCTGAGAACAGGGCTGGGTCTTTGCCACTGAGGCTATACATGCTCGACATCAGGGTGGAGTGGAGGCTGCCGTCATCTTGGCACCAGGTTCTTGGAGGTTGTTCATGTTTAGAGGAGGGAAAGCCACTTCCATAGGATTCCCAGACAGCTGTCATTTTGGGGTAGGGTGGGGACTGATCAGCGTTGATGGTGGATTTGTGGCCATATCACCTGAACCCGAGGGACCACTGCTCACCCAGTTGAATGTTTTACTGAAGCGCACAAAGCCCCGTGCTACACGAGGCCCTTGTCCTCAAGGAGCTTACACTTTTGCGTCTTAGACACCCCCATCCCCACCATACGTATTCAAAGAAGCCAACTGAATGGATGATGATCAAGTCTGCAATCTGCAGTGTCAGGAGGCAGACAGCGTGGGAGTGGGGTCAGTAAAAAGCAACAAAAGCTCAGCCCTCCCTCAGCCCAGTCTGCCAGCTCCCCCCTGAATCTTCTTGGTCCTGGGTGGTGTGACCTCTGTCAGACCTGCACGGAGTAGACTTAGAGTCAGGCAGGCAGGGAGGCCTGGACTCAGCTCTTGGCTTGGCGCTTATTAGCTCTTTCCACTCAGTTTTCCCATCTGTAAAATGGGGATTGTGAGCCCACCTCGCAGGGTGATGTGAGAGTAAATACAAGTGACAAGGTAGGTGTCAGGCACATAACACAGGCTCAGTGAATTGCGGCTTTCAGTGTTACTTCTGACTGCACGATGGTCCATTCGGTGAAGGTGGAAAAAAGGTGTAGATGAGCTAACCCTGATGCAGGAATGAAGAGGGGAGGGAAGGTGACCCACCAAGGTGCAGGCGAAGGCGGGGCTGACGAGGAGAAAAGGTGTTGGGGTCCTTTGGACCAGGCAGATCCAGGAGGCACCGTGGATCCTTGTGGAGTCAATTAATATTTAATGAAAAGTCTCTTCCTTTAGGTCAAAGTGAGAGTGTGGCATCGGGAGGCCCATTTCAGGATCTTGGGCGCTCTCCCCTAAAGTGCGGTGCAGAGGAGAAAGGGGAGGAGGAGGTTTCAGTTTCAACAAACAGTTTTGAGCACTGACTCTCCGCACCAGATGGCTCGGGAATGGCCATGAATATGGCTCGATATCTGTGCTCTGAAGCTCTAAGTTAAGAAGGGACCGAGGTGGATATAAGTGTCTTCATGCCACCAGACAGATGGCAGTGGGCTCTAGAGCAGCATACAGAGACTTGTCTGAGCAGAGGACAGACAGAGATTAGCCCCAGGAACTCTGGAGTGGAGCGAAGACGGGAGAGCTTCAGACCGAAAGATTTTCATGGGTGAATACCATTAAGCAACTAGACTGCCAGCTTCTGTTGGCAGGGAACTTTTTTTTTTTTTCTTTTTTTGAGACAGGGTCTCACTCTGTCTCCCAGGTTGGAGTGCAGTTGTGCCATCTCGGCTCACTGCAAACCTCCACCTCCTGGGCTCAAGCGATCCTCCCAGCTCGGTCTCCCAAGTAGCTGGGACTACAGGTGCATGCCACCAGGCCCGGCTAATTTTTTAATTTTTAGTAGAGACAGGGTTTCACCATGTTGCCTGAGCTTGTCTTGAACTCCTGAGCTCAGGTGATCCACCCATCTCAGCCTCCCACAGTGCTGGGATCACAGGCGTGAGCCTCCCACAGTGCTGGGATCACAGGCGTGAGCCTCCCACAGTGCTGGGATCACAGGCGTGAGCCTCCCACAGTGCTGGGATCACAGGCGTGAGCCTCCCACAGTGCTAGGATCACAGGCGTGAGCCACAGTGCCTGGCTGCAGACATTTCCTTCACTTCTGTTTTGTTCTCAGTGGTGTTTATCATAGTACTGTGCACACAGTGGGTACGCAGCAGGCCCCTGTTTAACATATGAATGAATAAGCCTAATACAAAACGGCTTTCTAAATCAAGTAATGGTTATTGTCAAGCTGGTGCACCTTCAGAGAGCAATGGCATAGGATGGCAGAAGGATGCCTGAGGATAAGGGTTCCCTTCTTGGCCATTTCCCTTTGTGGATTTCTGGTGAGCAGACTAGCTCAGCCTTCAGTAGAGGTCAGTGTCTCCTAGAGGTGCCCATCAGGGAGGTGCTGCCACCTCCTTGGGTGTAACCTAGTGACCTTATCAACTGCCTCCCAGCCAAGACAAGCAAGCCACTGGCACCCCTGGTGGCTCCAGGGCTCTAGATGGATGTGAGTGACATTCTTTGGACGATGTCTGTGTTACAGATGTGGACGAGTGTGCAACAGATTCCCACCAGTGCAACCCCACCCAGATCTGCATCAACACTGAAGGCGGGTACACCTGCTCCTGCACCGACGGATATTGGCTTCTGGAAGGCCAATGCTTAGGTAACAGCTCTCTGGGGGGTCACAGGGACTCTTGGAAGTTAACGGTTGCCAGGGGCATTTTGAGGTATGGGCATAGCTGGCTTCCTGAGTGTAGTAAGCTTTCCTTTGCCCAGGAGGGCGGGAGGGGTGGAAGGCTATTGAACTCACATGTGTAACCACCCTTGAAAATCAATTGCCATCATCACCATCTTGTCATCATTATAGTTTTTGAATGTATTTACTTATTTCTGAGACATAGTCTCACTCTGTCACCCAGGCTGGAGTGCAATGGCACAATTTTGGCTCACTGCAACCTCTGCCTCCTGGGTTCAAGTGATTCTCCTGCCTCAGCCTCCTGAGTAGCTAGGATCATAGGCATGTGCCACCACACCCAGATAATTTTTGTATTTTTTGTACAAATAGGGCTTTCGCCATGTTGGCCAGGCTGGTCTTGAACTCCTGGGCTCAAGTCATCTGCCCGCCTCAAAAGTGCTGAGATTACAGGCGTGAGCCACCACACACGGCCTTGAATGTTTTTTTCTGTTTTTTCGTTTGTTTGTTTTGTTTTTTTGTTTGTTTTTTGTTGCTCAGGCTGGAGTGCAGTGGCACGATCTTGACTCACTGCAATCTCCACCTCCTGGGTTCAAGTGATTCTCCTGCCTCAGCCTCCTGAGTAGCTGGCATTACAGGTGTGTGCCACCATACACAGCTAACATTTGTATTTTTTGTAGAAACAGGGTTTTGCCATGTTGGCCAGGCTGGTCTCGAACTCCTGGGCTAAAGTGATCTGCCTGCCTCAGCCTCCCAAAGTGCTGAGATTACAAGCGTGAGCCACCATGCCCAGCCTCAAATATATTTTTTAAGGGCTATAGTTTTGGATGTATTTTTTAAATTTGATTTTACCTTGACTTTGTTCCTGTCTTCACGAAGTTTATATCCAGGCCAGGAAGTAAGAGAGGTGAGGATGATTTTGCTTTAGTTAGAAATAATGCTAAGAGAAGGGAACACTTTCGCTTAGTCACAGAAATGTGGCAAGTCTTGAATGTGGATCAGTAGATCCTGATCTTACATCAGTTCCTTTCAACACCCTGTCTTTGCCCTTCCCCCCCGACGACCACACCCACCCCACCGGCCATGGCCTTCCCTTTTACTCCTGAAGAGTCAGTCATCACCAGTTGAGAACTGCCTTTGCAGTTGGCATCTGCTGTCTGATCTTTCTGTTTATTTTACTGGAGGGTTATTTTCCTTTCTTCCCCTCTAGTTTTGGGTTTAGCCAAGTGAGTGAATTCATAGCAAACTGTAGCTGTTGCTTCAATTTCTAATTCTAGGGTGTGATTTCTATGCTGTGTTTTCTAGAAAAGGCCCTGCCAGTTTAAATTCTCTAAGACACCATTCTGTTGCCTGAAAGTCAGTCCTGGAGGAGCTGAGAAACAGATCCAAACAAAATCATGGAAACAAAGAAAAGCTACCTCTTTCCAAGTTTCTTGATTGAGGCTGAGTGGGTCTGCCCTCAAGCCCTGTCCGAAGCATCCTTGAGGCCTAGATGGGCTAGATTCTCCTTTCCAGGCTTGCACGCGGGTGTCTGTGAATATGACAGTCGCTGTGCATTCAAACCAACCTCTGCTATCATGGAAAATTTGATGCTACTTATTTGAACATAAGCAGATCAGTGAGAGAGAGTTATTTGTACAGGAACTTAATATGTCGAATTTCAGAGCTGGAAAGGATGTTGAATATTATGTCATCCAACTTTTATAGCATCGCAGACTGAGACTCAAAGAGAAGGAACATTTTAGACAAAGTGAAAGTGAGTTGGGTCTAACTTCCAAGTCTCCTGTGTCTCAGTCTAGTTTTTCTTTCCCACCACAAGGGGCGCTGGAGTGGTAGGGGGAGACCGGGATATACCAGCCCTGTTACAGAAACCCTCTGTTGTGAGGGGTGCCAGCAACTCGGACATTCCTCTGCCTGGGAGGGTTGTTCTCTTCCTGGCAGCACGGAGCTGTGGGAAGGATGCTCATGGATGCCTAGCATGGTACCATGTGGCCCAGCCACTCATATTCACATCTGAAAGGAAGACTTCCCCTAATTATGGCTGAACTCCTGCCCTCCCCTGGCTAAACTCGCCTTTCCCTTTCAAAATGCAAGTTCCATAGCCACACACTATCTGTTCTGTGTACCACTGGAGATGCTGCTTTTGCAGAAAAATGAGGGGTCGGGGGCTGCCTTTTTTCCAAGGTGCCCCTAGTGAAGGGTACCCTCTCCAGCGCCTGCTGCCTGCCTGGCCTTGGTGATGTGCCCAACTGCACTCTGGGAAGAAGTCAGGGCCAGCCAATGGGCCTCTGTGCAAGAGCTGCCCTGCACTCAGGGGCAGTGCAATGGGCCAGGTTAGAAGTAGCCGGGACTTACCGACAAAACAGAATCACAGGACAGGGCACAGAATCTGAGAAGGGCTGAACAATAGGGAAGGGATCAAGATGGATCTGGGAGGTGGAGTCCTTCCTGGCAGTAGGTAGAAACCAGGCACAAGGACTGAGGCTCTAAGCTGGCCTCCAGAGTCCTGGATGGCCCCTGGTTCCAAAGGAATGGGGGGACCAGGGAGGAAACCTGGTTAGATTGGGGGAGGTGGGGATAAGGACCAGTTCCAGCTACAGTCAGATCAACTGGTCACAGCAGGAACCTGTATTGGTGCCATCTCGGACTCTGCCAGGAGGCTGGTGATTTCATTCACTACCCTTACCCCACAGGACTGAATTCTCCAGCCCATTATCACATCAGCTTGGGGTGTTGAGAAGTGCTTTCCCAATGACATCAGGCTCCCCATTGATGGATACATATTACAGGGAGGTCACATTGCCCAGCTCTGCTCAAAGGATCCATTCACCCACAGTGCTGCCACTTTCCCTGGCAAGGCCAGCTGTGGCTTGGAAGAGGTGTGTTTATCCAGAGTTTTATGTTCACTCTGGTGCAAGGAGGAGATTCAGGGTGAATTCCAGCGCCCTCATGTTACTGGATTCATGGGTCTCCAGGGTCATGCTGCCCAGCTCGTCCTGGCCTAACTGGCTCTTGTTCCTGACAGCTGGACATATTCATTGTTCATGCAGCTGGCAAGGAGCCTACTGGAGTGATGCTATGGATTCTTCTTACGTGTTAAGAAGAATCCCGGGCAGTGGAGCCTCTACATGGAATCTTCGAGTTGAATCTTAACATTGGATAAATCTTAAGAGCTGGGTAATCTTAAATCTTAGAGCTGGGAAAAATTGGAGAGTCCATCTTGGATAAACCTTAGTGTTGAATCTTAGAGCTGGGTAAAACTGGAGAGCTCGTTTTGCCCAACATCCCGCTCAAAGCAGAAATTTCTTCTGCAACTTTTAGGATGGGTTCAGGTATTTATGGGACTGAGATGGGTCGAGGAGGGGAAAGATGGTGGGGAGATTGAGCATTGTAATCGAGACAGCATCACCATCCGTGACACTCAGTAGGCACTTTCTTGGCTCCTGTTCCGTTCATGATCCTGTTTGGGAAGAGCAAGGCAATCATGCCACGCTAGTGGGGGCATCATTGAGTGAGGAGACCTGTCTCACTTTGCTTGCATTTCTGTTTCCAGACATTGATGAATGTCGCTATGGTTACTGCCAGCAGCTCTGTGCGAATGTTCCTGGATCCTATTCTTGTACATGCAACCCTGGTTTTACCCTCAATGAGGATGGAAGGTCTTGCCAAGGTATGTGACATGCGTGATAACTTGGACATGATATGAGACACTAGCTGCAGCCTTCTTCAGCGCCTGGCAGCTTATGTTTGTGGGAAACACTGCTGCTACAGTATATTCCCGTTCCTTGTCACTGCCCACCCATCCCCATTACTACAGAAAGCCAAGACCTGAACCTCGCTATGTGAAGCATCTCAAAAAGTGCTCTGAATATGGCCGAGGGTAGGACCTCAATCCTCCACTGGCTGGGAGTGTAGTTTCACGGATTCACTTCTTTTCTGTGTCTGCTACCCAGAAGTAGCCTTGCTGGCTTTCTTGCCTAATCAGAAATTTGGTTGCATGTCCTATAGCCTAAGTTCAGTTCCTGAGGCCTGAGGAGGGTTGGTCAGGGTCCCTGACCCTTCATGAATCATAAAATAGACACATCCATGCTAGGCAGGGGTGTCGTGGGCAATTCTGAGAACTCTTGCTATACTTTTCCCTCCAACCTGTGCCAGGATGGCCTGTTCCTTAGCAAAGGGTCTGGTGGTGGTGGTACTGTCTCCTGCTACTCAGCATGCCCCCACAAAACCAGACTGAAACAAAGGCATTTTCTGGTTTTCACATGATCATTTGAAATACTGATAAGTAAGAAAAACAAGTTGCATGCCTATTGTGGTTTCCATCTGAAAGTTTCTTCTGCTCAGGAAGTGAATGGGGGACTTAAGACCCAAGGAATTAGCACAAATCCTGCCTTGGCCCCCGACTTCCCCCTCAACTTCCAGCTCCCGGCCCAGGCCTCCAGCCCCTGGCAGCTGCTTGGCCCGGTTGGAGTTGGAGGCAGTGCTGCAGACACAGAATGAGGTCTTTGTCTGGAGACCTCAGGCTTTGCAGGGCCCGTTTCCTTGTTTCATTCACCCTTGGAGTTCTGGCTGGCAGGCTCCTGGCCATCGAGTTTGGAGGATATTAGGTCTCCTTTACTTTAATTGTATCTAAATCATCGGTAAATAGGAAGGCATCAGTGTTAAAGAGTTTGGTCCTGGATTCTTTCTAAGTCTCTCCTCCAAAGCTTGTTCTGCTAATTGTTCCAAGAAGTCTGGACTGTGTTCCTCATGCCAAAAGAGGTCATTTTCTTCCGAGAGTAGACGCCAGGCCAGGAGGTTGAGGAAGCGGATAAACAAGGGCCCTTCCTTCCCACTGGAGCAGGAGGGGTCGCCTGGCTCCCTTGCTGCTGTGATAAGCAGCTTAGCGCAGATGCAGGCTTCTCTGTGCCAAGGCCTGGGATTGGAGGTGCCAGCCACAGGCTGGCACAGTGCACCCAGTACCTCGTGAGGCATAGCCATGGCCAAGCCAAAAGGCACCTGCGTCTTTCAGGCCTCTGAGGAACAGGTGTGTGACAAAGAGCAGATAATACACTGGGCAGTGCCAAGTCCACAGCATAATAAAGTAGCAGGCCCAGCACCCAGGCCTGGGTATGGGCACTTGGCCACTGGGATGCTGCATCCGCAGGGCCCATGGGCAGCACAAGGCATCGCATACTCCAGTGAGCTTTTGTAATCCTGACTCTTCGTGTGTGGAAGAGTGCTTTGCACGCTCAGAGCATTGTCACGTCTGTTCATCTCACTGAACTTAAATAATAAATAGCCTCGTGAGGTCAGCAGGCAGGTGTTTGTGGCTCTGCTTCACTGAGGAGGAAATCAACGCTCAAAAAGGTTAAGCAACTTGGCCAAAGTCACACAGCCAAGTGGTAGCAGAGCTGAGAGTAAAACCAGGGGCCCAGACTTCTTGTCCGACAGGTTGAAGTGGGGCCCTGTGTGCCCTCAGCAGCTTCAGAAGGGCATTTGGAAAGGGCTGGCAGGAAAGGGCAGTGAGAACCCCAGGGGGGCAGAAGCATTTTGGTTGCCCTGCTCTTCAGAAGCAGCTGAGAGTGGTGAGGGGGTGGAATGAGTTCATTCATCTCCGAGGGGCCAGCGCCTGGCCAGAGGCTGAGGCCACCAGCCCTAACACTTGCCAGTACTGTCCTGTCTGAACTTGCACTCAGTGGCTTCGCACAGTGGACATTTTCTTACCACCTCCTGTCCCCGGTGAGGAAACCCCAACCTCCCACGGGCACCGGTGGGAGCCAGTGTCTTGCTAGACTCTCTCTCTACAGCTGTTCATTTATTTGTTTTCTCCCTGAGAGCTCCAGAGATGCCAGGAGGCAGGAACTTTGTGGCCATGGGATTAGCCTCCCCTTTAAAAAAAGCCTCTCAGTCTGCTCACCGTGAAGGCTTTTAGTGACATCTCTTTTCAGAGGCCTAAGAGGTTTACCTGGACTTGGGAAGAGGATAGAAAATCTCTCAGCTGGAACTTTGGCCATTGGTGTATGGAGCATTGTGGGATGGTGCTTACAATGGGTCAGCCAATGCCAGTGGGAAAGAGGCTCTTCCCTGCCCTCCCCGCACCATGAGCTGTGCAGAATGAATCTTGGTTTTTGTGGAAAGACCCCTGACTCATGTTCCAGTTCCCATTGTGTCCTTGTTAGCTGGTGGACTTGGGTACACCTCTCAATCTTTAAAAACAATTATATGTATATGTGTGTGTGTGTGTGGTGTGTGTGTGTGTGTGTGTGTGTGTATATATATTTTTTTTTTTTTTTTTTGAGACAAAGTCTAGCTCTGTCAACCAGGCTGGAGTGCAGTGGCATGGTCTCAGCTCACTACAACCTCTGCCTCTGGGGTTCAAGCGATTCCCTTGTCTCAGCCTACCAAGTAGCTGGGATTACAGGCACCTGTTACCATGCCTGGCTAATTTTTTTTGTATTTTTTTAGTAGAGACGGGACTTCACCATGTTGGTCAGGCAGGTCTCGAATGCCTGACCTCAGGTAATCCACCTGCCTTGCCCTCCCAAAGTGCTGGGATTGCAGGTGTGAGCCACCGCATCTGGCCTATAATTATTATTTTTTTATTATTATTTTTTTTTGAGACAGGGTCTTACTCTGTCACCCAGGCTGGAGTACAGTAGCATGATCTCAGCTCACTGCAGCCTCAATCTCCCAGGCTCAAGTGATTCTCCCTTCTCAGCTTCCCGGGTAGCTGGGACCTCAGGCATGTGCCACATCACCTGGCTAATTTTTAAATTTTTTTGAAGAGATAGGGTCCCACTATGTTGCCCAGGCTGGTCTCAAACTCCTGGGCTCAAGCAATCCACCTGCCTCAGCCTCCCGAAGTGCTGGGATTACAGGCATGAGCTACTGTGCCTGGTCCTTCAAAAATGCTTAAACAATCTTATTGATGCATAATCAGTGTATAATGAACTGCTCCATGATTTTATTAATTTTGACATACGTGTACCCACATGAAACCACCACCACCACGCTCAAGATAATGGATTTCCCATTACTCTTTGTGTCCCTTGGTGGTCTTCTCCTTAACCTACTTAACCTCTGAAGTGGGGCATTGGCCCTCATTGTAAGGATTAAGTGAGTGCAAGATCCTTTCCTAATGAGCAAAGTTATTTATGCATAATAAATATATTATTAGAATCATCATGGTTATTTGTTAACCTGAAACTTCCAAGTCAGTGAGGGTGAGGGGAGTTCACTGACGGAATGCAACTGGTGATGGAAGGAGCAGGTATTGCCTGGAAATTCCTGGTGGGGGGCGTTGGAGCATAGACTTACTATGTGTATATGTTTATATCATGTGTATACATATGGTTTCCACCTTGCCTGACTTTTGACCCCAGAAGGGACATGTGGATGGAGGCCCCTGTCCTTAAGTGAACACTTTTGGATCTGAGATCATGCTCCTGAAGGTCCCGGGTGGAGAGCCTTGGTACCTGCAACTCTGGTCTCCTGGTGGTGGTAGATTTTGTTGCTGGTGCTTTTTCTGCCTAGTTATTGTGGCTGTTCTGTTGAGAGGACAGTCAGCAGTGTGCCTTGGCTTTCCACAGATGTGAACGAGTGTGCCACCGAGAACCCCTGTGTGCAAACCTGCGTCAACACCTATGGCTCTTTCATCTGCCGCTGTGACCCAGGATATGAACTTGAGGAAGATGGTGTTCATTGCAGTGGTAATGGGCTTTGGCATTGGAAACTTCCACCTGTACTTGGGGCCTGGGCAGGGGTTGAAGGGCAAGGGCTTCCTTCATAGGTGTTTCCTCTCATTTCCTGGACACATGTCCAGTTTGGGACATCCTCCAGGGCAGTGGGGTCACAATCACACAGAACAGAGATGAGTCACTTCCTGAAAGGTGAGGTGGAGTCTCAACTTCCTTGTCATCTGACCCTCGATGCAAAAATCAATGGGGCTACCTTCTAGGACAGAGGTGGGGTTGACGAGGGAGAGGAGTCACCCGATTTGACATGTTGGTTTGAGAGCTGTCTGTCCTTACCCAGCACCGACTCAAGTCTTGGGGATATCACAGAAAGTACTTACAGAGGGCAGTGACCCAGGAATAATAGCATATCTTATCGGGAAGGGTCGAGGCGAACACTGAATGAATGAGATCATGTATGGAAGCACACATGTTCTGTGAACTTCTGAAATCTCTACAAATAATCAGTGCGTCACTCCAGGCCTGGCACCCAGGGAACATGCAAAAAAATAGTTCTCGAATCAATGGATAAATGATTGAATGTTGAATGAATGAAATCGTAATAATTTGTTGTGAGAACATAGATGTCATGGGTTAGTTGACCTTTTATAAATTCCTTCCAAGCCCAAGGAAATATGATTTTCTGTCCACGCTAGTTTATGGACTCTATTATAATTTTCTTATTAACTCCCTCTTTTTTTCCCCTAGAAAGTTAATTTTTTTTTCTTAGTTAGAAAAATATTATTGGATTGTAAACTCCTTGAGAATAGGGACCACCTCTTACTCACATTTATCACGGTAGCATCCCACATAGAGCCACACACAACTCTTTCTTTCTCTCTCTTTCCCTTTCTTGCCTTGTTTTTTGTAAACGTTGGATTAAAGTACACTCCATTTCAGCCACTTCTGGCATCATCAGCAGTTGTGAATTAGCAAAGTCTAAATTAATAATGCTTCACTGTGCTTTTCAAAATAAGTGGGCCATACACTAGAGCGTGAAAAATCTTTTTGTCCTGCAGAATGGAAAATTTCCTAATCCGGGTTTTATTGTAACAGGAACTGACCCAGGTCGTGAATGGAACTTGTGTGATAGTCTCACTGACGACTAAAGTGTTCTGGGGACAGAGTCCCATGAAACAAATGAACACCTCTTCCTAGGGCCAGGACAGTCAGAGCCACAAGCAGGAAGTTACAGAGAGCCCTGGGCTGATTAAATACAAGGCCCAGAAACAGAAATAAAATACCCTCAGGCATGAAAAGCCACTTTCTTCCTAGATTTCAGTTCCTTCCATGGCACTCCTTGGGGAGTTGGGGCCAAGGAACTAAGAAGTGTGGAAAATCTAACATTATGTGGTGAGATGATTTGTTTCTCCAGAATGCTCTGTTAATCCACAGATGTTTATTGCCCTACTGCATAGGCCATATAGCAGAGTGACCCTGGAGGAGCTGAGTTCAAATTCTAGCTCTGCCATTGACTATTTTTCTTGACCAAGTCACTCCCTGAGTCTCAGTTTCATCCTTTATTAAAAAAATCAACCAGCCAGCCAACCAACCAACCACCCCCATAGAGTGGTCAAAAATTAAATAAGCTGGCGCAGCCCAGAGGGTGGCCCAGCTCCAGGCTGGTTCCAGGCTGGCTGGAAGCTGCTGCTTCCCATGTCCCAGGGAGGATCCAAGGTAGGCAGGCCACTGAGAGACAAATATTCCTGCCCACCCCACAACACTCTGGACTTTTCTCTTTCAAGGAGGTTTTTTTGGACACAGTGGAGTTTTAGTCATTACATGTTAATTTATCTTCCCTAAGTGTAGGTGTAAGAGACTTTTGGCTTCTTGAGAAGCTTACATCCCTGCCGATTTGGCCAAGATTTTCAGTTGACTCATTTTGCCCCAAATGGCCAACTTGTCCTCCATGTTCTCCATGATGCACACCCTCCTGAAGACTTGGTGTGACCCCGGGTTACGTAGGGTTTCTAGAGCAGACTGGCCCAGGATAACAGGGTGATGGAGAGAGTCTGTTTCTGCACCTTCCTACTTAACCCCTTTCTGCACTTCTCCATTTCCCGCAGGCACTGTTATCCTCACTGTGTTATCACAGCTGGGGTGGCCCCTCCGTGTAGCCCCAGACCCCTCCTAGCCTTGTCTCTCAGGGATTTGCTAAGCTGAGCTGTTCCTGGAAACCATGGTGGGTTCTCATGTGGAGGAGTGAAAGTGGCCTAATACGTGCTCCCTGCCAGAAACTGGGCTTGTATTTCAGCTTTCCACTGGAGGGTGGAGCCACAGCCCTAAGCAAAGTCTGGGAATTGCAGACCCCAGGATAAACCGAGTAGGGTCTGTTACGGCCCCTCCCTGCCCGGTGAGAGTTGGGAGTGGGTGCTACACTCTCCATCTGCCCTAGAGCTAACCCTGCTTGGGTGCTTGCCCCAACCTCAGGGCTCTCCAGCTCCACTCATCCCTCAGCACAATTACTCAGGGAGACATTACAGTGTCGTGTTTCTAAGTGTAGGATCTAGAGGCTGGGTTCAAGTCCCAGCTTTCCTCCTTACTTGTTATCTGTGAACTTGGTCAAGTTAGCTAACCTCTGTAAGCCTCAGTTTTTCTTCTGTAAAATATGGAGAGTGATAGCACCTCCTTCATATGGGGTTGAGGTGAGAATTAAATAAGAGGAGGCATGTAAAGCATTTAACCCAGTGCTTGGCATATAGGGAGCCTCAGGGATTAACAGACATCACTACTACTCTACTGAAAGTACGAGTGGAATCTACAAACTTGGAAATAAAACAGGACACTCAGTTATGATGGGCTGGAGCCAGAGACCCGGGGCTCTATAAGGCTTCCAGGGGAGGTGGGGAGGCACAACCAAAGCAGATATTACCTGAGCACACTTGACTTTTCAAATCAGCATCCTAATTCTGCTGGCTGATAACACATCACCTGAGGACCCCTGAGAGAGACAGGAAGGAGTTTTTCCTTCTGGCATGTGAGAGGCACAAGGCGTGTAACACCCGGGATTATCTGATGGTGGAGAGGCAGCTTCTTTTGCGTTGACACCCTCTCTGGGTGACTCTAGCCACCAGTGGTCTGTGAGTGAGAGAGTAATCCGAGGACATGTCACATGGGGAAACTAGTGAAAGCAAGTTTTTGGGAAACAACAAATGCAAGAAAAACATGTTTTCTTTGGCATGCTTATCGAATGAGGTTCAAACAGGGGCTCTGTTGCCAAACTCTGTGTGTGATGAAGAGTTGGCTTTTCTGAAATGTTTGCATCTGCATCAACCACCATGGCCCATGCGGATGAGTTGTAAATCACATGGACAGGGGTTCCCCTCCACAACAGGCTGGCTGGAAGCTGCTGCTGCCATTGTCCCAGGGAGGATCCGAGGTAGGCGGGCCACGAAGAGAAAAATTATATCCCTGCCCATCCCTCACCACTCCAGAGTTTTCTCTTTCAGGCAGTTTTTTGTTTGTTTGTTTGTTTGTCTACACAGTGAAGTTTTAATATAATTAAAATCCTGGCCTTTTGGATATGTCCCTTAATTGTGACTTTAGGAACAATATTGTTCCTGAAGTTGGGGAAAGAGGTGATTGGAGGGGAGTTGGCACTGCGAAAGTTGCCCCTTCAGAGGGCCCGCTAGGGCCAGGGAATGTTTTTTTGGGTCTTGGGGAAACCCCCGGAAAATCCCAGTGGGCAAAGAAATCTCAGCCCCTTGAGCGGTCAGAGGTAGAGAGTGGATCTCCCTACATGGTGAAATAAGTTTATAATGAATGGAAGGTGCAGCCGAGTGAGAGGCAGATGTTGGAAGCTCGATGGAGGTGGATTTCAGCTCCATGTAGAAAAGAATTTTCTGACAATTAGAGCTGTCCAAATATCAATGGGTATCCTCATTAGGTAGTGAGCTCTCCATTGCTAGAAGTGCTGGAGAAGTGAATTGACAGCTTCTTGGCAGTAAAGCCATTCTATGTATCAAGACAGTGTGAGAGTTGGAGTAGATGGCCACTAAGCTCCCATCCCCATGTAGACCGGGATTACAAACAGCAGGTGTGACTTGTCACCCCAGATATGGACGAGTGCAGCTTCTCTGAGTTCCTCTGCCAACATGAGTGTGTGAACCAGCCCGGCACGTACTTCTGCTCCTGCCCTCCAGGCTACATCCTGCTGGACGACAACCGAAGCTGCCAAGGTAAGGCTGTCCGGAGGGGCCTGGCTGGGGTGTATGTGTGAGGTGGAGCTGCTTCAGGGTGTCATCTGGATGTCCTCACCTGGGGAATCATGTGCAGCTTTTGGAAGGTGGCAGGGGTGGGGGTGTCAGTGGGTGCTGGTGGCTCTCATGGTGGCAGCTCTAGGAAGGATGCCTGGCCTGGTGTCTTCCCTCCCTGTAACCCATCCTTTGGCCAGGATATTGGCCACGTAAACTTCTGTAATCAACTCTGCAGATGCAGACGGCAGCCTGTAAGCGTGGCTTTCTGCCTCCCCAGGCAGATCTCTGAGGCTCCTCCGAGAACTGCTCCAGAGCTAAGCAGGACTTTTATGGCCTGGCCAGAGCCCTGGCTTTCTTACGTGGCCTGGAGGGCAGTTTGGTTAGCCTTTCTCCAAGTGATCTCCTAGAGCGTATTTGCCAGGGAGACCTCATGCACCTGACTGCTCTGTTCCTGGAAGGGCTGGGACCCCAGACTGTAAAAGGGGTGGGTCTTCTCCTGTTTGCCTGCTTAGCCTGGCTTCCAGCCCCATGCTCCACCCACTGAGGGGTGATTGCAGAAGCAACTGACCCATTCTCAGCCTCCTTGAACCTGCCTTATCCCATTGCCAAGCAAGAATTCTCGTAGTAGTGCCAGGCAATAGAAATATCATGTGAGCTACAGACGTGAGCCACCTATGTAATTTTACATTTTCTATTAGCCACATTAAAAGAGGAAAAAAAATGGTAAAATTCCTTTTACTACTGTATTTTCTTTCTTTTTTTTTTTTTTTTTTTTGAGACAGAGTCTTACTCTGTTGCCCAGGCTGGAGTGCAGTGGTGTGATCTTGGCTTACTGCAGCCTCTGCCTCCCGGGTTCAAGTGATTCTCCTGCCTCAGCCTCCCAAGCAGCTGGGACTACAGGCACATGCTACCATGCTGGGCTAATTTTTGTATTTTGTATTTTTAGTACAGGTGCATGCCACCACGCCAGGCTAATTTTTGTATTTTTGTATTTTTGTGTTTTACCATGTTGGCCAAGCTGGTCTTGAACTCCTGTTTTTACTACCGTGTTTTCTTTAATGCAGTATATCCAAAATATTATTTCAGCATGTATTCAATATAAAAATTATTGATGAGATGTTTTACATTCTTTTTTTAAATTAAAAAATATATATATAAATATATATAAAATATATACAAATAAAATTAAGAGACAAGGCCTTGCTTTGTTGCCCAGGCTGGTCTTGAACTCCTGGCTTCAAGTGATCCTCCTGCCTCAGCCTCCCAATGTACCGCGATTACAGACATAAGCCACTGTGCCTGGCTCACATTATTTTTTGGTACTAAGTCATCAAAATCTGGTGTGTATTTTCCACTTACAGCACATCTCAATTTGGATCAGCCACATTCCAAGTACTCAGTAGCCTCATATGGCCTGTGGCTGCCATATTGGATAGTACAGCTCTGTAGTAAGATCCAGCCTACCCCACCCCCACACATCTGGCCTGGCCAATAATGCCCTGCCTCCGCTTCTTGTCTACCCTGCATTTCAGACATCAATGAATGTGAGCACAGAAACCACACGTGCAACCTGCAGCAGACTTGCTACAATTTACAAGGGGGCTTCAAATGCATTGACCCCATCCGCTGTGAGGAGCCTTATCTGAGGATCAGTGATAAGTAAGTCATGGCGTCCGCCTGGGGAATAGAAACCTGATGAGGGCCTGGCTCAGGAGGTTGGCGATGTGGTGTGAAAGAGAATGCACCAGCCAGGAAGTCAGGGCACCTGGCCTACTACCTATGTCATGTGCTCGTGTGTGTGTGTGTGTGTGTGTGTGTGTAGAATATAACAGAGTAGAATAGATGGAACAGACTGGGATAGAAAATATCAGAGTGCATTGCACATAGCAAGAGTCAATATTGTTTTTTGAAACTTATCTTTTAGTTTTGTGTGCTACTGGTTTGCAGTGCAAAGTGTGCTACTGTACGTTGTCAAAAAGTTTGCAAAACATTCCATTACAAGTTATAGGATCTGAAACACATCCCTACATGCAAGAAAGAACTATTTTTCAAAATGTTTGACCACAACACACAGTAAGAAACACATACAAGCCTGGGCGCAGTGGCTCATGCCTGTAATCGCAGCACTTTGGGAAGCTGAGGTGAGTGGATTGCCTGAGCTCAAGAGTTCGAAAGCAGCCTGGCCAACATGATGAAACCCCATCTCTACTAAAAATACAAAAAAATTAGCTGGGCGTGGTGGCACACGCCTATAGTCCCAGCTACTCAGGAGGCTGAGGCATGAGAATCGCTTGAACCTGGGAGGAGGAGGTTACAATGAGCTGAGATCGTGTCACTGCTGTCCAGTCTGAGTGACAGAGTGAGACTCTGTCTCAAAACACACACACACACAAACACACACGCACACTCACACAGAGTTCTCTATCACTCCCCTACTCATGCCAGAGCTATGCAAAGATTCTCTAGAAAGCTAACCAAGCCGAGAGCTGAGTCAGGGTTCTAGAATCTCCTCTTCCCTCTAATGACTTTGTTCTGGATACACGGGGTCTTTTAGAGGTTGGCTCCTAAATGTAACACGCATAGGACTCACCTGGTGATCTCGTTAGAGTGTGATTCAGTGGGTTTGGGGTGGGCCTGAGATTCTCCTTTCTGGCAAGCTCCCAGGTGAAATGAATGCTTCCAATCTCCCTGGACTGCTCCGTGAATATTGAGGTGCTGGAGAGTTGAGTATTGAGGTGCTGGAGAGTTGAGTATTGAGGTGCTGGAGTGTTGAGTATTGAGGTGCTGGAGAGTTGAGTATTGAGGTGCTGGAGAGTTGAGTATTGAGGTGCTGGAGAGTTGAGTATTGAGGTGCTGGAGAGTTGAGTATTGAGGTGCTGGAGAGTTGAGTATTGAGGTGCTGGAGAGTTGAGTATTGAGGTGCTGGAGAGTTCTCTCATTGGCTCTAATCAAGTTACTGACATCATCTTGGTCAACATTTTACTAAATCACCAGATGGCAAACATTAGAGTTGAGAGAATTAAAGTTAAGACAATTTCCAAAAGGTGAACGCAGTAGGACAGTGGCTTTCTGTTCCTGGCATAGTAGCAGTTCCTTTTCCTTCTCTTTTATCCCTTTTTTAAACCATCTCAGTTCCTCCTTGGCCTCCTATTCTTCCAAATGTTCACACATTGACTTCCCTTGAGCAACACCAAACCGCAGCATGGGAGATAAAAGGATGAATCGGACACCCCCATCCTGCCCTCTCAGAATACAGCCTCTAAGAGAGGAATTCATGGCTTACCAGTTGTTCCCACTTTGATAACAAATTGGCAAAAGAGAGGATAATGCCGGGACGGTCGGGTCCTTTAGAGACATCTTCACTTGTTGCTAAGAGCTGTGCTACTAAGCAACCCTTTAGAACAGGGCTCTTTGACCCCCGATGTAAGGCCTGTTTGTGGCAGAGCAGAGCTCCAGGCTGCTTTTCCCAGCTTCTATTCTTGGTTCTCTCTGGGTTTTTCCAGGCCGCCCTTGTCTGTGGCTGGGGAGCTGACCCATTTCAGCTTGCAGCACTGAGCTGGAGTTACTGGTGGAGTCTCTGGCATGACGCTGACAATGCTCCATGACTCCCTCGCTCCGGGCTCCAGTCCGGTCAGACTCCGGCAGCCCCTTCCAGCTCCTTGTCCAGTTCAGGTGTCCTGTGCTTCTGCCAGTCTGAACAGGACTTGCTCATGCCTTTACCCGTGCCCAGGAATGGCCAACCTCCCTGCTTGTGTGCACATACTTCCGGCCATATGGAAGGCATTCCTTTCATCTCCACATAGCCAGACCTGCCCCATCTTTCAAGTTTCAGCTCAGATGCCACCTCTCCCAGCTGTTTGTGGTCCTCTTCAGCTAGTAGCCATCACTTCCTCCTCCAAACTTCTTTTAGGAAACAATGATTTTCTATGCCACACATGATACTTTATTGTGGCCATTTTGGCACTAGAGATATTTTGACTTGGCTATTTTGATGCAGCCTTAAAAAAATGAAACTTGCTCTGCCACCCAGGCTGGAGTGCAGTGGTGCAATCACAGCTCATTGAAGCCTCAATCTT
The DNA here is from genome assembly GCF_028878055.3 of Symphalangus syndactylus. Taxonomy (NCBI): domain Eukaryota; kingdom Metazoa; phylum Chordata; class Mammalia; order Primates; family Hylobatidae; genus Symphalangus; species Symphalangus syndactylus. The sequence goes on from NC_072430.2 coordinate 25,137,577, forward strand.
TTGGGCTCAAACAATCGTCCTGCCTCAGCCTTTTAAGTAGCTAGGACTATGGGTGTGTGCCAGTGCTCCTGGCATATATATATATATATATTTGGTAAAGCCAGAGGTCTTGGACTCCTGGACTTGAGTCATCCTCCTGCCTCAGCCTTTCAAAGTGCTGGGATTATAGGCATGAGACACCATACTCTGCTCAGAATGAATGGAAATTTATAAAAAGGAAGAGTAGGATGGATGGTTTAGATGGAGGAATCCAAAGGCCTCTCTGAAAAATGACATTTGGGCTGGAATGGGAAAATGAGTTGACCTTAACTAAATAGAGAGTGGAAGATCAGAAGGAACAGCATATGCAAAGGCTAGAAGGCAAGAGTGCCTTGAAGGCCCTGGAGATGGTTGGATGTGGACTCTCTTTTGGAAGTAGAACCAACAGGTTTTGTGGATAGATTGGAAGTTAGAGAGCGGCAGAAACACAGCAAGGTTGACTCCTAGCGTTGACCACCACCGCACGTCTCAACAGACATCTTCATCCTATTGTGAACCCTGGCCCCTAGGTGGAGTCTCAGGGCAGGGTCAGAGACAGAGGAAGGGGGTGTTGGGGTGAATCAAGGGGTATCTATAACAGGCATTCTTTGGTAGTAAAAGTCAGTGATTTTATATTAGGGCACTCTGCTAATAGTTGCATTGTATTAGAGATATTTGTGTCTATGATTTATTTCTCCTATTAGAAAGTAAACTATCTGAGGTCAGGATCTTATTATTCATTGAATTTCCAAAATGTCCCATGTCACATCTTGTACATAGTTCTAACTCTTGTTTATCAATTATTGAATGACAAGATTTGATTATATTCGATTCAATTACATTCCATGCAGACTGGGCTGAGCGCAATAGGGAATGTACAAAGATCCTCAAGACCTGTTAATCCAATTTCTTACTTTAAAAATTTCTTTCTTTCTTCCTTTTTTTTTTTTTTTTTTTTTTTGTTTTGTTTTTTGAGACAGGGTCTTGCTCTGCCGCCCAGGCTGGAGCGGCATATTTGGCCTGCATGGCAAATGTAAAGTATCTTGGAGAGTGTTCTAATGTTCTGCAAACCAGAGATCTAAGGTTTATATTCTATTTAGTAGCCAGAACATCTGATTGGTGAGAAAAGTCCATTCTCTAGGAAACAGAGCTTGCCTACATGCTGGAAAGTTTTTAGACTCAAGCCAGGAGCAGAGACATTCTACAGTTATGGCATTTGGATGCTAAAAATGGGGTGGCCTCATTTTCAGTGTTTTAAGAGAGGAAGCAGGCACGACCAGCACCTGGAATGGATTTCTTGAGTTCTCACATGATTTCCCTTTCCACAGCCGCTGTATGTGTCCTGCTGAGAACCCTGGCTGCAGAGACCAGCCCTTTACCATCTTGTACCGGGACATGGACGTGGTGTCAGGACGCTCTGTTCCCGCTGACATCTTCCAAATGCAAGCCACGACCCGCTACCCTGGGGCCTATTACATTTTCCAGATCAAATCTGGGAATGAGGGCAGAGAATTTTACATGCGGGTAAGAGGGAGTGGGGAGTGGGGACGCCATCTGTCACAGTGGCCTTGTGCTGTCTCTCCTAGGAACATGCTGTATGCAAGCAGGTAAGAGTGGAGCTAGGGGGACAGGTATGCAGAGAGAAGAGTGGAGGGTGTGGTTCAAGGTCCTGGTTTCCACCACTTTCTGTGTAGTCTTGCAGAAGATGCTTCTCCTCCTGGGCCTCAGGATCCTCATCTGTGAAATGGGACGTGAGGCCAAGATGCAATCTTAGGTCTCTTTTCTCCTAATATTCTGTTGGAGAGGCATTCACGTCTCCATTTTTCCACCAACCCATGTGACAAGTATTTCTTAAGTACCTACTATGCAGGCCAGGCACGGTGGCTGATGCCTGTAATCCCAGCATTTTGGGAGGCCAAGGTGGACAGATTGTCTGAGCTCAGGAGCTCGAGACCAGCCTGGGCAACATGGCAAAACTCTGTCTCTACAAAAAAAAAGTTAGCCGGTCATGGTGGCAGGCACCTGTAGTCTCAGCTACCTGGGGCGGTGTGGCAGGGAGGTGGTGTGAGATGGGAGGATTGCTTGAGCCCAGGAGGTCGAAGCTGCAGTGAGCTGAGATCACACCACTGTACTCCAATCTGGGCAACAGAGGGAGACCCCGTCTCTGAAAAACAATAAAAATAAAAACTTGGTGGCTTAAGGCAAAGGAAATTTATTCTCTCATAGTTCTGGAAGCCAGGAGTCTGAAATCAGTTTCACTGAGCTGAAATCCCGGTGTCAGCAGGGCTGTGCTCCTTCTGGAAGCTCTAGAGGAGAATCTGTTCCATGTCTCTTCCAGCTTCCGGGGGCCACCAGCCCTTCTTGACTGTGGCTGCATCACTCCAATATCTGCCTCTGTGGTCACGCTGCCTCCTCTTCCTCCTCTGTGTGTATCAAATCTCCCTTTGTCTCCTTCTTATATTGACACCTGTGAGTAGATTTAGGGCCCATTCAAACAATCTGGATAATCTCTCTGTCCAGATTCTTAATCGCATCTGCAAAAACCCTTTTCCTTATAATGGAACAGGTTCCAAGGATTAGGACTTGCATCATTTTGGGGGCTATTATTCAGCATACCACACCCAGGAATCTGCATTTCTAACAGAGGCTGCTGTGATCTTCCAGGGTCACTGTGGGGAGCCATATTGAAAAGGACAGGTTCATGGGAGTTTATATGCTTTCATTAGAGACTGGGCCCTATGAAGTCATGGGCCACAAGGCAGGAAGACAGAAGTCTTCTGGATAAGGCTGGCTTTCTGAGGGTCCATGCTGTCTGAAGCTGCGGGACCATCCCCGGGAAACAACTCAGTCATTCTAATGTGAGCTCTGGAGCCATGTCTTCTACAGTTTAACAATTTAACAATTGTATGATGTGACCTAACCTCTCTGGACCTCTAGATGAGTGTTTACTTTAGGATTAGATGAGATCATCCACTTAGTGCCCTGTCTGGAATACTGTTTTTATCAAAGAAGCGGAGTTTGGTGGTGGGGGTGAAACAGTCAATGACTTTCTTTTTCTCATGCTGTTGGATCAAACCTGTGAGCACCTGGGTTACATCTCAGGTCAATTCCCTAGGATTCACAGGCATGTTCCATTTCTATTGGATTGTCTCATTCTCTTACGTCAAAAGTCCGTGCTAGTTTAAATGGAAACTTCAACCTCTCTGTCTCTTACCCACTGTGAAGTTTCTCCCTGTCTCCTAGTTCAGAGCAGGTAAGGGGTGTGGTTGGCCTCTGCCCTGCCATCTTCTCACCCTCCCAGTAACAGTAGTGCTGGCCCTGGCTCCTCCAGGGCTGGTGGGAGAGGAGCAGGTGGTAGAAAGGGTAAGGCTGGAAGAGGGAGGCTCCTCCCCGATTGTAGCCATTGTAACCAGGCATTGGTGCTCCCTCAGGAGCAGAGACCCCAAAGCTGTTGCTCTCACAGGATGCTTTTGTGGGTCTTTTGGAGATTTGCCTGAGGACTTCACACTGACCAGTCCCTGATATGGGCAGTAGGGCCTGTGGTTGGTCACCTGCTACTCCAAACCTCTCAGCCCCTAATTCTGGGGCTATGTCTCATACAGATGTTCCATGGTGGTAGTGAGGTGGAGGGTGTCACTGCATCCTGGCAGCAGACCTTACACAAGGGCCTTTCAGGATGTCAACATCAGCTCCTTGCATTCCCCGTTCCTCACTATGGTGTGGGGCAGCTCAGGGCTCACATCTCCAGACTTCTCCTGGAGAGAGTCTGGTACCACTTTCTGCATCCTTGAACTTCAGGGTCCTGCATCTCTGAACAGTTTTTTTTTTTTGAAACCCCTCTTGATTGAGATGGAGGCTGGTAAGTGTGTTTAATAAAATATATGTAGAGTTGGGCACGGGGGCTCATGCCTGTAATCCCAGCTACTCTGGAGGCTGAAGTGGGAGGATCGCTGCAGCCCGGGAGTTCAAGTCCAGCCTGGGCAACATAGTGAGACCCTGTCTCTACAAAAAAAGATTAAAAAATTAGCCAGGTATGGTGTCATGACCTGTAACCACAGCTACTCTGGAGGCTGAGATGAGAAGATAACTTGAGTCCAGGAGTTCAAGGCTGCAGTGAGCTATGATTGCACCACTGTACTCCATCCTGGGTGGCAGAGCGAGACCATGTCTCTAAAAACAAAGACAAACAAACAAAAAAGCATGTATGTAGGCTGGAGAGGGTGACGGAATGAGGGAAACATCTGGCTTTGGATCACAGCTTTGTAAGTCCTGTATAACCCCAATAACTCCACACATAGCATCAGCAGCAAGCCATGTATAGTGCCTGTATGTGCCAGACACTATTCTAAGTGCTTTCTATACAGTAACCCTTTAATCTTCACAAGAATCCTATGATATAGGATAGTTTTATCATCTAGATTTTACAGGTGAGAGCACTGAGGCACAGAGCAAAGCAACCTGCCCGACTAGTCTCACAACTAATAAGCACCAGGGCAGGATTTGAACCTAAGCAGCCTGGCACCAAAAATCTGTGCTGTTATACTTTTCTTTAGAATGGGGAGGTATGCTTTACCTACTCTTCCAGCTTTGGGGTCTCAGATGAAATGGAGATCACAAGAAAAGTATAACATCCAGTTACAATAGAAAGTAATCAATAAATAGCAGTTATGATTGTATAGATACTATTGTGGACACTGCTACTGTTGCAAGGAGGCTGTGAGCTGCTGAGCCCTGGAGAGCTTGGGAATGCTACCCAGGGGACTGGAGCATTGTGTGGGAGGTGGGGCTGGATGGCCATCCAGGCTCTCACACCCTTAGATTCATTGATTTGATTATAACCACATGGGAGGAGCTTCATCTCACCCCGCAGGCAAACCACACACACTCGTATGCACACACGCACACACTTATGCCCACATGTGTACATGTACACACACACACAAGCCCATTCATAAGCCTTATTGGCCGTCTGTCTCTCACTGAGCCCTAGAAAGAGGACTGATAATTGGCTTTGGCCAGGTGGCTTGGGGGTCATAATTAGGGCCAGAAGAAGGAGCAAGGTCATGGGGTTCAGACTGTGCCAAAATGCACTTACTCCACGACACACGTGGATCAAGTGGCAGGGCCCATGGAAGCTGGCCTGCTACAGCGTGGCTGCTTGCCACAGGTCAGACCATGCCATCCCACAAGTTGATTAGAATACACCTGAGTGTGTGTGGGATCAGGGCCAAGAAGACATACGGCTGGTGGGTTGTTGGCAGCCGACTCCCAGTGTGGCCAAGTCCACTGGCATTCAGTCATTCGTGTGCATTCTTCCGTCACCAGTGTGCATTCAGCACCACTGCATATGAGGCTTCAGGTCAGGCACCGAGCGTGGAGAAACAAACAGGATGTGGTCTCTGCCCTGGAGGAACCCACACACACCTTAGCAGAGAGGGGAAAACAACCTAGCAAACACAACACAAAGTGGCGATTCTCAAGTCAAGTCAAGACCCATGGGATGGTGAGTAAACGGAGAGGTACAGAGACCTTATCAGAGAGTGTAGTGGTTAGAAGCATGATTTTTGGAGCCATAAAGTCTAGTAGCATGCAGTAGTTTTGTGGTCTTATGTAGTATCCCTAACCTACTTACAGCATAGGATTATGAAGATTAATTAAGAGGGGTAGGAAAGGTTGTAGCCAGATGCTTGGCATCATAACCACCACCATCATCACTGTCATCACCATCCTTCTCCTCATCTTTTCACACCACCAAGGCTACTAATGCCCACGGGCTCTCAGGGGTTTATTTCATTGATGCCCTGGCTCTGCCCTAAAAGCCGAATGTGGAGGTGGCTGGCCTCAGCTCTTGTGGCAGGTACTTGAGCTCTTCCAGGTGCTTGTGAGTAGGGTGGACCCAGGTGGAGGCTGGACTCACCAGCTTCTACAGTTACTTCCAAATGGGAGAGTCTAGGATTTCAAATGGGATAGTTGAGGATTCTTTCATACTCAGGAGACATTTACCAGGAGAGCCCAAAGGAACAACCTGGAAGTTTGCGCTTGCCCGATTCTCCCTTCCAGACCTTGGCCTCTGCAGATCTCCCTCCGGAGGGCTGCCTCCAGCTCGGGGTTCTCAACTCTTGGTCTTTGTTCACGCAGTGAAAGCTGGTGAGATATTTGTATATGTAAAGGCTGCAGGCATTTCCTTGTGTGGCTTTACCCTCTGAAGTCCTGGCCCAGGGCTCAGGTTTCGTAAGGGCTGACGAGGAAGTCCAAGAGATCTTCTGCACGAGGAGGTGCCAATAACGTGGATGCTGACGGGAACAGGAGAAACCAGTGCCAAGAGGAAATTGTGTGGCTGTCAGGCTGCCGATAGCCTCATGGATAGGGGAGGTCCCGGCGCCTGGCCTGCACCTGTCTGCCATCCCCACCCTTGTCTTACCTGTGGTGGCTCTTGGGGATGTTCAGAGCTTTGTGGGGCGCCCTCACTTTATGGAGACAGATAAAACATCTAGTGTAGCTTTAAACCAGCTAGATTCCTTTATTTCGCAGAGACTGTTGCTTTCAGCTTCTAGGCACAGGGCTGGGCTCTGCAGTGTATGGGAAGTGATTGTCCAGCCCATCCCTTTTCTTCCTCACGCTGTTTCCTCTACCAGTGCCAATCTCTGTCCCTTGCACTGACCGCGAGCATCTCTCATTAGGTCGGTGCTAGGAAGAAGTGAAACACACATCAGCCTCTTCTGATATCTGCTGTGCAGTGAAAAAAGCCTGGGGCTTGGGGTCAGAAATACCCGAATGGAAGCCCTTGGCCCTGCCCAAGACTAGCTGGGTAACCCTAAGCAATTATTTAACCTCATGGGACCTCAGTTTGCTTACTTATAAAATGGGGGAGTAATGAGTCATACCTTTCATACAGCACTTAGACAAGGACAGCCAGGGTCCCCCCCCCACCTGTGTCCTGTGCTTTTAGATCAATATTTCTCAATAATTAATGTGCACACAAAGCCCTGGGGATTGTGTTAAGCTACAGATTCTGGCTCAGTAGATCCTAGCCCTGAGATTCTGCATTTATAAGAAGCTCCCTGGTGATGCCCATGCTGCTGGTCCAGGGACCACACTTTGAGTGGCAAGGCTTTTCAGGGTTTTATGAGAATTTTTTTTTTTTAGTTGGAGTCTCGCTGTCGTCCAGGGTAGAGTATAGTGGTGCGATCTCTACTCACTGCAACCTCTGCCCCCCAGGTTCAAGCAATTCTTGTGCCTCAGCCTCCCAAGTAGCTGGGATTACAGGCACCTGCCAACACACCTCGCTAATTTTTCTAGTTTTAGTAGAGACGGGGTTTCACCGTATTGGCCAGGCTGGTCTCAAACTCCTGGCTCCAAGTGATCCACCCACCTCGGCCTCCCAACTGCTGGGATGACAGTTGTGAGCCATGTGCCCGGCCATTTTATGAGGATTAAATAAGCAGATGTACATAAACATGGTTAGAAGAGTTCCTCACACATGATGGGTGCTCAGTAGATGTCATTCCTCTCTGCCTTCCTCCTTGAAAGTTTTAGAAAAAGACTCAGTGGAGGAGAGAGGTCACGTGAAATTATTAGGACCACAGTGATCAGGTTACAGAATGGTGAAGCTGGAGATGACTCTAGGGTGTCTAGAGGGGGGTTCTTAAATTCCACCTTGCCCAGGCATCACCTAAAAATATACTGACATAGAAAATCTTGGAATGGGCCCCTAGAATTGTTAGTTTAAAAAAAAAGTTCCAGTAGCTTTTGATGCCATTTTTTTTTTTAAATTACTGATCTGGTCCAAACCCTCATTTTATTTTTCCTCAGAAACGTTTTTTAAAACTTTTATTCCACTTTCAAGGGTACATGTGCATGTTGGTCGTATAGATAAATTACTGTGTCATAGGAGTTTGGTGTACATATTATGTCATCACCCAGGTAATAAGCATAGTACCCAGTAGGTAGTTTTTCTAGCCCCTCCCTCCTCCTGCCTCCCACCCTGAAGCAGGCCCTGGTGCCTGTTGTTCCCTTCTTTGTGTCCATGTGTACTCAATGCCAAACCCTCATTTTAGAGATGAGCCCCAGAGAGGTGAAGTGACAGCCCTAAGCCATGTAGAAGTTTCAATCAATGATTCGTTCATCATTCAATATATATTTTCTGAACACCTTCTGTGTTCAAGGCACCACACTGGCTTCTAGGGGGACTCAGTGGTGAAAAGCCTGACCCCAGTACCGTACCTGTTCTTACGGAACTCATAGCCTAGTGGGGGCCTAGATATCAGACACGGATCAGGTAGACAGTGTGGACAATCATGCAGGCTCATAAATGCTTTCCATCCTGTATAAAGTAGAGGCTGCAGCGGCAGAGGTCGCAGGGGGACCTGACTTAGATTGGGGAATCAGAGAAGGCTCCTCTTAGGAAGTGACCTTTCAGATAAGACCTGAAGGGTTTGCAGAAAAGAGCCAGGTGGAGAGTGGGCAAAGCCAGGGAAAGAGCATGGCACAGTTGAGGCACTGAGGGGGTGCCAGTTTGACTGACGGAGGCAAGAGAGCACCCAGGTGGGGCTGCAGGGCCACCATGGAGGCCTTTTCTCACTGGTGTCCCCCGGTTCTGTCCATAGCAAACGGGCCCCATCAGTGCCACCCTGGTGATGACACGCCCCATCAAAGGGCCCCGGGAAATCCAGCTGGACTTGGAAATGATCACTGTCAACACTGTCATCAACTTCAGAGGCAGCTCCGTGATCCGACTGCGGATATATGTGTCGCAGTACCCATTCTGAGCCTCGGGCTGGAGCCTCCGACGCTGCCTCTCACTGGCACCAAGGGACAGGAGAAGAGAGGAAATAACAGAGAGAATGAGAGCGACACAGACGTTAGGCATTTCCTGCTGAACGTTTCCCCGAAGAGTCGGCCCCAACTTCCTGACTCTCACCTGTACTATTGCAGACCTGTCACCCTGCAGGACATGCCACCCCCAGTTCCTATGACGCAGTTATCAAAAAGTATTATCATTGCTCCCCTGATATAAGATTGTTGGTGAATTTTCAAGGCCTTCAGTTTATTTCCACTATTTTCAAAGAAAATAGATTAGGTTTGCGGGGGTCTGAGTCTATGTTCAAAGACTGTGAACAGCTTGCTGTCACCTCTTCACCTCTTCCACTCCTTCTCTCACCGTGTTACTGCTTTGCAAAGACCTGGGAGCTGGCGGGGAACGCTGGGAGTAGCTAGTTTGCTTTTTGCGTACACAGAGAAGGCTATGTAAACAAACCACAGCAGGATCGAAGGGTTTTTAGAGACTGTGTTTCAAAACCACGCCTGGTATTTTCAACCATAAAAGAAGTTTCAGTTGTCCTTAAATTTGTATAACGGTTTAATCCTGTCTTGTTCATTTTGAGTATTTTTAAAAAATATGTCGTAGAATTCCTTCAAAAGGCCTTCAGACACATGCTATGTTCTGTCTTCCCAAACCCAGTCTCCTCTCCATTTTAGCCCAATGTTTTCTTTGAGGACCCCTTAATCTTGCTTTCTTTAGAATTTTTACCCAATTGGATTGGAAGGCAGAGGTCTCCAAACTGATTAAATATTTGAAGAGAGCTTGTGTTTGGTTCATTTTGACATCATAGACGAGTCAGCCTTTGGGGTTCTAGTTCTGTTTAAACCTGTTTATTGTGTGCTGGCTTAGAAAGCTCTCCAGAGAGCTAGGGCATTATCTGTGACTCTGGCAAATTGATGGGAGGGGGGTGGTGGGGCAGAGAAATAGGGGTGGTGGGGAAGTTAGGGGGAGGCATCATCCCTGAGTCCTGTTTCATCTGATTAGAAAACAACCAATAAGCCTTCTCTTATGTAGATTATTTCCGGTGCTCCTGCAGAACAGGAATGTATTCAAGTTACTTTAAACCAGTGGCCCTCAACCCTGGCTGCATAGAAGGATAACCAGTAGAACTTTGGAGGAAAGACTGATTCCCCGGGACGTGCCCCCAGATACTCTGATGTCATTGGGCTTAGGTAGGGCCCGGCCATCAGGATTTTTGAAAACTTGACTACGTAGCCAGAGTTGAGAATGTATTGTTATAAATCCTAGAAAGAGAGGTGGACAGATGGGGCTGGAGCCCTAGCTGCCTTGCCCTCAATGTCTTTTCTGCTCATTGTAGGATTCATTATTCTTTTCCTGGTCAGGGCCTCTGGATATCCTTCAAGTCTTAGAACCCTGCGCAGGGGCCAAGAGAGTCAACATTGCAAGTCACAGGAGAACAGGTTGAGATGGCTGTCTTTATGTCCCATCCCAGGAATCAACCCAAGGCTTCAGGAAAAAAGTGCACTCCCTGATAGCCGAGGTGGAGTCTAAAGATCCATCTGAGAGTGCTCCCGTCCTACCTGTTGGTGAGGTATTCATTAAGGACCCACACAGTGCCTATCAGAAGTTGTGCCCTGGACCCCTAGTCTTAGTAGGCATTCCACAGATCCTTATGATACGGACAGGAGACAGGGAAATGCTGGGTAGAAGAGGGTGGTTCCCTGGCAAAGGCCCCACCCTCTAGCCTGGATACCCATGGCCCTAAATGAGGACAGGCATTCCTGTTTTCATCCCTAAAAAGTTGCCTTTTGGCCTGCCGTGTCCCCTATCCTGTACCCATATAAACCCTGAACCCCAGGCTCCAGGCTCCAGAAGCAGACAGGGAGACAAGAAGATGAGCAGACACGAATGGCAGAACAGCACAGTAAAGAAGGAGAGAAGAGAAGGAACATTGGGAGGAATTCGACTGGAGACGATCTGAAAACTGGCCCCTGAATGGCCAAACTCCAGGGGAAGATCATCTTCCCACTCCATCCCCTGTCCAGCTCCCCATCCATCCTACTTAGAGCCACCTCCACCACTCAATAAAACCCCTGCATTCATCCTGCAAATCCATGTGTGACCTGATTCTTCCGGGATGCTGGACAAGAGCTCAGGATACAGGAAACTGTCACACTGGCCCTCTGCCCTGGCAAAAAGGGAGAGGGTCCACTAAGCTGGTTAACACTTAAGCTGTCCACGGATGGCAAGGCTGAAATACTGCACTGTTTCAGTGCCTACTTGGGCTTTGGAAGTCACAGACACCGACCCCTAGATGCTGTCATGGGGCTGGGGCCCAAAAGTGCTCACCCTGGTTCCTGCACCTGCCTGTCTGCGTGCTCCCCTTCCCATAAGGGGTTTCAGCTTGGGGCAGCTGAACAGAGAGCCACACCCCTGTTGTACATCCTGTAAGGGGGCTAGGGAATTCTCCTGTTCCACTTAGTAGTATCTTAGGCCTTCAGTGGAAGGAAACAGCATGTTCCACTCCCTGTAGCATCCAAGAAGCTGCAAGTCCTCCCTCCTCACCCCAAGAGCATTTCTCACACCCACACCACACACCTCACTTTGCTGTTGGCTGTGGTTATTTTTTTCTCTAACTAAGCACATCTAAACCATGCCTAGTTGTGGTTCTTCAGTCTGGGTCAAGCGGTGTTAGCAATCACATCAGCAACAAATGGCTCAGGATGCTCTAGTTTCAAAGCTCAGAAAACAGAGGGTGATTATCTTCGGACTCAGCTCAGCTCTGAGGAGCAAAGGCCAGAAGGCAGCAGTGAGCCTGGGTCCCTGCTGTGTGGGGAGACTCAGGTGCTGGGAAGAAGTGTGGAATCAGAAACGCTGAAGGTGTATGTGAGCTCTGCACCGAGCACCTCTGAACCACTGCCTCTGGGCTCAATAGAACACAGGGGTAAGTTTCCATGAACTTCTCAAAAAGAAGGCTGGGAAGCTTTCTGTCTTGATGATTTGAGGACCCACTGGTTTCAGAGGTGCCACATTTGGAACCAGATCCGAGTCTCTAAGGTTTGTGTTTTATTCGTTCATTTCAAAATGTGGCTTCCTGCTTCTAAGAAAAGAAACACAGAGAGGCTCATAAAAGCAGCCTCCAAGGGCTTCTTGGACCTCAGATTGCTCTTTCAAAACATGGTCTGATGAGTTCAGTGTAAATGCATCAGAGGCATGTGGGATCCATTTACCTTAAAATACACTTGGGGGCCTAAAAATTAAGAGAAAAACAGTCCAGGGCAAAGTGTATACTGCAAAGTCAAGCTCCAAACATTTGGGAAACAGTTCTAGAGGCTGCTGGAACCCCAAATGCTACTTGCTTTACCTACCCCTTGGGAATCATCAAATGTTATTTTTTGTACAAGATTGGGGGTGAGCCTGCTCTCTGATCCCAGTGCTGTGCTCTGCTGTGCAGTTCCAATGGGGCAGGCTGTTTCCTGGACCCTGAGATCTCCAGGCTCCCCGTGCCTATTCCTTGTCAGCTTTGCCCCATCCAGGAGCTGGGCTGAGAGCTTGTCAAGTGACCCCTGCTTTGTACCACTCCATCAGGTCCTGAAGAATGAAGGGTACCAAGGTGGAAGGGGCGCAGGATTAAGAACAGGGACGCCTGCAAAAGCTCTCGTGTTACCACCTCATCTTCCAACTTTCATATGGGTGAAAACGTTCATTCAATTGCTTCTAATTCTGAAGTTTTGTGATTCCTTGAAATGTACTTTGGGGATGACAGCCAGCATTTCCATTTCGCTGCAATTTCAGAGTTTGGCAGTGGTTTGCCAATCATAACACTTTCTAATTGGCACAAAATCCACCTACCTGTTGCCTCTCAGGCTTGGGTAACATACTTCAAACACTATCTTAGGTAAGTCTTGGCCCTTGGGGTGTTATTTGCCCAGATGGTAAAAACATTTAAGTAGGTCTGATTATTTCATTTTCAGTGGTTTCAACGCATTTTTGTGGCCTGGGTGTTTACCGTAATATGCCCAAGTTGTTCATTCTGAGCCAACGGGGTCACCCACAGAGAGAAGACTTGACAAAGGAGCTCTTTTCTACTCTCCTCTTGCCAGATGAAATATTGTTTGTAAAAGGTCTTTGTCTTGAGAGGATCACATACTTTGGTTAAGAATCCACTTTGGTTAAGCTGGTTGCTGGATTCAGAGGCATGAACAGGACAGACAGTCCACCGATAACTTTATAATAACACCTTTTTAATAACACCTTTAATAACTTTTTAATAACTTTAAAAAGTTGTTAAAACTTTATAAAAAGTTAATTTAAAACTTTAATAACTTTTTAATAACACCTTTATCCAAGGGTTTATGCAGCATACACGACAAAACTGGAATATAATGTGGTAGGTGCAGTAGCAGGGTCTACAAAATTATTTTAGTTAGATTTTAAAAATTATTAAGACATCTACTTTAGACAAGAAAAATTCTTATGAAAATTTATAGACATGTGTTTGAAATTTAGAATAAGTTGCCTCTGCTTAGAATTATTAAATATTTTGAAAGGAAACACTAATAAATGCTAGATAAACTTTTCCTTTCTTTTTGGTACAATTTGTGTTTACTTTAGATGCAATATTTTCTTATCTGAAAAAAAAAAGTGAGCACTTAGCAAATCTCTTCATTATTTTGGAATTGGCCAATGCTCATAAACTACAAACAAATATACAGATTGTTCCTTGTGGTGATATTTTTGTTTTCAAATTTCTTAGTCCTGTTACTTAACAAATGGCTGATATCTTTGTTGGAATCCCTGAACATAGCTAAAAGATGTTTGTTTTTTTTAAAAATAATCAAGAGGCTCCAAGACAAAGGAGTGCACAGAGGCAAAATTTATCACTTTGGTAGCTTTTGCTGGGATGTAAGCCTCCAGTTAGAATGTTTGACTTACTAATGGTTCTTAATAATGAATCTTAGCCAGCAGCCATCAGAGAAATAAATCATTAAAGTGAGAAAATGAGTGTCAACACAGGAATGATCTACTGAATTGCCATTATTGGTGTTCTTTTGGAGGGGAACTGCGTGTTGAAAGGCAGTGACTTTTTCAGGAATTTGGAATATTCTGGAGCAATAATGTAAAGATGAAGGCAGGGAGGCTGGGCACAGGGGCTCATGCCTGTAATTTGGGAGGCCGAAGTGGGCAGATCACTTGAGGCCAGGAGTTCAAGACCAGCCTGGTCAACATGGTGAAACTCGTCTCTACTAAAAATACAAAAATTAGGTGGGAGTGGTGGCACACACCTATAATCCCAGCTACTCAGAGACTGAGGCAGGAGAATTGCTTGAACCCAGGAGGCAGAGGTTGCAGTGAGCTGAGATTGTACCACTGCGTTTCAGCCTGGGTGACAGAGCGAGAGTCTGTCTCAAAAAAAAAAAGAAAAAAAAAAAAAAGATGAAGGCAGGGTAAATTGTACACACATACCAATACAGTGTCATTATGATACCTATTTATTAGGATTTGAGAAATTAATTAATATTGATTTAAGGCCACAGAGTCATTGGATCACTTGATTCTGTTTAAAAGAAGTTTTCGTTTGGATAGGATTGTTTTGGTTTCAACCTGTTCCTGTTTTCTAAGTCTTCCTTTCCAGCCTTCTACTCAGAATGAATTTGACATTTCAAAACTGGCTTGTATGACGATAGTTACTATGCTTTAAAATAGGGTAGGTGCTTTGGGATCTTTGGAGTTTTAATGTACGAACCATTCCTAATTTATCCCTAAAGCGAGTATGGATTGTTTTATTTGTGAATGTTCTACATCCCCTGATCTGAAAACTTACCAAAAAAGCCAACATTGAGATGAAGCAGGGACCCCGTTTAGGGGCCTCCTTCCCCCCACTCCCCAACAAGCATGGAAATAAAGCAAAATCTTGAGTTTCTGCAAGGGAAATTCCAGGCACCCAGCTAGCCCGGAGAAGTAAGGAGCAACTTGGTAAGCAAGAAGGTAATAGTAGCTTAAAACAATAGCCAGGGAAGTTAGAGTTGCGAGATGTTTGGTTCCCTACAGAAACTAAAGGTAACATCTTAACATATATCCCTGAGTTGTTTTTCAGAAACCCAGACCCCCACCAAATGGATCCCCTGGCATGCAGACCTCAGATAAAGGAGAACTGAGGACTGAATTCTGACCTCTGTTCTTTATTCTGGTTTTTTTTTTTTCTGCCAGGGTCTGGCTGTGTTGCCCAGGTTGGAGTGTAGTGGTGTAATCATAGCTTACTGCAGCCTCGACCCCCTGTCCTGTGATCCTCCCATCTCAGCCTTTCGAGTAGCTGGGACTACAGCCATGTGCCACCATGTCAGGCTTTTTTTTTTTTTTTAGAGATGGAGTCTGGGGTCTCGCTTTTTTGCCCAGGCTGACCTTGAGCTCCTGGCGTCAAGTGATCCTTTCACCTTGGCCTCCTAAAGTGCTAGGATTACAGCTGTGATCCACCATGCCCGGCCTCCATTCTTTGTTCTAAACTTTTTCCTGAAGGGCCTGGAGGAAGTCATACCCACGGGCCAGACCCCACATTCTTTTCTGCTGAACCCAAGTCTTTTGACAAAGCTTCCCTTCTTTAACCAATTCCAAATAAAAAAATATTTGAATCTACCTATGCCCTCGTAAGCCCCCCACTTCAAGCTATCTCACCTTTTTAGGCCAAACCAGTATATAACCTCCATGTATCGATTTACAATTTTGCTTGTAACTTCCACTTTCCTGAAGTTTACCCCTGCCTTTAGAAACCCTTGCTTGTAAGCCATAGGAGAGGTCAGGTCTTAGGCGTGAGCTGCCCAATTCTCCTTGCTTGGTGTCTTGCAAATCAATCCCCTTCCTTCTCCCACTATAAAACTTTGGTGTGAAGGTTTGGCCTTACTGCGCTGGGCAAGCCAACTCCAGTTTGGTGTGGTAATACCATTGAAACCAAGCTATGATATTTGTAGATACCTTAGATCTTTATGGTGATGCTGTAACCTCGTAGTTTTGTTTTGTCTTGTTTTGTTTTGTTCTAGTTCCACATTTAAAAAGATCTCATGGAGGTTCCTGCCCCAAGGCTGGCATTTCCACACAGCCAGTCTTTCCAAGCCAGTCTTTCCACACCAGTCTTTCTAAGAAGCAGCCCTATGGACCAGTAACAGCTACATTTTTGTTGCGCAAAGGCACTATTAAAATCATCATCTACATCTTTCAGTAAAACCATAGTTAGTCAGGGAGATCCTTTCAACTCAGAAGTCATACAGAGAGGTAGACTCCTTTGCTTCTGGCTTTTTTTGTTGTTGTTGTTCTGTTGGAACTTTGGAATGTGTTATCTTGTTAGGGCCTTCAATGCGATTAAAGAAAAGAATCCAGGACATCATTTTTCACCATAAAAGCTGGGACTTTTCATCAGTAGGTGGTGAAGAGTTCCCAGGTGTACTCCAAGAAGTTTTGGAACAATAAGGCACACCAAAAAGAAGCAGGCTGCCTCATTTGGAGTGACTGCAGGGATGGGGCAGGCCGCAGGGAGGAGAGGAAGTGGCTCCTTCCAGCAAATGCTGAGCCAAGGTGCCCTGTGCTCCTCACACTTGATCTGCAGCAGCAGGAGGCTTCCATCCTAGGAAAGTGCCTCGAGGCTGCTCTTGATCTTAATTTTCACCAGATTTCCCTCAGCCCCACTCCGCTCCTTTGCTGGTTCAACAAAGACCAACAAACCTGTTGACGGCTGAGGTGAAAACCAAGAGGAAGGCAGATATGGGGCTGGTTCTCTTTCTCTTCCTCTTCCTCCCCGGCTCAAACTCTGAATCCATGCTTCACTTCTTTTTCTTTTTTTTCTTTTTTCTTTTTTTTTTTTGAGACAGAGTCTTACTCTGTCACCCAGGCTGGAGTGCAGTGGTGTGATCTCAGCTCACTGCAGCCTCTATCTCCTGGGCTTAAGCAATCCTACCATCTCAGCATCCCAAGTAGCTGGGACCACAGGTGCCTGCCACCATGCCTGGCTGATTTTTTTGTATTTTTGGTAGAGATGGGGTTTTGCCATGTTGCCCAGGCTGGTCTCAATCTCCTGAGCTCAAGTGATCTGCCCGCCTCAGCATCCCAAAGTGCTGGGATTACAGGTGTGAGCCACCATGCCCAGCCTATAATTTAAATTAAGACCAATTGATTAAATTAGTTAAATTACAAAATTGAGTTGCTGAGTCAGATGCAAGGCATATGTATACACACACACACACACACACGTATATACATATATGCATATATACATATACATGTATACATATGCATATATACACACACATATATATACATATATATATATTTTTTCCAATGACATGGTTTCACTCTGTCACCCAGGCTGCAGTGCAATGGCAGGATATTGGCTCACTGCAACTTCCACCTTCCAGGCTCAAGCAATCCTTCTGCCTCCGCTTCCCAAGTAGCTGGGATTACAGACACCCGCCATTAGGCCTGGCTAGTAAAAATAGGATTTCACCATGTTGGTCAGTCTGGTCTCGAACTCCTGACCTCAAGTGATCCACCCACCTTGGCCTCCCAAAGTGCTGGGATTACAGGCATCAACCATCATGTCCAGCTCCTGTTTACTTCTGCATAAGAGCTGGTGACCCCTTTACTTCCCTCTACTTCCTCCTCTTGTTTCTTCCCCTGCCTCTCTTCTCTCTCTTCTTTCTTTCTCTGCACTGGCCCACCTTCCCCTCCGTCTGTTCTCCATCCCAAAGTTGGAAGGCAGTAGTCAGGGTTAGGTCCTGTCCAATGAAAGCAAAGCTGGGTCCAAGGGACAAAGCACAAAGCTTTTTATGCATTATTACTTCTTCTCCCTTAAATTCCTCTTTTCTTCTCTCCTTAGCACACAGAAGCAGTCTCTAGAACAACTCTTCCTGAGCAAAGCCATAGCTTTTTGTTGTTGTTGTTACTTGCCCTCTTCCTGTTCCTGCTTTAAAAAAGAAAGTATCTATATCAACTTATGTGAACATGGTACTTTCTTGTGGCTGTTCTTCTGAGGATTCATTCTCTGGGTTCTTTCTGATTTCCAGTCTCTCCATCCTAGAATCAATTTCCTTCATTCCAATACTCCTTGTCGGAGATCCAGGCTACCTCCACTCATTCCCAAACATGGACTTCAAAACATCTTTCCAGCACTCCCTTTATCCCACTCCATTATGGTATCCAGTGGCTTGACATGATGCTTCTGTTCTTCATGAAAGCTAGAGCAGAGAGGCTGGGAAAAACTGAAGTTTCTTTAAATACAGGACACTGCAGACTCCAGAGGCCAGAGTCTCTTTGCCAGTCACAAAGAACCCTTAATTGCTTTGTAAAATGTAGTCCAGCCCTCTTCACAGATTCACAGATTACAGAGTTATTCATCTAAACAATTTCCACATACTGCATAGAGGGTTTCATGGACAGTAGCCTTGATTCAGACCAACCTATATCTCTGCAACCCTCACTACAGACCACTTTTTCACAGTGGAGTTGCTATTTGGCTATGCTTAAAGGACGACCCAGAATTCCTCAAGCATAGAGAGAGGGGAAGGGCACTAAGAAGGCCAGTGTGGTTGGAACAGAGGATACAGGATGTGTGTGTGTATGTCAGGAAGGGATAAAAGTTGTGGCTAGATTATTCACAAGACTATTCACCTAGCTGAGTTTGGACTTCATATTGTGCAGGTCAGCATTTCACAGAAGACTAACCCATGAAGATGCTAATCAATTCTCCAAGATCAAGGAGCTCACTTGTTTAATAAGTTGGGGAATTTGAACGCTGAATCCCCTTTTTAAACAGTCACAGTTGATTTTAGAAAACTGAAGGCTCTGAGAAGTCCTGCAATGAAAAGAAAACCTGCTTAATTTTGTATAAAGATTAATCCAACTTTTTTTTTTTTGCAAGGAAATGATTTCCCCCCTTCCCCAGCCCCCCATAACAACAATTGACGTCTCCAGGAACAATTTTCCTTGGAGTCTGGAATTGCTGCTCTCTGCTATGGGAAGCTGTGGTGAGGTTTTAATTTTGTTTTGATTTTTAATTAGAGAAGACACATCATCTTGTTTTCTACTTTGGAAATGGTGTATGGAGGGAGGAGAGATGAGAGTTAAGAAAAATAATTGCAGTTGTTCACATAAGAGACATTATTTCTAAAGTGATCCTTCTGAAGAGTAGGGCTGACTAGGTCCTTACTTAGAACCCTACTGACATTCCCTCCGCCCGCAGGTTAGGATTCAAACTCCTGAATAGGATTGACAAAACCTTCCGTGATCTGGTTCCTACCTGCTTCTCCACTTCCAGCTCTTACCACTTTCCCCTCCTTTAGACCAAATTCTTGAAGAAACAAACACATCCCCAACAAACCGGAATGGCTTGTGTACTCCCTCCAGCTGCTCCTGTCTGAGCTCTTCTCATTGGCTGGAATGCAGTTCTTCTCTTTTGCCACTTGGCAAATGTCTATTCATCTTTCAACAGAGATCAGCCTCTCTAGGAACTTTCCAGAACCATCCCTGACCTCTGTGGTCTGTGCAGCCCACCAAGCCCCCACCTCTGTGTAGAGGGAGTCACTCCTGCTGTATTACCAGTGCTCCTGTGGTGTAGTTTCTCCCTGGGGTTCTAAATGCAAACTCCTGCATGATACTATTTGTGTGTTGTTCATAATGTAGACTTACAGCCTAGCACAGTGCCTGGCCCATAGTAGGTGGTCAGTGTCAGTAGGTTGAGTAGAATGTGATGATGGGCAAATGCAGAGAAGGGGAAATCTTCAAGAGAAATGGAATGGGTGGAATCAATAGGTCTTGGTGACTGATTGGGCATGGAGGCTTAGGGAGCCAAGGGACACCCTGAGGTGAGCTAAAGACCTCAGGAGGAGGAGTTTTGGTAGAGGGGAAAGGTGAATGTCATTTTAAACTTGCTTCTTTTTTTTAATTTTTATGTTTTGTTAAGGTAAGATTTACATACAGTTAAATGCATAGATCTTAATTACACAGCTGGACAAATAAAACATGCTGAATTGAAGGTGGCCCTCTTTGGGTGCACTGGCCCACCTTCCCCTCCGTCTGTTCTCCATCCCAAAGTTGGAAGGCAGTAGTCAGGGTTAGGTCCTGTCCAATGAAAGCAAAGCTGGGTCCAAGGGACAAAGCACAAAGCTTTTTATGCATTATTACTTCTTCTCCCTGAAATTCCTCTTTTCTTCTCTCCTTAGCACACAGAAGCAGTCTCTAGAACAACTCTTCCTGAGCAAAGCCATAGCTTTTTGTTGTTGTTGTTACTTGCCCTCTTCCTGTTCCTGCTTTTGAAAAGAAAGTATCTGTATCAACTTATGTGAACATGGTACAATTTTTTACTGTGGTCGCTGGCCAAACAGCTGTTACTCCCAATTCAATGCATGGCTCTGTTCTTTGGGTGAAGGTATTGTGAAGATGGCCAGCAGTGTGTATCAAAGCACAGAGTCTGGTGCTAGAGACCGAGCTCTGGGGTCCTTGTGGGAAGTGACACTGGGTGCAGATAAGGTGACCCCCTGCGGTGAGAAGCTCCAAATATCCCAGTATCCCGAGATGGCTCCAGATACTGGGATATTTGGATCTCTTTCACTAATCACTAGGATGTTTTCATCTTCCTTTGGCTGTTTTCTGCTTTTGTTTTGGCTGGGCTGGGCTTCCCTCTTGTTGTTTGGGCTATTAAAGGATTAGAAACTACGCTGGAGAGTAGAAGGGATGTGGAATGGGATGGCCACAGTTAATTGGGAACATGTGTAGAGGACCCACTCTTTGATCTGCATAACCACGCTTATGAAAGCAGTTTCTTCATCCACTCAGAGGGGGTCAGTCCATCACTTCCTGAGTGAGTGACAAAGCTCCTATCCCTGGTGACTAGGGCAACCACACACAACAGATGAGGAAAGAAATTCTAAGATAAACAAAAATGACTCATAGCATAATATGAAAACTGAAACGTGCATTAACCAAGCTATCTCTGCATCCTGAAGCAGCAGAGTCATTTGCTAATGAACTCATTAGGCAAATAAATGTTCTCAGTTGGAGGTTAGCATTCATTTACCCCAAAGTATACTGCATTTAATTAAATGTACAAGAAACATTCTCCTGGCCAGAGGAGTTATGGTGATGTGACAGGAAGATCCTTGTCTGAAAGTCTAGACATCTTTGGTTCTTTGTCCGATTCTCTCTGCTGTGTGACCTAGGGCAAGTCATCTGGGCTCTCTGAGCCTCAGATCCTTCTTTTGTAACCTGCAGAAGATGTTGATGTCAACCCTGAATCCTGTATTTACTCAACTTCTCAACAAATATTCTTGGCTGGGAGTGATGGCTCGTGCCTGTAATCTCAGCACTTTGGGAGGCTGAGGCAGGTAATTGCTTGAGGCCAGGGGTTTGAGAGCAGCCTAGGAAATATAGTGAAACCCCATCTTTACCAAAAAAAAAAAGAAGAAGAAAGAAAGAATCAGCCAAGCATAGTGGTTCATGCCTGTGGTCCCAGCTACTCAAGAGGTTGAAGTGGGAGGATTGCTTAAGCCCAGGAAGTTGAGGCTGCAGTGAGCCATGATGGCACCAATGCGTTCCAGCCTGGGCAACAGAGCAATACTCTATCTCAAAAAACAAACAAACAAAGAACAACAACAACAAAAACCCAAATATTCTTCAAGCTTCTACTCTGTTCTGGGCACTGAGCTGGTTAAAATATCCCTGCATGAACAATTTTTTGCTGTGGTCCCTGGCCAAACAGCTGTTACTCCCAATTCAATGCATGGCTCTGTTCTTTATGCCAAACTTGGAAAAGTGGGCTGGGTACCACTCTGGTTCTTTATAGGAATTTTGTTGTGGTTCAGGCGACTATATATCATAGTGCTAATCTGTTGCCAATAGTCGAAGGAATACTGGGATTGGAGTTGAATAGACCTAGATTTGGGTCTCAACCCTGCCACTTACTAGTTTGTGACCTGGACTAATTTACTGAGGTTCTTTGAGCTTCACTTTTCTCATCTGTTAAATGGGGATAATAATACCTCCTCCAGTTGTTTGGAGAAATAAGATCGTGTGTGTGGAGGTGCTTGGTGTTTTCCTTCCCTATTGTCTGAGCAAGCAGCAGGTGCCCCTACATCTTTCTTCATGTTCCAAATACCAAGCCATTCACCCAAGCCATGACTCAGTTTATGGACGGTTCGTGGGACTTGCGGGACTAAAGTTGCCCCACTTCGGCATTCCCTCAGTGCTTTCCTCTCATTGCATTTCAGAGAGATTTGAAATCAGACCCATTTCCTGGCCACTTTCTACAAACTGGGAATGGAGTTTCTAGCAACATTTTCCCTCTGGAAATACACTATGGGTGTACCAGGGAGGTAATTTTAATTATATTTTGTTGAGAATGCTTCCAGAAAAGTATAGAATATAGTCCACGACAACTGAAAGGATCAAGAAATTCTGTCATGAGGGCCAACTGCCTTTACAACGAGGACTCTGAGGTTGGAGTGGGGGATTGACTAGCTCCACGGAATGCTGGGAGTGAGTGGCAGATTGGCAGATAGGTCTCTTCCTTGATCTACCTCTTGGTCTAGCGCTCTTTCTCATAAACTACAGGATCTTTCCAATCCTAAGCTGTTGTAACTACTTGTATCTCAAGTGATCTGAAAACAGCTGGCTTAATCCACACGGCTCTCCTTGCCTTTTAGTGTTGAAGGATATTTCCTAATTTAGACCACTTCTGTGACCTTTCAAGGTAAGGTCAACTCTGGTGGCACCAGAGGCAGCAAAAACCACCAAGAGGCCAGGGTATATGGCCACTCAAATGAGAGTTTAGATAGAATAAGCATCACTGGAAAAGGATGGAGAGGATCCAGAGGCCTTGGTGGAAGATGGACTGCTGCCTCTTCAGTCTAAAGGCCTGTGGTGCAGAGAGGGCTCCCATATAGCACTCTGGGCTTTGACATTAATTAGGGTCATGAACAAACAGCCACAGTATAGACAGCTCTGGGGACAGGGGAGGAAATTATTAGTGATACCACATGAGGCCTCCCAGGCACAGCTCTCCCTCCTCCCTATCTTCCTTTTTTCTTCCCTAAACTTATCTTTTTTTTTTTTTTTTTGAGACAAGATCTCACTTTGTCACCCCGGCTGGAGTGCAATGGCATGATCTCAGCTCACTGCAACTACTTCTGCTTCCCGGGTTCAAGCGATTCTTGTGCCTTGGCCTCCCGAGTAGCTGGGACTACAGGTGTGCACCACCATGCCCAGCTAATTTCTGTGTTTTTTAGTAAAGACAGGGTTTCACCATGTTGGCCAGGCTGGTCTCAAACTCCTGACCTCAAGTGATCCGTCTGCCTTGGCCTTCTGAAATGCTGGGATTATAGGTGTGAGCCAGCATGCCCTGCCCCTAAACGTGTCTTGAATACCTTTTATACGGCAGATTCTGTGTTAGAGCCTTAACCCTGACACCGAAGAGCTGGTGCTTCTTTCTTTCCTTGTCTCTCTTCAAAAATTCATCTGTCTTTCATGCTCATCTCTCCACCTTTTGTTCTTCCTTCTGCTTCATCTTTTTTTCTCCTCTCTCATATGTCTTTGCTTTATTTGTAACCTAGAAGTCAGCTGTGGTTTCCTGGCCTTTGAGATCTAGATGATATTGCTTTGAACTTCCTCCGTGCCCTGTAGAATTCCAAAGTCTTCCCACACTTCTAAAAACTCCCATAGGAAGTGGAGGGAGCTTTTATTTTCATGGTCACTCCTGACTCCAACCTCAGCACTTCCCTTGGATTCATTTGGTTCACAGGCCATTTTTACCACTGCCACAACTCCCCTCGCCCCACACCATCCAATCGTCCCTTGCCAGTTGGCCCTGACATGAGATTCTACCTCTTACTTGATTTCCATAAAAACAAAAATAAACAACACTGTAGTGAGTCAAATAGTGTCCTCCTGAAAATATACGTCCACGTGGAACATCAGAACGTCACCTCATTTGGAAACAGGATCTTTGCACATGTAATTAGTCAAGTTAAGATGAGGTCATGCTGGAATAGGGTGAGCTCTAAATCCAATGACTGATGTCCTTACAAGAGGACACATAAAGATACACAGAGAAGAGGGCGGCCTCGCAAAGATGGAAGCAGAGTTGGAGTTTTGAGGCTATAAGCCGAGAAACTTCAAGGATTTACGTGACCAACAGAAGCTAGGAAGAGGCAGGGCAGGATTCTCCCCTAGAGCCTCCGGAGGGAGTATGGCCCTGCTGACTCCTTCATTTTGCAGTTCTGGCCTCCAGAACTGTAAGAGAATAAACGTCTGTTGTTTTAAGCCACTTAGTTTGTGGTACATTGTACAGCAGCCCTAGAAATTAATACATTCCATTTGCATTTGGGTGTGTGGGATTTGGGAGTGGAGGGTGGGACAGAAGTGAACCTGCTTTTCAGCTCTCCATCCGTGCCGTTCCACTGGTTCCCACTTCAACCACCCATCCTTCCTTTCCCCTGCTCAACTTGTTTCTTCATCTCCTCTTTCTACATAGTCCCCAAACTCCAAATTCATCCTGCTCTATTATGCAGAACTCGAGCTCCCAAACTCAGCTCCCAGCCCACTGTTCAGGTCAGAACCCCTCCAGATCCTCAGCTGCACAAAAATACATTGCAAAGAATAGCAGCCTCCTCTCAGAAGGCAGAGGTGAGTTTAAAAAGCTATCCCTGTCCCTCTTTGGGGAGGACTGGCTCCTCCTCTATTTCCTGTCCTTCAGTCTAGCAGAGGCAATGGAGTGGGCTGAGCCACGCTTTGCTCTCCCCTACTCCTCAGAATGTTCAGGGTATGGATTGTGGAAGTCGAGAGGGACCTGTCCGTCTGTCAGTTAGTCTAGACTGATAAGACTGTCCCCTGTGTCTGGATGCTCCCCTGGGTGCTTCAAGGAGATACTAAAGGAATACAAGCGGTTGTCACTCCCTAGAGGAACACTCCAAAGACAACCCTTAGTCTTTCTTCTTTAAAAAGCTTTGTTCAGTTTGTTTGGTCTTTTGCATCTTCAAATAGGAATCTCTTATGTTTTACCCCCTCCTCCTCCTCCTCCACCTCCTTCTCCTCCTCCTCCACCTCCTCTATCTCCTCCTCCTCCTTCCCCTCCCCCTCCTCCTCCTCCCCCTCCCCCTCCTCCTCCTCATCTTATGTGTAGAGCTTTTAAAAGTTCTGTCACTTATTATTTTATTTTATTTCTTATACTCGTACATTTCTAAGACACATGGGTAAGTATTTTTCCTTCCAGTTTCTATAGGAAATAAGAAAAATCAAGCCCAGGGTAAAGTAAGTTGCCCAAGATTATCTGTGTTTAAGCCACAGAACTTGCCCTAAACTCTAGGCCAGTGCCGTTCCTGCAAACCCTATGGCTTTCTTAGAGAGGTCAGAAGCCGTGCCTTTAGCCTGGAAAAACCTGTTTAACTTAGATCAGCCATCTCCTGTTAGAGCTAGAGCTGAAGTTTGTTCCACTTCAAAACCATGCTTTATTTTAAGAGCAGACTTCTAACCTAATTTTAAATTTAAGTTTCTAAATCAGTTTTTAAAACTCTGTATTTTGACTCTGGATTCAGAGAAATATTCTTACTAGGTTACACGAATATTTTGAAACTCAGTACTTACTTTTTTTTTTTAATTCAATAAAAGTTTGCACAAACAATGCATCCCACAGGAGAAGCTTATGCCAGATCCCAGATGTTTAACACGTTTGCTTCAGATATTAAGAGTTCATGGCCTCTTGTGCTTGTTAAACCAAAAAATGTAAGCCCATAGAAATGATTTTTAATAACTAGGAGTGCTGCAAGGTCAGGCTGAATTCTGGGCAACCGCAGCACTTCAATAACTTTTTTGATTACAGATTTTGTGTGTGTGTGTGTGTGTGTGTGTGTGTGTGTGTGTGTGTAGTTTTTGTTTTTTGTTTTTTTTTTTAAAAAAAAAAACAATCCAAGCAGAAAATTCAGTGAAGGGCAGCATGAACTCTTACTTTTGACTCAATTTCACTTCAATTGAGACATGCAGAAATGTTCAAAAAGTTCCTTTTCTAATTCTGACATCAACTATCTAGTTTGTAATCACTTACCTGGGTCTGCCATGCAATGAACCAACCATCTACTATTGAGTCTTGGGGGTTCAGAATGCCATTATCACAGTGAACATCTACTGGGGACTGACTGTGCCAATTATTATGCTGTGCATATGTTATATCATTTAACCCTCATACCTGGCACCTTCACTCCTACACCCTGAGTCCCAGCCACCTTCCTCTCTCACCTTGATTATAGGCAGAATCAGTTACCTGGTCCCTCTGCCTTCGCCTCTGCCCCTGTCCCACTCTATTCTCAACCCAGCAGCCAGAGTGATCTGTACTAAGGTGAAATCAGTTCATGTCATTTCTCAACTCCAAACTCTCCAATGGCTTCTCAGCCTATTTAGAGTAGCAGCAAATGTTTAATAACAGCCATGCCATCTCCATTACTCTACCCCATGTTCTGTTTTTGTTGTTGTTGTGTTTGTTTGTTTTTTAGATGGAGTCTCTCTGTTGCCCAGGCTGGAGTGCAGTGGTGGGATCTCAGCTCACTGCAAGCTCCGCCTCCTGGGTTCACGCCATTCTCCTGCCTCAGCCTCCTGAGTAGTTGGGATTACAGGCGCCCGCCACCACGCCTGGCTAATTTTTTGTATTTTTAGTAGAGACGGGGTTTCACCGTGTTAGTCAGGATTATCTCGATCTCCTGACCTCATGATCTGTCCCCTCTGCCTCCCAAAGTGCTGAGATTACAGGCGTGAGCCACTACGCCCGGCCAACTCTACCCCATGTTCTTCTGCCCTCTCTTCCCACCCTCCTCTCTCTCTTTCTCTTGCTCCAGTGGCTCTGGCCCTCTCACTGTTCCTCAAACATGTCATGCAAATTTCGTGACATGGTATGGTTCACTGGTCAAGCTAAGATTAAAGCACACACATTATATTACATCTATTAAGGTAGGAAAGTGGGAGATCATTTGTTTTAAACAACCAGTTTGTGATCTATTGGTGGGGGTAACAAAATTCAAAAATTCTTGATAATCTATTCTTTCACAACAATCTTTGCTTTAGGAAATGTGATCAAAGACAGGTTTCCCAGTTGAAAAAGTTAAGGCTGGTGAAGCAGAGCATTTTCTTTTTTTTAGACGGAGTTTCACTGTTGTTGCCCAGGCTAGAGTGAAATGGCATGATCTCTGCTCACCAGAACCTCCATCTCCTGGGTTCAAGCAATTCTCCTACCTCAGCCTCCCGAGTAGCTGGGACTACAGGCATGCACCACCACGCCCGGCTAAGTTTTTTTGTAATTTTAGTAGAGACGGGGTTTCTTCATGTTGTTCAGGCTGGTCTCGAACTCCCGACCTCAGGTGATCTGCCCGCCTCGGCCTCCCAAAGTGCTGGGATTACAGGCGTGAGCCACTATTGCTGGGAGACTGTCTGTTTTCACTTACTGTACAATGTTAAGGATTGTGAAATTTACATTATGGGAATCTAGTACCTGTGATTAACTTGTTGAACCATTGAATGAGCAATGATACATGAAAACTAAGGCTATCTTGAATAGTTAGAAAATAAATCATTTTGGGAAATGTACTTCAGATAATTCAGAAAATACTTTTTGAAGCACTAAACCTTTAAATAACTTTAGTCATTTTGATGGATGCTAAAAATAAAGTGTGGACCACTTTTTATCTTGGTAGCTAGACTCTACCACATACAGAATTTTACTTCATGATGATCCAGGATAAACATTGTGGAGGTCTGTTTGCCCATATGCTGAATGGCACCAGGCTAGTGTGCTTCTTGGATCTGCATGTCTTCTTTGAATAATTTTACATAAGCATTTGGGAAAAGAAAAAGAAGTTATAAATAAGCAATTTTCAGCCTGAGAATTTTGTGGGAGCCTCAGCCATTGTGATGCTTCAAAGGGACAGGTAAGGTTATGTGTTAATTATAAGTGAAAGAGCCTTAGGTGATTTTTAAAACTTCCTTCTTCATTCTGATGCTACGGCAACAGCATCAAACAGCTCTAGAGCACTGGCCACTTACAGAACTTGGGACCAAACACACCTTAACACACTATTTAGACCAAACAGAGGGAGAACAACCAAAGAAAGGTTGGAGAGGTACTGTCCACAAATTCCACTCACCTTACAGCTTGTTTATAGGAAGCTCTGTTCATGACACTGAAATTGTCATTCAGCCC
Source organism: Symphalangus syndactylus (assembly GCF_028878055.3). Taxonomy (NCBI): domain Eukaryota; kingdom Metazoa; phylum Chordata; class Mammalia; order Primates; family Hylobatidae; genus Symphalangus; species Symphalangus syndactylus. The sequence continues at coordinate 25,165,593 of NC_072430.2, forward strand.
AAGACCAATGTAAGTTGCCAATGTTAATATTTATACACACCCTGTATTATTGTAAAGTGGTCTTCATTATATAATTCGCATTTAAATAGTCCTCTAGAACAGTGGTCCCCAATCTTTTTGCAGCAGGACCAGTTTCGTGGAAGACAATTTTTCCATGGACTAGGGGTGAGGGGATGGTTTTGGGATGATTCAAGCACATTACATTTATTGTGCACTTTATTTCTCTTATTGTTACATTATAATATATAATGAAATAATTATACATCTCACCATAATGTAGAATCAGTAGGAGCCCTGAGCTTGTTTTCCTGCAACTAGCTGGTCCCACCTGAGAGTAATGAGAGATGGTGATAGATCATCAGGCATTAGATACTTTTTTCTTCCAAGATGGAGTCTCACTCTGTCACCCAGGCTGGAGTGCAGTGGTGCAATATCGGCTCACTGCAGCCTCTGCCTCCCGAATTCAAGCAATTCTCCTGCCTCAGACTCCTCCTGAGTAGCTGGAATTACAGGCACCCACCACCATGCCTGGCTAATTTTTGTATTTTTAGTAGAGAAGGGGTTTCACAGTGTTGGCCAGGCTGGTCTCAAACTCCTGACCTCATGATCTGCCCGCCTTGGCCTCCCAAAGTGGTAGGATTACAGGCGTGAGCCACTGTGCCTGGGCAGGCATTAGATTCTCATAAGGAGCATGAAACCTAGATCCCTCACATGCGTAGTTCACAGTAAGGTTTGTGCTCCTATGAGAATCTAATGCTGCCACTGATCTCACAGGAGGCGGAGCTCAGGTGGTAATATGAGTGATGGGGAGAGGCTGTAAATACAGATGAAGCTTCACTCGCTCACCTGCTGTTCAATTCCTGTTGTGTGGCCTGGTTCCTAATAGGCCACAGGCTGGTACCGGTCGGTGGCCTGGGGTCTGGGGAACCCTGCTTTATAGTGTATAAAATGCTTTTGTGTTTTTTCTTTCATTCACCAAATATTTGTTCAATATGTACTATACTGTCCTAGGCTTTAAGGTGGACATTAGAAATGCAAAAATGAATATGGCCCCATCCCTCCCCATTTTCTTATTTTAATTATCATCATGACTCTGAGAGGTTGCTAGGGCAACAATTATAATTATCCCTTTTGTTTTTAGAAAAGAGATTGAGGCTCAGGGAGGCTCTTGCAATGTCACCACGTTTAAAAAGTATTAATGCCAGAACTTCAACTCAGGTTTTCTGCCTCTAAATCCCATTTTTTAAACCCAATCTTTTTTTTTTTTTTTTTTTGAGACGGAGTTTCACTCTTGTTGCCCAGGCTGGCATGCAATGGCGCGATCTGGGCTCACTGCAACCTCCACCTCCCAGGTTCAAGTGATTCTCCTGCCTTAGCCTCCCGAGTAGCTGGGATTACAGTCGCGTGCCACCACGCCCAGTTAAGTTTTTGTACTTTTAGTAGAGACAGGGTTTCACCATGTTGGCCAGGCTGGTCTCAAACTCCTGACCTCAGGTGATCCACCCACCTTGGCCTCCCAAAGTGCTGGGATTACAGGCATGAGCCACTGTGCCTGGCCTCTAAACCCCATCTTTAATGCCATAAACAAATACTCAGAGGCAAGCAATTAAAGAAAATAAAAATTTATGCAAATCACAGTCGAATAAAAATGCTAAAGACTCAGTTCCAAAGAATCTTAGAGGGACACAGTTTTCTCAGTACTCATATTAAATCTCTTGTGTTTAAGTGACAAGAACTAAACATGTATTAACTTAGGCAAAATATATTATTTATGGGCTTATACCCGGTGTGGTTTGTGTACTAGTACTAGGGGAAAAGTAGAGGTGAATTCAACCAAGAATGCAACCAAGAAATCTAATGCCTTTGGAATCCTTCACCATCTCTTATCTTTACTTCTCTCAGCACATCAACTTCATTGTCTTTTATTATGGATTGACCTGTTCTACCTGGGAAACATGGCCACCAAAGTGTCTTGTGTCACTACAAAGAAGACTGACTGTTTTTCTAGTTATAGTTTTAAAACAAATTCTAGGGAAGGATTTTGATTGACTGCCTTGGGTTAGATACCATCTCATGAATCAATCAACTCTTACTGGGGAAGTGAAATAGTGGGAAATCACAGTGGCCATGCAACTTTGGAAGGGAGGAAGAGTGGTCCTCATGATGAGACTAAAAACAGATGTCGACTCTGAGTCTCCTACATTTAATTCACACAAATGTTTTTTTCATGAAATATCCTATTAAATTTCTGGAAATGAAATGTTTGCTGAACTCCATTACACTGTTGTGCTGTGTTTAAAGGGGGCAGCACAAGGTCAACGGTAGAAACAGGAAAAAACCATGTAGTAAAACTAAGGAATCCTCATTACTTTTAGTGACAGCCTGTCCAGAAAGTGAAAAAGGAAGGCAGGATTTGCAGATGGCCCAAAGCAGTGAAAGCAAAATAGTGAATGTTGGGGAGATGATGACTATGAAGAGCTAGGCATACAGCATTGCAGCAACAAACGACACGAATTTTCAGGCATGGCTGTAGTCATCTTGGAAAAGATAGGAGGAAGAGTACAGAAACTCCTGGAGCTCAAGAGGTTATTAATCTTCTGGCCTACTCCCTTCATTTTTCATGTGAGTAGACAGATCCAGGGAGAAGTAATCTTCCCAAGGCTATCATAAAGCCTTAGCTATCTCATTGGCAAAAATGGGAAAAATAATGACACCAACCCTTACATATGTCAGAAGATTTTTCTTCAGAGAGAAATTGAAATAAAGTTACCAGAAGTCGAATAGTGCATTTTCCTCCCACTAGGCTGACACTTGCAAGGGAGCTGGAATAAATATGCAGATGGCTGATGAAGGTAAGACAGGTAACAAAACTGGGAGATGCCAGAAAAGGGGATAAAGGGAAGGTCTGCAGTCACGTGGATCTTGAAAGTAGACAATCTGTATCATGCTAGACCCTCGACTGGCTTATCCAGGATACTCCTAATCCCGTGGGTTTTCTCTTAGTTATGTGCCCGGGCTGGCCACCACCTGAGGGTTTTCTCATTTACCTGTCCCTTCTTTCAGATATCTTAACTTGGTGAAGCTACTTTCCCAACAGCCATTCTATCCCATAAGCAGCAGCCATGTGGTTTGGGAAATTGGTCTCAATTTAAGGGATAGGCCTGATTAGTCAAAATGATATCTTATCCTCTTTGCCAGTATGGGTTCAAAAATAAGCATGTGACCTAACTCTGGCCAAAGGGATAAGAGGTTTGCTGGCTTCTTAGAAAGTTACTTTCTCTTAAGAGCGTTCCAGGGGAATTCATTCTATTCTCTTCACCTGAATTGAAGGAGGAGGGTCTTCCCCGGTAGCCATTCTACAACCACAAATAGAATTAGATTTAGGATGAAACTTACACAATGCAGAACAGAGAAAAGGGAAGGAAAACACTCAATGCTAAATGGTTGAATGGCAAATAAATGACTCTGAAGGCTGATCTATCTTTGGATTTCCTCGTAGGTTAACCATATTAGTTATCTATTGTTGTGCAACAAACCTTTCCCAAACAGTGGCTCAAAACAACAGCATTTTATCGTTATTTAGTTCATGAATCTGCAATGTGGGCAGGGCTGAGTGGGAAAGGCTTATATCTGCTCCACAAGGGGTCAGGTGGGGCAGCTTAGCCAGGACCACTTCCAAGACGGCTCCCTCACAAACTGGAAAGTCAATGCTGGCTCAGTCAGATGTGAAGGTCATGGGCCTTATTCCTTTCTATGTGGCCCTCTTCATTTGGGTCTCCACAAACTGCGTGGGCTTCCTTAGAGCATGGTAGCTAGATTCCAAGAGTAAGCACACAAAGATAACTATGTAGAAACTGCATCACGTTTTATGACCTAGCATTGGCCATCATAAAGCATCACTTCCACTGTACTTTGCTGGTTGACCAGTGACTATGGTTAGCCTAGATGCAGTTCAGAGGACACAGTTTCCAGGTTTGTTGAAAGGAGTTTCAAAGAATTGCGGACGATTTAAACCATCGCAGAAACGAAAACATTTCCTTTTCTTTTTTTTTTTTTGAGATGGAGTCTTGCTCTGTCGCCTAGGCTGGAGTGCAGTGGCGTGATCTCGGCTCACTGCAATCTCCGCCTCCCGGGTTCAAGCAATTCTCCTGCCTCAGCCTCCTGAGTAGCTGGGATTACAGGCGCCCACCACCACACCTGGCTAATTTTTGTATTTTTTAGTAGAATGGTGTTTCACCATGTTGGCCAGGCTGGTCTTGAACCCCTGACCTCAGGTGATCTGCCTGCCTCGGCCTCCCAAAGAGTTGGGATTATAGGCGTGAGCCACCGCACCTGGCCTCCTTGTTTTATGACCATTTGAATTGGGTTTTCTGTTATTTATTTGGGGCTGAAAGCATCCTTTTTAGTGGGTTTTCTGTTTATTTGGGGCTGAAAACATCCTTGTTGATACAGTTAGTGTCACCTCAGCCATGGGCAGCAGAATGTCCTTCACTAACAGCCCTCAGTCACAATGTCAATTGTAACAAAGTTACCGGTAATTTGTTACCAGTAATTTAATACAAAGGCTTTGCAATTATTTATTTTTTGTTCTTTTCAAATCACAGCAGAATCAAGCTTACCACAATAATAGTAGAAGAGTCATTTATTTAAATTCAAATAGAATTCTCTGAATGGGAGTAAAGGGATGGAATCAAAGCAAGGACGCTCCACAGGTCATGTGAGAGCTTTACTCCAGGTTGAGAGCTGTTGGGCTGGATGCCTCTTTTGGTAAGAGAGTTGGAAACAACTTTAGTGTTTCGTTGCTCTGGCTCAAATTCTTTTTCTTCTCCACATAAGCTCCTGTGAAGCCAGTGCAGCTGAAGACTTGTCACCAGGCATTTGATAGTCTCTCTCTAGTTTTGATGATCTTTCGGTGGACAAGGGAATAGATAAAAAAAAAAAAATTCTTCTTGATCTTCTGTCTTGGTCCTCTCCATGATGAACTCTACCTAAATACAACAAATCATTTTTTAGTGTCCACTGTGTTTTTAGCACTCTGATAAGGCCATTGCAGATAGAACCCCAATAAGATGTTACTGTAAGAATCTAGAAAATAAATAGAGGGCAATTGGAGAGCAATGGGAGGCTACTTAAAATTCAATCCTAATGCAGGTGTGACAGTCTTATGAAAGAAAGGAGAGAAAAAGCTGAGCATCTATCTGCTGGATTTCAGGGTACTTCCCTGCCCAGAGGTGCAGCAGCAGATCCCTTGACCCTCTCCTCCCCAGCTACCTCTGAAGTGGACCAGGGCAAACATCTGATCAATGGGTGCCCAACCATAGACTAGCCAGCAATTTGTACCTTGTGTGTGGCCCGACTGGAAAATATGAGCTGAGCCAATCAGATTCCTCTCCCAGAAAACTGGGAAGGGAGAAGCACTTACTTCTCAGGTGGTGGGTCCTGAGCCCAAAGGCTGGATAGATATACCATTGAGGAAGTAATTAGAGACTCAGGTGTAGACTGCAGCTTCGAGAGACTGGTGACTCAAATAAGCTGATTGGGATGTGCAGGTGTGCAAAAAGGAGCAGTCTTCAGGAAATGCGAGGCTGAGGGGTGTCTGGGCTACCTTAGGTCCTGCACTTTCTGATGCCTGCTTGTTCAGTTCTCTGAATATGTTCCCATATATGTTCCCTTACCCAAAGTAAGGGTAGGAATAGAATACCATTCCCTGCCTTTTACTTGAGCTAATTGGAGAGGTTTTCTGTTACTTGTAACCATCAGAATTCTGTCCAGAACAAGTCAAGGACCCACAGAAGAGATGACAATTCCAATGGGCTTTGAGTAAGGAAACAACCCTAAGTCTAGGCTTTACAATTTACCAACTAAATCTGTGACTTAACAAAAGGAGCTTGAGCTTTAGAGTCACACATAGCTTTGGGTTCAAATCCAATCTGTACCATTACTTCTTTGTGATCTTGGAAAAGTTACTTATCTGTAATGCCTAGATAATGCCTACTAATTCTTAAATGGTTGTTGCAAGAATTAAACTAGACGTATAAACATATTTATTTATTTATTTATTTATTTATTTAGAGATGGAGTTTCACTCACTCTGCTGCCCAAGCTGGAGTGCACTGGCACCATCTCTGCTTACTGCAACCTCCACCTCCTGGGTTCAAGTGATTCTCCTGCTTCAGCCTCCCGAGTACCTGGGATTACAGGTGTGCGCCACGTCACCCAGCTAATTTTTGTGGAGACGGGGTTTCACCATGTTGGCCAGGCTGGTCTCAAACTCCTGACTTCAAGTGATCCACCCCCTTCTCAGCCTCCCAAAGTGCTGGGATTACAGGCATGAGCCACCGCACCCAGCCAATGTATAAACACTTACTTATATGGACCATTAACACAGTGTTTGGCACGTAATAGGTGCATGAAGAATGACAGCTATTATCATCCCCAAGTATGTTGATGTACTATTTGGATGGGAGAAAGGAAGTAATCTTCGACCCTGGTCCCTCCCAGTAACATAAGATGGCTTTTTTTTTTTTTTTTTTTTTTTGAGACAGTCTCGCTCTGTCACCCAGGCTGGAGTGCAGTGGTGCAATATCGGCTCACTGCAACCTCTGCCTCCCGGGTTCAAGCGATTCTCCTGCCTCACCCTCCTGAGTAGCTGAGACTAAGGCATGTGCCACCACGCCCGGCTAATTTTTATATTTATATTAGTAGAGATGGGGTTTCACCATGTTGGCCAGGATGGTCTTGATCTCTTGACCTCATGATCTGCCCGCCTCGGCCTCCCACAGTGCTGAGATGACAGGCGTGAGCCACCACGTTGGGCCCATAAGATGGTTTTGATGGAAACATTTTTATATTTCCCAACATTTTAAGAGTGGCTTTATATATCGGGGTGTGTGAGTTTGTGGGCATGTGAACATGCGCGTTTGTTTGGCAAGGGTGTTTGGCTCTTCCTCCCCCGTTTCCTATTGAAGTTGTACTCACTATGTTATTGTTATTAATCAGGCATGCAATATGAGATGAACAGGGGTGATGAGTTGGTCAGGCTGCCAAACAAGTTCATGTTTTGTAGGAAACGCCAAATTGTTTCCTGAGGGGATGTTTCTTAGGAATGGAAGGGTATGCCTCTCTGGCCCTCGCAGACCCTGTCCCCTCCCTGAGGTGCTGTCAACTCGCAGGGCAATGGGATAGCTCTTTAAAAGCCACTTTATGGAGCTGCCACCCAACTGTGCTGGAAATATATTTGCATTGTTTTTTTTTTTTCTTTCTTCTGGTAAAAATGTAACCCACGTCAAGTAGGAAATGGATTACAGACCTCCCACATTTCCTCAAAAACTATCCTAACATCATTAGTCCCTTCGTAAGTTAGAAGGGTGGAGGAAGATAGCGAAAGGCTGGGAGTGGTGGAGAAAGAAGGAATGTCTGAAAAAAATAGGATTATAAAGCATTTTGAGCCCCTCCCTCCACTTCTAATTCACAGAGAGACTAACGTGTAAACTAACAAACCAGAGGTCTTAACTAAAGGCTTAAAAACCCTTGAATATTGGGTTCATCTGCCAACCACATTTATTCATGAATTATCTTTATGGATGTGGAGTGGGTCTAAAAACAGATGAAGAAAGCTTTGGCGTCCTAAAACTGCCTGGGGATTTTGCTGGGCGTAGGTGTTTTCCTAAAACACTGATGAAAGCAGAAGTTACAAATGATAGGCTTCGAATGTTATTTCACACAGTGATTTTGAGTGGCATGTACAATCACTAATATTCAGAAGTAACTTTCTGAAAAGTTGTTAAATCTTTCTCATCTCTGCTATTAACAAATATTTAGATTTTATATCTAACCCAAAGGACAGAAAATTTCAAGTGAATTGTATTGAGGGTGAGAAACTGAATCCTCTAACTTACTATTGGCTAAACTGGTGCTGCCTAGTGACTTGAGAGGGGACTTCTGGGCACACTGGTCTGGAACTCTGGGGCCACGATGGGGTTAGACATTCTCCATTCCAGAAAATCATGGTGGGAGGACATGTCAGGTAACTATTTCTGTGTAACAAATATTCACAAAATGCCAGGGTACAAAAAAAAATCATCTTTTATTTCTCATGCTTGCTGGGCAGCTGGGGATTAGCTGTTCTAAGCTGGGTTTACCTGGCATGACTCTGCTTTAGAGTGTCTTACCCACCTTGGAGCAGCTGGCTGACCCAGGGAAGTCTTCTAGCATTGGCAGAAGTACAAGAACGCAAGCAGAAACACATGAAGTCTCTTAAGGCCTAAGCGCAGAACTGAGCACGATTACTTCCATTTCATTGTGTTGACCAAAGCAAGTCACGTGGCTGAACCCAAAATCAACGGGTAGGGAAATATACTCCACTCCTTCAGTGGAAGGAACTTCAAAGTTGTAGCAAAGGCATGGATACAGTGCACAGTGTAGTCCTGGGGCCAATACTGTAACATACTAAAAAGAAGGAATATGACTAGGACGGTGGCTCCAGTAAGTGGAACCACATAGCTTATCTGCAACCGTGACAGGTCAGTCCCTTCTGTGGTATTGATGGTAGCTATCATAACTCAATGCTAATGCTCAATATTCCTCCCAACTCTCCTAATTTTCATTCCATTTCCCTGGTCAGGCAACTGTTTGGTTATCATTTAGCTTCCTGGATAGCTATTTCTTCAGGGCAGTGTTTTGGCAGTAAGATACACATTTGGGCCTTGCAACAATCCTATTTCTCATTCTGTATTAATAGACAGACATCCTATTGTCTACTTCTGGTGAGCCTGACCAAACTTCCTTCTTCAAGAGAGATTTACTCAGTATGCTAAAAGAGAAAAGGAGCAAGTTTCTAAGCTCAAAAAGCTGAAAGTCAGTTCTTCTATTATGTAAATTCAGTGTGAAGGCAGTGGGCAACCAGTCACCCTCTCATGGGGAGACCACTACCAGGGCATAATTTTTACCCAAATTTCTGTAGTTCCTAAATATAAATAACTTCAGCGCTTGGCCTTTAATAGTGTAGCGGAAGGAGGTCGGGCATGGAGGCTCATGCCTGTAATCTCAGCATTTTGAGAGGCCGAGGTGGGCAGATGGCTTGAACCCAGGAGTTTGAGACCAGCCTGGGCAACATGGTGAAACCTTGTCTTTGGGCAACATGGTAAAACCCTGTCTCTACAAAAAAATACAAAAAATTAGCTGGGTGTATTGGCAGGCCTATATTCCCAGCTACTCAGGAGGCTGGGATGGGAGGACCAGCTGAGCCTGGGAGGTGGAGGCTGGAGTGAGCCATGATCGTGCCACTGCCCTCCAGACCCTGTCTCAAAAAAAAAAAAAAAAAAAAAAAAAAGAAAAAAAAGGTGGAAGGGAAGGGTGGTACAATCCACATATTCTTATTGCTAGGTAGCCAAGAAGATGAATGATGGGGTTTAATCAGGGAAGCAGAACCACTAGAGTCTTACCGATAATGGGACTAATCTCTTGCAGAATTATGTGAGAAACTGGTGAAGTAAAGGTCTGAAAGTGGAATTGAAGGGTTAGAGAAAAGTCACTAGCCAGCCATCCTGAAGCCCTGTACAGGTGGACTTGTAAGGCCAGAACTTGCAATGATTCTAGGAAGCCGCACATGTCTAACTGCTGGAGTGGTACCCAGGAGGGGGCTGTGGAAAAGTCCATACATAGCTGCCACTTCTGGAGGTCTCCCACCAAGCTCTGGAGTCATCTTGGGTCCTCTGGCCAGCAGGGACTAGAGTTGGGAAGAAGAGCTAGACATGAGGAGGAGGATGAGCCAGAACCTGCCAGAATCTCTGTGTGTGTCTGCCACCACGTGTAGTCATGAGGATCTTCAGAGGGAGTGGCTCTGCTCCACTTTCACCTTCCAAATCTTGCCTCAATTCTTCTTTTTGGCCAACCAAACTTGGAACCATATAGGGAAATAAATTTGGGGAAATGGAGTTCCAACTTAAGCAAGCTGATGTGGTTCCAGAAGAATGCAGGGTCATTTGCTTCAGGTTTGAGTCATTTCTTCCAGTCCATACAGAGGTCACAGAAGTAGGGGTTTAGATGTTTCTCTGTGAGTCTGGGAGCCTTTGTTCTTGAATCCTGAGCAGTTTCATGTGCTCTCATCCTCTTTGGACCAGCTACTCAGCCTGGGTGAGTTGATCATGTGGTTGGTGGAAAACCTTCTTTTGTTTTTGGATTCTCTCTGTTTCCTCCTTCACAGATTTCCTTTGACCCCACTGGTGCTATTGCCTCCTGCTCTAGGTGCTGAATATTTTTCATTTACGCCTCTAATACAACTGTGTCAGCCTTTTAGTGCTATGAAGTATCATTGATTAGTGGGGTTTGGAGGAGGCAGATGGGTGTTTTGAGGAAGGGCTTTGTGGGAGGGCACTGAGAAATGAGACTCTCATGATTAGTTATCTTGGTGGAGCATCTGTGACCAGCCATTATCCCATTGTTACCTTAGTTTAGTGGATAGCAGTTATCCAGGTAAGAAGATGATGAGGGAGGGAAATAAAAAAGAAAAAAGCAACTCATCTCACTACAAATAGTTCCTAGCTTATTCAACTATGTATCCTGTGGATTAATGGGCAAATTCCTTAGTAAGATATTCAAGACCCTTTGGAGCCTAGCCTTTTTATTTCTCTCTTCTCCTGAATATATACTAGACTTTGAGTAACACTGGTTCTCCTGAAGCCCACTCAGGGAAACCCTTCAAAGTGCATGAAAGAGACAGAGAAGTGCAGATAAAGATGATGAAGAAGGCATGATGGTGACTCTGTGCTTGTTTTCAGGTCAAGATGTCAGCATTCTGATAAGGTAGCCATCTGAGAGACAGAAAGCTATGTATCCATAAAGATTTTTCTTTATCTACTTGGGATAAACTTAAATTTTCTATGACCTTAATATGCTCTTTGATAAATTTTCATGTTCTATGTCTCCCATAGAATGCCTACAGCATGAGAAACATTTTTTTGGTATGTTTAATGTAATCTATATGTCATCATTCATGATGGTGCCTATCAGAGTAAGTAAACCTAGGTGTTAGAAAAAAACCCCAAATATTAGTGGTTTAACACAATAAAGTATATTTTTCACTCACATCACCATCCAATCAAAGTTAGTGGGCAGTGGGGAGAGCTTTGTTCCATGAAGCCAATCAAGGACACAGACATTTCTCCCATCTTGTCATATGGTGAGCTTTAGCAATGGTTAGCATGGTTTAGTCCAAGGTTGTCATGGAATGGAAAGAGGGAGAGAGTGGGGTGAAGGCTCACCTGTTCTTAGTTGCCTAGATGCAGAAGTGAAACTCTATTTCTGCTCAAATTCCATTGGTCAGAACTGGCCACATGACCTTACCTAGATACAAGGGGAGTGGCTAGGCAAAGCAGTTTAGCTTCATGCCCAGGGAGAGGAATTGAGGTTTGGTGAGCATCCATGACACTTTTGAAATGTCACTTTCTCTCTGAAGCAAGTGCCTAGGACTGCACCTGTTATATGGTAGGCACTCAGAAATGTTTTTTGAACAAATACATGAAATGAATGAATATGTATAGGCTTCTGTAGTTATGTTCTAAGGCAGAAAATGGGAAGGAAATAATTTTGAGAGAAGCAAAAATCTGTCTGGTACCCCCAAAGTATTCATGACCGTTTTGTAAAATTATTTCACAGGACTCTAGGAATTTATACTCTTTGAAAGCTACGTTTTCATTTATTTAACAAACTGTTGAGTGCCTTCTATGTCAAGTGCTATGCTGCGTGCTCAGGAAATAGAGGTGGAAGTCATCATTCCTGCCCATTGGTAACTCATTTGGAATGCATCTAGAGGGAAGTGGGAAAAGAAGCCAGTAATCACAGCTATGATGTAGGCACCATGATAGAGATATAGATGGATTGTGGTGGTTATGCTGGGAAATGGCACCTAATTGAGTCAGGAATGGGTGTTGTGGAGTTTCATTGCCTAGAAGAGGTAGTATTTGGGTTGGATGAACATGAGTTTGCTAGTTGATACCTGTAAGAAAGGTAGAGGGAATGGTGTGTGCAAATTCGACAGTTTATGGAACTGCAATTCCTTCAGTAGGTCAAAAAGGTGTGATGGAAATACTGGGAGATAAGGCTGGAGAGGTAGGCTTGGGCTGAATCACAAAGCACTTCTAAACTGCATTAAATAAAGAATGAATAGGGGTTTAGAGTAGGAATTATGTGGTTTGTCTCTATCAAATGAAAGAATTGATACACACAGTAATATCTAAGCAGCCACGTTATCCATATCGACCAGTCTATTTTTCTCCTTAGATCGGCCTCAAATAATATAAAATTGCTAAATTAAAAAACAAACAAAAACCCGTTCATAGTATTTTGAGGACGATCCTTTTGTGGGAAGAGATTAGAAATAAGAGTACGAAGAAAGGTGTACAATATCCTCCATTCATGTAGCCTTGACTCAGATAGAACAGGAAGGAGGCCCATTTCAAGGAAAACAAAGGAATTGGCTTCATGATTTTACAAGACTGTATCTGTCAATAGAGAGGATTCTTCTAGGAAAATGTTTTAAGATGGACTAGGGAAGAAAACTAGGAACAATTAGGGGAGCTCCTGCTCTTGGTACTTCTGCATCAGCGAAGAGTTTGTTAAAGTTGTTCATTTGAGGAACCAAGCATCAGCTCACTTCAATTAGTAGTTATTGAGCATTCATTCCTCCTTCGTTTATTCAGCACATTTCAATGACACTTTTGTGCCCTGCACTAAGTCAGGTGCTGCAAGGAAGTAAAATATAGGTAAAGTTATGGTCTTGCCCTTGAGAAGATTCAACTAACACATGAATCTAGTGATTTCTAACCAAGGATGTGCTCTCCTTAGGTATCAAGCGAAGCTGGGCACCGTGGCTCATGCCTGTAATTCCAGCACTTTGGGAGGCTGAGGTGTGAGGATTGCTTGAAGCCAGGAGTTTCAGACCAGCCTGGACAGCAAAGCATGACCCTATCTCTATAAAAAAATTTAAAAATTTAGCCAGGCATGGTGGCATGTGCCTGTAGTCCCAGCACACTTGGGAAGCTGAGGTGGGAGGATGGCTGGAGCCCAGGAGTTTGAGACAGCAGTGAGCTATGATTGTGCCACTGCAATCCAGTCTGGGCAACAATGAAAGCCTGTCCAAAAAAAAAAAAAGGAACAAATGAGAGAGAGACAGAATGAATATTAGTCTAAAACGCCTTGGAGTTCAAAGTTCAGATTCAAATCTTGACTGTATGTTTGGGCAACCACTAACTGGTTGTCTGACCTTTAAATATTTTCAACTGCAAAATGAAGATAATAACAGCTACACTGCAATTTCCAGGATTAAATGAGATGACTCATGAAAGTTTTGTGTGAACAGTGCAGAACTTTGCAAACATTGGTGATACATTATTAAATGTGAACGTACTAGGACTTGAAAGCAGTGGGTTCCAAAGTGTTTGCTGAAACACTAATGCCCAAGATTGGAAATAGGCATTTCTCAAGAAAAGAGTTCTATGGTCAAACACATTTGGGAGATGCAGGATCAAAGAAAGTAAAACATGGTTCTTACGCCTGTAAAATGCTAGTATGCATTGTGAATCTCAAGGAAAACAAGTATTTTGTGTCTCTCTCCCCCAGATTAATGTGATCTGGTATCTACCCCTACTCCCACTCCAGCATCTCTAGGACCTTGAGATGGACAGAACTCACTCTGGGAAAGACTGCTCTCCAGGAAGGAAACTATGAACCTTTCTTTCAATTTTACAGTCCCGCCACCCAGGCCGGCACCGTGGCTCAATGCTTGTAATCCCAGCACTTTGGGAGGTGGAGCACTTTGGGAGGCAGAGGTGGGAGGATCACGTGAGTCCAGGAGTTCAAGACTAGCCTAGGCCACATAATAAGACCTCATCTCTACAAAAAATTAAAAAATTAGCCTGGCATGCTGGCTTGCGCCTGTATTCCCAGCTACTTGGGGGAGGGGCTGAGGTGGGAGGATCACTTCAGCCCTGAAAGTCGAGGCTGCACTGAGCCATGAGCGCGCCACTGCACTCCAGCCTGGGCGACAGACCCTCTGTCAAAACAAAACAAACAAAAAATGCTAAGCCATTCTTCATCAGACAGTCTAGGAAACTCATTTCCAAGCAGTGTTGAGTTTTCCACCAAGGAAGCCCAGAGAAAAGGGCCAGGCCCCCGCTTTGCCAGGGTTTAGAGGGGATCCCTCATAGAATCGGGGGTGTGAGGTGCTGTGGTGGATACATTTAATATTCTTTCCAAGACACCCATTGATGGCAAGGCAGTAGCAGATAGAAAGCAACAAAAGCGAAGAGAGCAGGGCTGATCCCCAAAAACTTTATAAATTAGACTTTTTATAAAAACTCTAAAAGTCAAGTAACAACATGACTACTCCGCTTCTAAGTAAAGTGTGCATAAACATCTCCCGCCAGAAAGTGCTCCTGCCTCCCCAAGTCAGAGAAGTTTCCTCAGGCCAATAGCTTCCCCTCTATTCCCCTCCTACCGCTTGTCTCCCTTCTTCTCCCACAACACACCCCACACCTGGCGGCATTTTACACCTTTCCAGGAAGGGGCTGCCAAGCGCGGAGTCGCGGAGGACGCAGGCGCAGCGCGGCTCAGGTACGCGGGAGGCCCCGCCCCTCGGCGCCCAGCCCCTCTGCGCCACTCCACTCCCCGCTCTGCCCCGCCCTGCCTCGCCCCTTAGCGCTCGTCCTGAGGGGCGGGGCGGCCCTGGTGGGTGGTGTGGGAGTGGGTATGGGGAGGGAAGTGGAGGGGAGGGGGTAAGTGACAGGGTAGGGGAGGCTCTGGGAAGGGCGGGACCTCGAGGCGCGGTCGCGCGAGGTGACAGGAGTCACAGTTCCCGCGGGCGGCGACAGCAGAGCGCCCACTGCCTCCAGCAGGTAACCGGCCGCGGCCGCGCGGCGCCGCCTCAGCGCGGGCGTGGGACGTGGAGACCCCGAGGAGGGCGGCGGGACCCGGGCGGGGAAAGGCGCGGCGTGGCTCAGGTGCGCTTCTCCCAGCTGGCAGCTCGCTCAGGGCTGTGGGGGGCGCCTGTCGGGGCGGCCCCGCCTTGCGGGCTGGCGGTGAGCGTCCGTTCTGTCTCTTTTGTCTTTAACTTTCTCTAAAATGGGGCCGTGGTGGGGCCCAGGGGCTGTTCCCACGTCTCCTCAGCGACGCCTGTGTCGCGGAGGCCTGAGGGAGCTTTAGGCCCCGCGACAGCTGCAAGCGTGGTGGTCTGGAGGGCACCGGGGTGGGCGACGGGGCGAGGCTGGGTCCTCGCTGTCCAAGTGGGCGGCTCTGCCTAGGGGGACCCGTGACCGGGGATGGTGGAGACCCCAGCCCAGGCGGGGATGGCCGCGCCCCCGGCTCCCTGCTCCGTGCTCGGGCTTTCGACGGCGCGTCCACGTGGGCTCTGGGCTTTGGGGAAAGGGAAGCGAATTAACTTTCCCTGGCGGGGTCTGATGAGAAGAGCTTCGCAGAGGGTTTTTACCTGTGATGTTTCTGAAACTTTGTGAAGTGGCGAAAGGGTGTTAAAAGTGTCACTTTACTGTGGTGTTTGCAAACCACAATCTACCCAGCTAGGTTTTAGATTTGACTTCTATTTCTTCCAGGTTTTCCTTTGCTATGGTTTTCTTTAGAGGAAGATACTGTGGATGAACTGTGGGCTATAGTGCACACCGATAGACGCCTGGGTATAGACAAGATAGATGCCAAGCCAAAAGCATTGATTTCTTTAGAACACTTAAAATACAGCATATAAAAGGATTGCCTTTGTAATTAAAATATTATTCTAGTTCTCCCTTTAGGTAGGCAGTTAATAGAAATTTGTTTTCCCTGATTAATATTGTAAAACATAGCCTGGAAAATATTGAGAATTAGCAACAACAACAAAATCCTATTTACCAGTTTCATATTTTGATGTGTAACTTCAGCATGGTTAAAAATTGCTTTTTCTGGAAGGAGAGGATAATATTGCTTGCCTTTGAGAGCTGGGATATTTGCTTTTTATCATCTCTTTTGTATTTTGTAGTTTTTGCTAATGAATATGAGTTACCTTCATAACTGAGGAAGAGACCATAATACAAATTTATTCTTTAACCCTTCATGAAAAATTTAAGTATATCTTGTATTTTATTGACTTCATTTGAATTATAATTGTGCATTCACGAATAAAAATTCGTGATATAATATTGAGAAATTGATTCAGGTGGAGAGAAAATGAGTTTGAGATTCTGGTGGGACATCTGGCATAGCTGTCTAGTGGATATATACCAATAGATATATTGGTATCAGGTTTTCTGAAGTCAAGATCAGACTTACAAATGTTGGAAGCACAGTGGATTTGTGGTAGTTAATCCTGTAAGGGTGTAAGAAATCATTCAAGTAAGTATAGTGTAAGAAGAGGGCAAGACCAAGGATGGGGAACACCAGCATTAAGCGATGGGTAGAGACAGCCAAGGAGTCTGAGGAAGAGCATCAGGAAAGGAGGAAATCTAGGAGGCAGTGGTCTCATAGAAGCCAGGAGAGGAGAGTTTTAACAAGGAGAGAAGTCTGTCTGGGGGTCAAGAACTGATTACGTGCCTATTGGCTTTGGAAGTTAGGAGGGGGGCTTTAACCTCAGCAGACACAATTTAAGTACAGTATAAGGGTAGAAGCCAAGTTTGAATAAATCTGAGGAGAGAATAGTGATTCTGCACTCACAAGTAAATGTGAGTTTAGAATTCGTATTTTGAGAAACAAAGGTTAGAAGGAGAGGCGATCCATTGATTAGGGAGATGATTAAAAAAAGAAAAGAAAAGAAAAAAGAGACAAATAAGGATGATAGACTACCTTTGTGTTATCCATAATAATTACAAATTTTAAAAATGAAGTGCATCATTTCATAACATTGTTCCTCTCTTATGGTTAAGTAGCAGAAGCTGAGAGCAAGAAGCTGAGCATATTGAAAAGAACTATTCGTGGTAAAGTAGTTATGCCCCGCCCCATCCAAATTATGAACACAATTTTAGTGGTATTTTGTTTGGTGTATTGGGTTCAGGTGTTATAGGTGTTTAAGTCACGCATATAAACTGTGTGGACTCTATTTTACCTTAGTTCCAGTATGTTGATGTTCCCAACTTGCTTTTAAGTTATGCGGTTCTTTTATGTATGTCCCAATGGTTCTTCTAAAAATCTTATGTAGAAATCAGGTGTTGGGACTAAATCAGAATCTGGAGGCATACATCATTTAGGGCCTTTGCTTCAATTATTATTATACATTCAGGGGAAAAAGCTCTTAGATTAAAATTTCTGTATAATGAGTTTCACTTCAGTCTTCGTTGAAAGTTTGATTTTTTTTGTTGCTCAAGAGTTGAGACAAATCATTTTATGAGTATTTTCCTTAGGAATATGAAAAGAATAGTTAAAATGGAAAAGGCTGGCAACCAAGTGTTGATTAGGATGTGGAGCAACTGGAAGTCTCATAATCTGCTGGTGGAAGTGTAAATTGGTGTAGTCATTTTGGAAAACTTTTTGGCATTGTCTGCGAAAGTAAAACATATGCATAAGCTATGCCCAAACATATATCCAATAAAATTCTAGAAAATGCAAACTAATGTGATGGAAAAACACATCAGTGGTTACTTGGGGGTAGGGGAAAGAGAAAGTAAGGAGGGATGGATCCAAAAGGGGTATGAGGAAACTTTAGGGGATGATGGATATATTCATTTTCTTCATGAGATGATGCTTCCACCAATGTGTGTGTATGTATTTATATGTATATATGTCACTCATTTAATTATACATTTTAAATATGTGAAATTTATTGTGGGTAAATTATACCTCAATACAGCTTTAAAACAGATTAAATAAAAATAAAGAGTAGAAGAAAGGCACATCATTTAAGTATATTTACCTCCTTCAACTACTATAGTTATTTCAGGGTAATATAATTATGGATAATTTTTATTTTATTCATATAGTTTTCTGAATTTTTAATGTTTTGTACCACAACCATGTATTTATTTACTTCTTAAATAAGAAATTATTTCATATGTGCAAAATAGTACTTTTGACACATCTGCAGATTCAGAGAACACAAATAAAATAAATACCCCCATGCCTATGTATTGCTTAAGAAATGATACATAACCAACATTTTTTGAAGCCAACCTGTGTATTCTCCCTGATTATATCTTTTTCTTTCCACTCTCCTTGATTCTCTATATGGTTTTACCACATGTCTATGCATTCCAAACACTGTGTTGTTTAGTCTACTTTGGAACTCTGTATAAATGATACTACTATGTGATTCCTGTGGCTTTGCTTTTGCACATTCTGTGAGATTCCTTCATGCTGATGTGTTATAGTTTGTTCACTTTTTAATGCCGCACATAATTTCATTGTGTGACTTTACCATTCTTTATCCGTTATCCTGTGGATGGATATTTAGGATGTTTTCAGTCTTTTTTTAATTTTTTTGCTTTTACATTTAATTTTTACTTTTTTCCATTAAAATCTGTTTTTAAGTGACCCTTCAAACTCATGTCTCTTTGTGTTCATGATTTTAAAAACCTTCAGTTTTGCTGGAAAACACCGGATTGTTTTATAAAGTGGCTGTACCAGTTTATAGCCTCACAAGCGGGATGCAAGTGTTCACTTTGTTCCCTTTTTCAGCAACATGTAAGACATTTCTACATGCGTAATTACCTGAATTTTTTTTCTTTTTGACAATCGGGTGAGTGAGAAATGGTATCGCATTGGGGGTTTAATTTAAATTTCCTTAATTACTGATGATGTTGAACCTTTCATTGTTTATGTTCTGTGAGTGTTTATGACTTTTGCCATTTTTTTTTTTTTGGGGGGGACGGAGTCTCGCTCTGTCGCCCAGGCTGGAGTGCAGTGGCGCAATCTCGGCTCACTGCAAGCTCCGCCTCCCGGGTTCACGCCATTCTCCTGCCTCAGCCTCTCCGAGTAGCTGGGACTACAGGTGCCCGCCACCACGCCCGGCTAATTTTTTTGTATTTTTAGTAGAGACGGGGTTTCACCGTGGTCTCGATCTCCTGACCTCGTGATCCGCCCGCCTCAGCCTTCCAAAGTGCTGGGATTACAAGCGTGAGCCACCGCGCCCGGCCGACTTTTGCCATTTTTTTTTTTGTAGTTGTTGTTTTACTTTAAAACATGGATTTCTTTTTTTTTCTTTTCTTTTTTTTTTTTTTGATACGGAGTTTTGCTCTTATTGCCCAGGCTGGAGTGCAATGGCATGATCTTGGCTCACAGCAACTTCTGCCTCCCGGGTTCAAGCAATTCTCCTGTCTCAGCCTCCTGAGTAGCTGGGATTATAGGCACGTGCTGCCATGCCTGGCTAATTTTTTGTATTTTTAGTAGAGACAGGTTTTTACCATGTTGGCCAGGCTGGTCTCGAACTCCTGACCTCAGGTGATCCACCTGCCTCAGTCTCCCAAAGTGCTGGGATTACTGGCATGAGCCATTCACTCGGTCTAAAAAATGGATTTCAGTAATAGAAGCTCTTTATATATTCTGGATGTGAACCCCTTGTCAGTTATGCACGTGACATATTTCTTTTTCTCCAAGTGAGCAGCCTGTCTTTTACTTTCTTTATAGTGTCTTTTGATTAACACATTTTATAGTTGACTCTGTCAAATTTTTCTTTTATGGTTTGTGCTTTTGGCATCTTGTTTAACAAATCTTTACCTTCCCTGAGATTATAAAAATACAGTCTGTTATTTTCTACTAAAAGCAGGGAGGGTATATGGGAAATCTCTGTACCTTCTCAATTTTACTGTGATTCTAAAACTACTCTAAAAAAGAAAATCTATTAAGAAAGTTGCCTTTCATATTTGTGTCCTTAATCCGTGTATAACTGATGTTTGTGTGGTGTGAAGTGGGGGTCCAGTTTCTTTTTTTCCCATATGGCTAATCAGTTTTTCCCAGCATTATAGAACTGAATATTCTGTTTTTCATTTCAGTGATCTACAAGTATCATACATCAAGTTTCCATATATGTGTGGTCGTTTCCAAGCTACTCTTTCTAAAACAGATCTGTTTGTGTATCCTTACCACAGTCTTATTTACTTTAGCTGTTTAAAGAACCTTGATACTTGAGAGAACAAGTTATCCACCCATGCTTCTTTTAAATTAGACTGCTCCTCAAATTGTTTAATTTTTCCTTTTTAAAAAGTAATAAAATGTGTTATTTAATTCTTAAATATCTACTGTAATCACCTGAAGTCATAAATAATACTGGAGCTACTCTAATGTAGACTATATCAGGCTGCAAATCCTTTCCTAACTCACTAGAATTAATTTTAACTTGAAAAGTAAATATAGGATTTGCATTTTGGGAACAGTGTCAGTTGAGGTATTGGACAACCTTAGCTGAAAACAGCTAAGAATGCTGTATTTAAAAAAAACAATTCAAAAGATAGGAATTAACATGCCAAAATCTAAGAGAAAGCTGAACATATGAGAGACTAAAGGAGCCTTTAAGTCTTATTTGCCCTGAGGGCATTTGTTAAACCGGGGAAACTTGATGCATTTGAATAGGAACTTGGTAGATTTGCATGTCACCAAGGATAGTTGGAAGT
This sequence comes from Symphalangus syndactylus, assembly GCF_028878055.3. Lineage (NCBI taxonomy): Eukaryota > Metazoa > Chordata > Mammalia > Primates > Hylobatidae > Symphalangus > Symphalangus syndactylus. Next base: position 25,186,169 of record NC_072430.2, read on the forward strand.
CAGCCCAGGGGCTCATTCAGCATAGGCTAAGAGACTCATTCTGGGACCACAAAGGGCTGTGATGTCACGAAAAGGGCGAAAACCTCACACTACCTCCTTGAAGGGAGTGCAAGGAAAGTTGTCTTGATGCCAGGTAAAACAAGAAAGGAAAAAAAGCCTGTCCTTGGGAAGTTGTGACCACCAAACAGACTATGGGGGGAAGTTTTATATTACCTTGGTGGTCTAAAAATATTTCAAGATGTAAATTTAAAAAATCATTTCTTTTTTGAGATACTAACATACCATAAAATTCACCCCTTTAAAGTGTACAATTCAGTGGTTTTTTTTTTTTTACATTCATGAAGCTGTGCAACTATCACTATATAATTGTAGAACACTCTTGTCACCCTCCCAAAAAAACCTTGTACCCATTAGCAGCCATTCCTCATTTGCCTTTTCCTTCTCAGTCACTGGCAACCACTAATCTGTTTTCCATTTCTATGGATTTGCCTATTCTGGACATTTCATGTGAATGGAATCACACAATATGTGGTCTTTTATGTCTCACTTCTTTCTTAGCATAATGTTTTCAAGATTTATCTGTGTTGTAGTGTGAATCAGTACTTCATTTGTTTTTATGGTTGAATAGTATTCCATCATATGGCTGTATACCACATTTTGTTTTCTCATTCATCAATTGATAGACATTTGGATTGTTTCTACTTTTTGGCTATCATGAATACTGCTGCTGTGAACATCTGTGTAAAACTTTTTTGTGTGGAAATATGTTTTCTATGCTCATAGGTATATTTACCTAGGATTGGAATTCCTGGGTCATATGGTAACTCTGTGTGGAGTGTTTGAGGAATTGCCAAAGTGTTTTCCAAAACAGCTGCCCCATTTTATATTCTCATAAGCAATTTATGAGGGTTCCAGTTTCTCTACAGCCACACCAACACTTATTTTTTGTCTGTCTTTTTGATTAGTGTGTGTGAAGTGGTATCTCATTATGGTTTTGATTTGCATTTTCCTAATGATCAGTGGCATTGAGCGCTTCTTAATGTGTTTATTGGCGATTTGTCTGTCTTCTTTGCAGGAATGTCTTAATTTCTTTGTCCATTTTAGAATTGGGTTATTTGTCAACGCGTGAATTTAAAATGGTCTGGTAAACAAATGCAGATATTCTCTGGAGTATGCTTTCATTTTTAGCTTAAAAAATTCTACCAGTAAAGTTTCATGGTCAATGAATAATTCATTGTCAAAGATAACCAACTGTACAAAGAAGTAGGACATCCTGAGCAAGAATTGGCAGAATGATAGGAACTCGAAATAAACCTACAAAAGCTTGAAAAAACAGTCATAGATCATTAAGATAACTATACTGGGCTGAGTTTAAGTAAATAAAAGACAGATTTAAAGATATGTTCAGGGATCAGGAGTCTAAAAAGTGACAGAGCTACACAGCAGGTTGAAAAAAGAACTAAATGTAATTTCTACTAAGGAAAAATGCAGTAATAAAAACTCAAAACTCATCTTTCAGCTTAACTACTAATTAGTAAATTAGATGTACTCCACAAAGAGATTGAATGAACTGGAAGATAGAATAAATCATTCAGAATATAGCTCAAAGAGACAGAAATGGAAAATATAAAAGAGGTGAAGAGACATGGAAATTAGAGTGATCAGAGTGAGGAATTACAGTGAGAAAGTCTAATAAATTAGAATTTCTGCAAGAAAAGAAAAAGAAATGGGCAAAAAGATAATGAATGAGAATTTTTCAGTACTGAGGGAAGACACCAATCCATATATTCAAGAATCTCAATGAATTTCAAGCAAGAAAAAGTACATACTTAGAAACATCACAGTGAAATGAAGAAAACCAAAGGCAAAGAGAAAAATCTTAACATTACTTTAGGGCCTAGACAAAAGATTTTTTTTTTTTTTTTTTTTTTTTTTTTCAAAAGAACAGTGGTTATGCTGGCAGCTGACTTCTTTATACCACTGGTGGGACAGAAGACAATGGAATAAGATATTTTTGTCCTGAAGAAAATAGCTTATAATTTCGAATTCATAACCAGAGGAAATATCTTTAAGAATGAGAGTAATACAGGGTGATGATCAATGGTTGCTAACACTGTTAAAAAATAAAAGCTGAACATTACGTACCTATAACCTATGGAGTAGTCTTGCTAAAAATAAAAAGTCAAACCTAAAAATCTGTATTAAGTTATAGATTGAACTGTAATTTTACAGAAAAATAGGCAGAGATTTGCTGAATGACACCATGGGAATGCAATCAGCAAAATCCTATTATGATAAGTTCTATTGGTGAGAGACCTGGTTTCAGCATCAGAATACTTACAAGGAAACTTGTAGATTAAAGGAGATTTAAGAAATATTTAAACCTATTTCACTCAAATAAGCTATAAAAAATTATAGGAAAATTGGGGAAATGTGAGTACTAATATGAGGAAATTATAGATTTTTCTGAAAGTGTGATGATACTGTAGTTGCATTAAAAAAGAGATATACAATATAAATATAAATATAAAGTTATATTTGGTATTAGATGTTCTTCAATATTGTCTTTTAGAGATACATACTGAAATATTTACAGATAAAATTATATCTTGATTTTTTTTTCAAAATTTCTGGAAGTAGGATATTGTGGAAAAAAGTTTGACTATGAGTTGATAATAATTAAAGCTAGATAATGTGTCCATGTGGATTTATTTTATATTTGCTATACTTTTGTATATTATTGATATTTTTCACAAAAAAATATAAAAATCAGGGACATTTTCAGATCAGCAACAACAGAGGGTTTTCTACCAACATACCTTCACTAAAGTAAATCATAAAGGATATTAGCAAAAAGAATGTGATTGTACATGAATAGTTGGCGATGCCAGAAAGAATGAAATGGAAGGAATGTAAGAAGGAATGAAGTGGAAAGTAATTGGTGAAATATGTAAATACAAATGAACACTAACTTTACAAAAGAATAATAATGTTTTGTGGGGTTTTAACAGGATAGAATCAAAATATGTGCAATGATGACATCATGCCTAAGTCACACATGGGTTGGCATGTAAAGGAGCTAAAAGTCTTTAATAGTCCTTTTACTATGCAACAGGAGAATATAAAAGGACTAACTTTAGACTTTGACATGTTAAGTGTGCGTATTAAAACAACCAGAGTGACCAAAGAAAAGGAAATTGAGTGTATAAAATTTATAGTATACAGAATAATGGCCTCACAAAGATTACCATGTCCTAATTCCCAGAACCTGTGAATGTTACCTCGCATGGAAAAAGTGACTTTGCAGATGTGATTTAGGATTTTGAGATGGAGAGATTATCTTGGATTATGGAGTATCCAGGTTGGCCTAATGTAATTACAAGAGTCTTTATAAATGAAAGAGAGATTGTAGGAGATTCAGAGTTAGAGAAGATGTGACAATGGTAGCAGGGGTCAGAGAGACTGGAAGTTGCTGTCTTGTTGGCTTTGAAGTGGAGGAAGGGGCCATGAGCCAAGGGATGCAGGTTTCTTCTAGAAACTGGAAAAGGCAAAGGAATGGAATTTCCCATAGAGTCTCCAGAATTAATGCAGCCCTGCCAACACCTTGATTTTAGCTCAGTGAAACCCATTTCAGACTTCAGACTTCCAGAACTGTAAGATTGTAAGTTTATTTAAAGCCATTAAGTTTGTGGTAATTTGTTACAACAGCAATAGGAAAGTAATACAATATCCAAGCTATTGGAGGGAAAAAAATGAAGATCGTAAACACTCAGTCAATGAAAGGAAAAAAAAAGAAACAGAACAAGTAGGACAAATAGAAAGCCCAGGATAAAATATAGGTTTAAATTCAAATATATATCAGCCAGTTATCTTAAATACAAATGGAATAAATATTACAGTCAAAAGACAAAGATTGTTTATCTGGACTAAAACACTTCAACTAAATGCTATTTATAAGAGGCATATCTAAAACATGAGGAGACAGGTTGGTAAACAAATGGAAACAGTAAACAGAAAAAGATATTCCATACAAATGCTTTCTAAAAGAAAGCTGCATAGCTATATTACTATCAGACAAAATTGTTTTCAGGGTAAAAGCATTTCTAGAAATTAATAAGTTACCATAATGATAAGAGATTTAAATCACCAATATGTTAAAACAGTTTTAAATCTTTATGACTGGACTAAATACAGTTAAAATACAAATAAATACAAAGATTGTCAGAGTGGATAATAGAACACAATCTAACTACATATGACTTATAAAAGACACCTTGAGCATAACACAGAAAGGTTGAAAAGAAAATGATGGAAAGAAGATATAACATGCAAATATTAACTGAAAGAAATTCTAGTTATATCAGACAAAGCCAACATTAAGGCTTCTAGAAGTATTACTAAAGATCGAAAGGGAGATTAATAAACTTAAGTTTATATGCATCTCATAAATTAGAATCAAAATATGTGAAACAAATCTGATAGAACTAAAAGGAGAAATAGATATATCCACAGTCATGGTTGGAGTTTTCCTTTTAGATGCATCTCTTTTAGTACCATATAAAACAAGCAGAAAAAAAATCAATAGAAATACATATTTTTTTCCTGTGGTTTTTTTTTTTGTTTGTTTGGTTTTTTTTCAGACAGGGTCTCACCCTGTCACCCAGGCTGTAGTGCAGTGATGTGATCACAGCTTCCCGCAGCCTCCACTTCTTGAGCTTAAGTGATCCTCCCACCTCAGCTTCCCATGTAACTGGGACTACAGGTGTGCACTACTACGCCTGGCTAATTTTTTAATTTTTTATAGCGATGGGGGTCTCCCTATATTGTCCAGGCTGGTTTTGAACTCCTGGACTCAAATGATCCTCCTGCCTCGGTCCCCACAAAATACTGGGATTTACAGGCATGAGGCACTATGCCCTGCCAAGATACAGAAGGTTTTAACATGACCAACAAATTTGATTTAGTGATGTACATGGAACATTGCACCTCAAAGTTGCAAATGTACATGGAACATTTATTAAAATTGATGATATGCTATGCATATCATTGATCGTATACAATTTCTCTGATCACAGTGGAATTCAGCTACAAATCAATATCAATAAGATAGCCAGGAAATCTAAATAAAAGAAAAAAGAATAAGGCAGATGGAGAACTGAAATAGGGCATTGTTATTAATAAAGCTAATATAGAAGAATATGGCATGTATCTGCAGGCAAGTAGGTTTTCTAATACAGACAAATCTTTCTCAAAGAAACTAGAGACAGCAGGAAGAAGCATTCCTACCCTAACGTAGTTCAAAGGTGCAGAAGTAAAAAAGAGAATGGTGTGTTTCTAGCACATCAGGTAGTTATATTTTGAAGCTTGGTATTTGCAGAAGGAAGTAGTGGAAGATGAGCAAGAGAAGGGTCACATATTGTATTTAGCAGAATAAATTTTATCCTGAAAGTGATAGAGAGATACAGCATTACTTAAAGCAGATGAAGGACCTTAGCAGCACAGTGGGGGGATAAAAAGAATTTGAAAGGCAAACCTATTAGCTGGCTCTCTGTAATTTGGGGTATCATAACATCTGAATCAAAATAGTCAAATTGAGAATAGAAAGGAAGGTGTGAAAATTACAAGGATGGCCAGGCACGGTGGCTCACACCTGTAATCCCAGCACTTTGGGAGGCCGAGGTGGGTGGATCACAAGGTTAGGAGTTCAAGACCAACCTGGCCAAGATGGTGAAACCCCGTCTCTACTAAAAATACAAAAATTAGCCGGGCATGGTGGTGGGTGCCTGTAATCCCAGCTACTTGGGAGGCTGAGGCAGGGAATTGCTTGAATCCGGGGGGTGGAGACTGCAGTGAGCCAAGATCGCACCAGTGCACTCCAGCCTGGATGACAGAGTGAGATTCCATCTCAAAAAAAAAAAAAAAAAGAAAAAAAAAGAAAAAGAAAATTACAAGGATTAAGGGGCTCTACTCAACAGAATTCTAGCCCTTGCCTATTTCACAGTTCACCTGCTAACTACTCTTTCTGTTGCTTAGTACCTTGCAAAATAATGCAAAGTGGGTACAACTCAAGATTTTTGCAATTGCTGCTCCACCATCAAGAACTTTGCTAGCTGATCCTTTCTTGTGTTTATGTTCCAGCTGGATTGTTACCTCCCCAGGGAAGTCTTTTCTGATTATACAAAGTTAACATTAGTTCCTCTTGAATCCTGGTTAATTTTCCTCATTGTGTTTGTTTATTTTTCTGTTTATCTCCCTCCTGTGTTGTAAGCTCTCCAAAAGCTTGTCTGTCTTGTTCACTATTTTGTTTTCAGTGCCTAGCAAATTGCCTAGTACATAGTAGATGCTCAATAAATGCTTGTAAGTGAATGGATGAATTGGATGTGTGGATTTTGGGAGCAGAAGGACTCAAGAATGGCACTCTTATTTCTGGCTTAGTTAATTAGCCAGATAGTGGCACTGTAGTAGGAAATACCAGAGGAAAAGCAGGTTTGCAGGGGAAAGTCATGATGATGTACTGTCCTTTATTTGTGAGAATACCATAGGCAGGCTGTTCCTAGACTATGTCAGGCCAGCAGGGGCAAATAAGCCCTTTGGGAACCTCAAACAGGGAGTGATATTAAAAGTATTTTAACAACTTGTCGTGCATGAGCACTGACCGTAGTATTGGAGCAGAGTCATGGAGGCCCCTGCTTTCTCAGACATTTACCTCAGGGGTGCCTAGGGAGGAGTTAAAGTGACTAGGGTGTTTATAGCTTTTATCCATTGATATGGAAGTATTTAAGTCTTTTTACAATCTGTCCTCATACTAGAATGTTCTAGCTAAATGTCCCCATATCATTCCTGGCATTGGATAAAGTGACTAGCATGAATCAGATTGGTTGTAAGTGAGATCTGATGATAATAAATATAATAATGATGCTGCTGATGACAGCATTTATTCTTAAAACAGCCCTACCACTAGTTTTATACTTAATGTGCATTACTTTGGTTGATCATCACAATAGCCCTAAGAAGTGTTTTTTGTTGTTGTTGTTGTTTTTGTTTTTGTTTTTTAATTGATGAAGAAGTTAAAGGTTAAAGAGGTTAAGTAACAGATTTAAGGTAATATAGCTAATAAGTGAAAGTTACAGGATTGGAACCTAGGCAGTATACTTTTAACCATTTATATTTGCTTCTCCTTGCTGCTAAAAAAGCAAACATGTGGCTATATAGACAGCCAGCACATAGTCTGTTAACCTGACTGGTCCTGCCCTTTACCCATACCCTACCTAAAGCAATGTGGTGTGTTAGAAAAAGTTGCAAAGCTTAGGGTTTGGTTCTAAACCTAACGTTATCTAGTTGCTTGACTCATTATTTTCTTTGGGTAAAATTAGAAGGACTTTGATAAAATGATTTCTTTTTTTTTGAGATGGAATTTTGCTCTTGTTGCCCAGTCTGGAGTGCAATGGCGTGATCTTGGCTCACTGCAAGCTCCGCCTCCCGGGTTCAAATGGTTTTCCTGCCTCAGCCTCCCGAGTAGCTGGGATTACAGGCATGTGCCACCACGCCCAACTAATTTTTTGTTTTTAGTAGAGATGGGGTTTCTCCATGTTGGTCAGGCTGGTCTCGAACTCCTGACCTTAGGTGTTCCACCTGCCTTGGCCTCCCAAAGTGCTGGGACTACAGGCATGAGCCACCATCCTGGCCCCTGATAAAATGATTTCTAAGCCTTCTGCTCTGCTAATATTTTTGAGGCCTCTTTTTCTGTTAATGTTCCATAATTCTATTTATGAATTATTTTTTCAGGTTTATTGAGGTATAATTGAAATGTAGTAAGTTACATATACTTGAAATCTTAGTTTGATGTTTTCATGTATGTATGTACCTATGAAACCATCACCACAATCAAGATAATGAGTATCGGCTTGGCGCGGTGGCTCACGCCTGTAATCCCAGCACTTTGGGAGGCCGAAGCAGGTGGATCATGAGGTCAGGAGATCGAGACCATCCTGGCTAACACGGTGAAACCCCGTCTCTACTAAAAAATACAAAAAATTAGCCATGCGTGGTGGTGGGCACCTGTAGTCCCAGCTACTTGGGAGGCTGAGGCAGGAGAATGGCATGAACCCAGAAGGCGGAGCTTGCAGTGAGCAGAGATCGCGCCACTGCACTACAGCCTGGGTGACAGAGCGAGACACTGTCTCAAAAAAAAAAAAAAGATAATGAATATATCAACCCCCGCCAAAGTTTCCTCCTGCCCAATCAAGTCCTTCCTTTCTGTCCCTCTCTGCCCTTCATCTCCCCGCTCCTCACTGTTGCGAGGCAGCCTCTGATCTACTTTTTGTTACTATTGATTAATTTCCATTTTCTACAATTTTATATAAATTGAATCACGCAGTGGAGTTCAGCTACAAATCAGTATTAATAAGATAGCTAGAAAAGCCGAATTAAAGAAAAAATAATAAGAACTGAAATATGGCTTTGTTATTAATAAAGCAAATCCAAGAGAATATGGCACATATCTGTATGGCACATACTCTTTTTGTTGGCATTCTTTTGCCCAGCGTAATTATTTTGAGATTCATCCATGTTGTTGCATGTTTAACCAGTTTACTTCTTTATTTCTGACTAGTGTTCCATTGAGCCACAGTTTGTTTTCTAAATGGATTAATCTGTTGATAGATATTTGATAGTTTTCAGTTTTTGGCTATTTTGAATAGAGCTGCTATGAACACCAGTATACAAGTCTTTGTGTAAACATGTGATTGCTTTTTTCTTAAGTAAATATGTAGTAATGGCATGTCTGGATCATGTAGCAGGTATATGTTCAACTTTAGAAACTGTCAAACTGTTTTCTAAAGTGGTCATGCCATTGTACAGTCCCACCAGTAGAATGGGAGAGTACTACTTGTCACATACTCATGAACATTTGGAATGGTCAATCTTTATAATTTTATCCTTTTTAATCAATGTGTATTGTTGTCTTTTTATAGTTTTAATTTGCATTTTCCTAATCACTAACAGTGTTGAGCATGTTTTCATGTGCTTTTTGGCCACTTGTAGATTTTTTTGGAGAAGTGTCTGTTCAAATATTTTGCCTATTTTTTAATTGGGTTATTTTTCTTTTATTATTAAGTTGTAATAGTTTTTTATATATGCTGGATATAATCCATATTTTATTGGATGTGTGATATGCAAATATCTTCTCTCAGTCTCCGAGTGGTCTTTTCACTTTGTTAATGGTGTCTTTTAAAGCACGAAGTTTTTAATTTCAATTAAATCTAGTACATCAAATTTTTCTTTGATCATGTGTGCTTTTGGTGTTGTGTCTAAGAAATTACTGCCTAACCCAAGTTTACAAAGATTTACTCCTATGTTTTCTTCTAAGAGTTTTGAAGTTTTAACTCTTACATATAGGTGCGTGATCAGTTTTGAGTTAGTTTTTGTATATGGTGGGAGGCAGGGATCCAATTTTTTTTTTTTGGTGGGAAGGGCATGTGGATATAATGTGGATATAAATATGGATATTCAGTGTCCTAGCACCATTTGTTGAAAACACTATTTCTTTCCCTTTAAAATTTCTTGGCACCTTCGTTAAACATCAATTGACTATAAATGTAAGGGTGTATTTCTGGGCTCTGAATTTAATTCTATTGATTTATTTGTCTGTCCTTATACTAATATTACATTGTCCTGATGACTAGTTTTGTAGTGAATTTTGAAGTTAGTCTTTCCACTTTGTTCTTTTTTTTTTTCCAAGATTGTTTTGGCTATTCTGCACCCTTTACATTCCCATATGAGTTTTAGGATCAGCTTGTCAATTTCTGTAAAGAAGCTGGAAGGGATTTTGGTAGAGATTGTGTTGAATCTGTAGACCAATTTGGGGAGTATTGCCACCTTAGCAATATTAATAATATTAACATTTTAATGATATTATATCTTCCAATCCATGAACATGGGATATCTTCACAAGTATTGAGCTCTTCTTTGATATCTTTTGGTAATGTCTTGTGGTTTGCAGTGTATAAGTCTTGTACTTCATTTCTTAAAGTATTTGTATTTTAAGTTTTTAAAAATGTTAGTATGAATGGAATTGTTTTCTTAATTTCATTTTTGGAGTGTTCATGGTTAGTATATAGAAATGCAAGTAATTTTTGTATATTTCTCTTATATCTTGCAACCTTAGTGAACTTCTGGTAAGTTTGTTAGTGAATTTCTTAGAATTTTTTTTTTTTAATTTACAAGATCTTGTTGTCTGTGAATGAAGAGTGTTTTACTTGTTGATTTCCAAGATGAATGCCATTTACAAAATATTTTTAGCCTAATTGCCCTAGCTAGAATCTCAAATATAGTGTTGAATAAAGGTAGAGAGAGTAGAAATCTTTTTTTTTTTTCCTGGCTTTAGAGGGAGACTTTCAATCTTTCAGCAGTTCCTGTAATGTTAACTATAGATTTTTTCATAGATGCTGTTTATTATGTTGAAAGATTCTCTTCTATTCTCAGTGTTTTTATCATGAATATTGGATTTTGTCAAATTTTTGTATCTATTGAGATTATCCTATAGTTTTTGTCCTTTATTCTGTTAATATGATGTATTATATGAATTGATTATCAGATGTTAAACTAATCTTGCAATCCTGGGATAAATCTTGCTTGGTTATGATACATAAATCTTTTTATATGTTTCTGGATTTGGGTTGCCAGTATTTCATTGAGGATTTTGTGTGTATATTTTTAAGGGGTATCCATCCTTTTATTTTTAATTTATTTGTATTTAAAGCGTTTCTTGTAGGCAGCATATACTTGGATCATACTTTTTTATCCAGTCTGGCAATCTCTGCCTTTTAATTGGCATATTTTAGAGCATTCACACTTGTGATTCTTGATATAATTAAGTTCAAATCTATCATCTTGCTATTTGTTTTCTACTCATCCTATCTGTTCTTTTTTCCCCCTTCTTTTTCTGCTTTCTTTTATTGAGTATTTTAAAATTATTCCATTTTATCTCCTTTGTTGGCTTCTAAGCTGTAACTCTGTTTTCTTATTTTAGTGGTTGCATTAGGGTTTATAGTATGTGTCCTTAACTTTCTACAGTCAGTCCTCAAATGATATGACACCACATCACATACACTATAATTATTTACTTTTTTACTTTTATTTCTCCTCCTGGCCTTTGTGCTATTGATGTAATACATTTTAGTTTTACATATGTTACAAACCTTTTGTCTCAGTATTATTTTTTGTCTAAGCTTTAATAAACTTGTAAAGAAATCCAAATAATAATAAATCATATATTTATACTTATGGTGCACTTTATTCCTTTGTGTAGATTCATATTTCTATCAGATATTATCCTTTGGCCTGAGGACATCATTTAACACTTCTTGTGGTGTAGATCTGTTGGTAATATGTTCTTTCAACTTTTGTATGTCTGAAGAAGTCTTCATGTCACCTCCATTTTTGAAAGATTTTCTCTGAGTGTCAAATTCTAGGTTGATGGGTTTTTTTCTTTCAGTACATTAAAGAGCTAGCTCTACTGTTTTTGTTTTGTTTCCATTGAGAACTGTGCTACTATCCTTTTTAATTAATTAATTAATTAATTTTTTGAGACAGAGTCTTTGTCACCCAGCCTGGAGTGCAGTGGCGTGATCTCAGCTTATTGCAACCTCTGCCTTCCAGATTCAAGTGATTCTTATGCCTCAGCCTCCTGAGTAGCTGGGATTACAAACACACACCACCATGCTCAGCTATATGCTGCTATTCTTAATCTTTGCTTTGATGTACATAACATGTCTTTTTTCTCTGGGTGCTTTTAAGATTTTCTCATCACTGTTTTTGAATGATGTTATTATGGCGTGGTATGTGTTGGTGTAGTTTTCTTCATGTTTCCTGACCTTAGTGTTCGTGGAGGTTCTTAGATCTGTGGTTTGTAGTTACCAAGTTTGGAAAATTTTGGCTATTATTTCTTCAAATATGCCCTCCCCCCTATCCCCAGTCTCCTTCGTGGACTCCAAATACATGTATTTTGGGTCACTTGAAATTGTCCCATGAGTCACAGATGCTTTTTATCATTTTGATCTTAGTCTTTTCTCTGTGTCTCATTTTAGTTAGTTTATCTTACTATGCCTTCAAGTTCATTAATATTTTCTTTTGCAATATCCAATCTGGTATTAATCCCATTCAGTATATTTTCCATCAAAGACATTATAGTTTTCATCTCTAGAAATTGGATTTGGGTCTTTTTAATAACATCCATATCTCTACTTAACCTTTTGAACATATTGAGTCCAGCTATAACTATTTTAGTGTCCTCAACTGCCTTGTCTCAATTTTAGGTTGTTTCTAATTGATTTTTTTTTTCCTCTTCATTATGGGTTCTATATATTTTTTGCTTCCTTGTATACCTGGTACTTTTTTTTTACTGGATACTAGACATTGCAAGTTTTACCTTGTATGCTGGATATTTTTGGATTTCTGTAAATTTGCTTTGGGACACAGTTAAGTTTTGTGTAAACAATTTGATCCCTTTTCCAGTCTGATTTGTGGGGACAAGCATCACTCCTGACCTTGGTGAATACCGGTTATGTATAGTTTTTGTAAATTTTTCTGGTGTTTTTTTCCCACAGTCTTGTGTAGCTTCCTTTTTTTTTTGTGTGTGCTGATCAGTACTCTGTTGAATACTTGAGTGGGACCCTCTGCTGATCTCCATTGTTCTCTGTATGTACCTCTTTATTCTACAGTAGTCTGTTATGCAAACTCTCGCTTCCTTATTCTTCACATACTTTCAGCTTTGTCTCTTCATTTCAGAAAATCTACTCGGCTTTGCCTGGGTAAGTTCCCATGGCCTGGAAACTACCTCAAGGGAGTAAGGTGGAAAGCTTACCTCATTTAGTTCCTATTTCTCAGTTCTTTGCTATCTGATAGCCAATATCTTGAAAATTGCTGTTCCATATATTTTATTTGCTTTTCAGGTGGTAGGGTAAATCTGTCTCTGTTACTCTATTTTGTACAAAAGTAAAATATCCATGTGTTTTTTAACTGTCTTTTCTGTAGTGTATTACTGGGTGTTCATTTTAATCAGATTTCACATTTCATTCATATAAACTTTTCTCTCTTTCTACTACCTTCCTCCAACTCATTTTGGATGACTCAAGGCCATCAACATTGAGGACTTTTCCCCCTGAAGTAGCAGTCATTTTTAACCAATTCTTCCACATTCCTCTCATGATTAACGTTAAGTATTTGCAAGCTGATTTTGCAAGCTGATTGCAAGAGATGTGGTTTGATGAATATATTGTGAGTTTTTATGGGAGATAGTTGTTGTACTTTGTTTCCTTATCTATCAGCTAGCTATCTGCTGAGTTCCAACAATATTCCCAGCATCATATAGTGTGCTGAGTGCTAAGCAGAAAGTGAGTACAATATTGTTTTTGAACAGTTTCTGTTCTAACAGGGGAGATAGAACAAGATCTCATAAAATGTTAAGACAAATGTTAAACTTTTTTTTTTTTTTAAAGACACTAGACATTTAGAGATGAGAGACTATTCGTTTGATTTGGGTGGTTACGGAGTATTTAATATGCTGGAGCTGAACAGGGCCTTTGAAAACGCATACATTTAAAAAATTGAAATAGTCACAAGATGTAATGGAAGAGAAGATAACATTTATGATAGCCAAGCAAATTATACAGGCATACACTTAATGAGAAATCTTCAGAATTTTTATGAGAACTTTAAAAACTCCCAAAGGCATAAGCATAAACTTGAACAAATATAAAGATATACTATGTTCTGTGTAGGAAGACTCAATATTCTTAGAGATGTCAGTTTTAAAAAAATAATTTAGAAGTTTAATATGATCCTTGAACAGACACTTCTCAAAAGAAGACATTTATGCAGCCAAAAAACACAGGAAGAAATGCTCATCATCACTGGCCATCAGAGAAATGCAAATCAAAACCACAGTGAGATACCATCTCACACCAGTTAGAATGGCCATCATTAAAAAATCTGGAAACAACAGGTGCTGGAGAGGATGTGGAGAAATAGGAACACTTTTACACTGTTGGTGGGACTGTAAACTAGTTCAACCATTGTGGAAGTCAGTGTGGCGATTCCTCAGGGATCTAGAACTAGAAATACCATTTGACCCAGCCATCCCATTACTGGGTATATACCCAAAGGACTATAAATCATGCTGCTATAAAGACACATGCACACATATGTTTATTGCGGCACTATTCACAATAGCAAAGAGTTGGAACCAACCCAAATGTCCAACAACGATAGACTGGATTAAGAAAATGTGGCACATGTACACCATGGAATACTATGCAGCCATAAAAAATGATGAGTTCGTGTCCTTTGTAGGGACACGGATGAAACTGGAAAACATCATTCTCAGTAAACTATCGCAAGGACAAAAAACCAAACACCGCATGTTCTCACTCATAGGTGGGAATTGAACAATGAGAACTCATGGACACAGGAAGGGGAACATCACACTCCGGGGACTGTTGTGGGGTGGGGGGAGGGGGGAGGGACAGCATCAGGAGATACACCTAATGCTAAATGACGAGTTAATGGGTGCAGGAAATCAACATGGCACATGGATACATATGTAACAAACCTGCACATTGTGCACATGTACCCTAAAACCCTAAAGTATAATAAAAAAAAAAAAAAGAAGTTTAATATGATCCTGATGAAAGTACCATCAGATTTTTCCTCCTAGGGCTAGACAGATTATAAAGCTCATTTTCGAGAACAGACAAGCAAGAATAGCTAAGAAAATGCAGAAAGTGAAGAGGGGTAAAGATGACTTGTCTTGCTACATGTTATAACATAATATAAGAATTTAAGATTAAAATGATATACTGTTGGTACAGGAATAGACAGAACAATTGAAGAGAATAGAAAATACACAATAAACCCAATTGCATATGGAAATTTAATGTGTACTAAAGGGAGCATCCTGTAAGTGGAGAAAATATGGAATTTTTAATATGTGGTGTTTGTGCTAATGAGATAGCGAATTGGGAAGAGGTGAGTTTGAATCCATTTCTCATACTGTATAACAGGATGTCAGTATAGAAAATAATACTGTACTAAGTACTGGAAGAAAACATGGGTAAATTATTTTATGATTTTATAATACACACACTTTTGCATAGCAGAAACACCATAATCAAAGTAAAAAGACAAATGACAAACCAGAAGAATGTTTGCCACTTGTATAATGGACAAAGTGTTAATCTCTCAAATATCTGAAGAGCTTCAAAAACTGGAGAAGAAAAGACCAACAGCTTTATGAAAATATCGGCAGGAGACAATTAATAGAATTCATATAAACAATTACAGATCCATCTTATATCACAAGAAGCTCAACATCACTTATAATAAGAGAGATGTAAATTAAAACAACACAGTATATCATTTCTTTCCTATCACACTGGCAAAAGTCCGTGGTATTAAGCATCAGTTTGACAATGTATTTTGTTGGTAACAGAAAAAGGTACTCATATATTGCTATTGGGAATGCAAAATGGTGTGCTTCAGAGAGAATTTTGGCAATACAAGAAAAATTACATATATACACCTTTTGGCCCCATAGTCTTATCTCTAGGAATCTATCTTGCAGATATATACTGAGAAATATCTGAGAAATAATGTGCACAAAGCTACTATGGCACTACTTTTAATAACAAAAGATGAAACAATTTAAAATTTGATCTTAATTTCAACAAAACAACTATACAAATTGAGACCATAGGGGAAATTTGAACAGTGAACAAGTAGTTGATGACATTAATTATTTTACACATGATAATGCTATTATGGTTATGTTTAAAAAGAGCAATGTTTTAGAAATATTTGATATGTTACCATTCATTACAGATACTGTTTGTATTAATACTTGAAATGATTCACCTTTAGCCAGTGAGAGCCCCTTGAAGTTAACTCCTAAGTCCTTTGCCACATCTTTTGGAGATCATTATTTATGTATTTATGGATGAAGTTATATGATTAGAATTTATTTCAAAATAATCCAAAGGACAGGGCAAATGGGGAGGCAGAGATGAAATAAGATTTGCCATGAGTTGATAATTATTTTAATCTGAGTGATTAGGGTTTTGCTATACTTCTTCACATATGTTTAAAACCTCCTGTGAAAAACGTATGGAGTTTAAGTAGGCATAAATGAAGACAGTGCATTTAGAACAAAGGCACTGAGACCAAGGACAATAGGAAATTGGACATGAAGTTCTTATACAATTTAATTTCCTGGTAAATGTAAAATAGACTTCCTTTATTTGCTCTGTATCTTATTTGTGGTGTCTTTTTGTGTGTATGTGATGTAGTGCTTAAGGTGTACTTTTCTGTTAGTATAACTCTAAAGATTAAAATAATTCATGAAGTATGCAGTTTATTTGTTTATTGGTGCCCGTTATAGGGCCTTTGAATTACCAGAATAATTGATCTGGAGGAAGTGAATGTTTTCTCACACTTTTTATGGAGTGCCATGTTTTCTTTTAACTTTTGCCTGGACATAGATTTAGATAGATCAGGTGAAAGAGAAAAATTGTTTTAGTTATACTATATGTGTATTTATTAGAATATAATAATGAATAAACTTTCCTTTAAGATACTTAGTTTCTTTCTCTGTCAGCTTTTTAATTTCATCTCCATTTCTCCTAGTCTGTTTTTATTTATCCCTGTGTTCTCCTACCTCTCTAACCCTATCTCCTTTACCACTCTTTACTTTTTTTATATGCTTTTTCTTTACTTTTCAAATTGACCAAATTGTATGTATTTATTGTATACAATGTGATGTTTTGAAGTGCCTATACATTGTGAAATGATTAAATCTAGCTAACATCTGCATTACCTGACGTAGTTATTTTTGTGGAGAGAACAGTAAACATCCAGCCTTAGCATCTCTCAAGAGTACTGCAGATCTTCATTAGCTGTATTCACGTGGAGTACAATAGAGCTATTCAACCTATTTCTCCTATCAAAACTAATTTTGTATTCTTTGACCAATGTTCCTAAATTCACTGCTTCTTTATCTCAATCTTTTACCCCTTTTCTCATCTTTCATCCTTTTTTCAGTTTCTAACTTTCACTGTTTCTTTGAATGTTTTTTCTTTTCATCTCTTTTCTTTTACATTTTGTGTTTTCCCCTCTCCTTTTCTTACCTCTTTCTCCATCCTTCTTTTTCTTCTTTGATTTGTCGGCCCTTTTATACCTCCCATCTTGCTCTCATCTTCATTTCTCCTTCCCTCTCTCTCCGCTTCATTCTACTCTTCCCTTCTTTATTTCTTATCTCTCTCTGTGCCTCAGCTCACTCTGTCTCTCCTGCTGTGTAGTCTCCACTCTCTATTTCTAGGTTTGCCCTCGACTTTTTTTTTTTTTTTGACCTTTCCCTTTTCATCTCCCTTCCCAAACATTTCTTCCTAATTTTATGTGCTCTTGTCTTAGGTTTCTTGCTGTTTTATCAGCACATGTCCTAGTTTACCTCTTTCTTTTTTCTTCTTTCTTTGTTTTTTTCTTTGTTTTTCTGTATTTCTTCCATGTTGCTCTTCTTTTTCCACACTGTCCCTTCTCTCTCTCTCTCTCTCATAAACACACCCCTCTTGTTACTCTATATCTCTTCATTCAATCTTCCATCTTATTTTTCGTGAAAGAAAATTAAGAACGGAATTTTTCTTTTTTTTTCAGATTTTAACATTGAGATTGTTCATTTAGTAATTTTTAAATGTAATTTTAATAACTTATAAATAAGTTAAACAGAATTTCATATGGTTACAAAAATCTATCTTCCTCTTAAGTATTTTTGCTTCAGAATCCTCATTATGTCTTAGAAAGACAGATAATGTGGTTTATTTAGTAATATCTAATGGCATTAAGCATGACAAGCAGGTTAACTTGTTTTCAATTCTACCAACAGATTAATATTAAGATTGGAAGTTTGTGTCTTTTGCTGGATATTCGAAATTGAATGTAATGGCAACAGAATTTATAAAGAGTTGCTGTAGAGGATGTTTCTATGGTGAAACAGAAAAGCCCAACTGTGAGTTTTGTTTTGACTTCAGTAACATTTATGTAGCACCTTCTTCTTTGTGGCATTTTGTAATATAAAGAATTAGGCATGTTTTCCAACTTCTTGGGGGAGGCAGAAACATAAGGCACACTAAGTAAATATTCCATAACTTCAAGTAGTCTGGAGCATAGGAGAAAGAGAGATTAATTCAACCCAGGGGATATATAAGATATTACCATAAAGAAAATTGCTTTTGCCATAGACATCTGAATAGGATTTTAGCAAGCTGGGTGGGAAGAAGGAAGAGAAGCTGAAAATTGGACGTGGGCATTACAGGTGGATGAAATAGTACAGGCAAAGACAGGGAGGGAAAAGAAGTATGTTTGGGAGACAACATATTCTGACCAATGTTTTGATTTAAATAAAGACAATTTACAATATGTGTATAACATTAAAAATGCCTTGAATGAATGAATGACCAATGGGGAAGAGACCCATAACTATGAAGACTCACATTTATTAAGGACCCCTGGAGAGTTCTTTTTCTATTGCATGGCTTCCTTATCCCTTCTCTGGCACTTTTATTTCCTAATCTACAGCAGAGCTTCGTAGTATATTTGAGTATGAAGGCTTCTTTTTTACATTAAAACATTTCATAAATTTCTACAGAATAGTACTTGTACTTTCAGCCTACAGACAGCATTATATATATATAAAGAATAACTTACCTCCCATCTTAAGTCATGTAGCTTAGGAATCACATATGATTCTAAAGAATGAATAAAATGGGTCTCAGAAGCTACAACTGGGGTAGCTGCCATTATGAAGTACATCTAGGGTCAGAGTGCATTTTATTTTGTTATTTGGTTGTGATTTTTATAGACTTGGAGACCTTTAGCTTCCTTGTAGTGTTGCTCTATGTAATTAAGACTAATGTTAACCATTAGTACTGATAAGAATTGCTTTTGTTGACAGTTTTAAATGACTGGATTTTTACTTGAAAGCACTGTATAACTGACTACAAAATAAAATTGTTTTCCATCTATGAATTCTTGTGGGAATAAGACTCTTTAAAGCTGCTTTTACCATTATGATAAGTTAATGCACTTTAACAATAGTGTATTAATTGCTCAAACATTGTCTGGACAAAATTACTGTAGATTCCAGAAGTGTTTGGTAAGACCCAAGAGTAGTTTATGTGTTAGGAATTTCTTCTAAAATGGTTAAATAAGTATCAAAATATGCTAGGTTTAGATTATTATATGTAACCTATATTCATATTTGTGACTTTTTTCTTTTCTTTTTTCTTTTATGTGCAGTTTCTGTGGAAAGAGATTTTAAAGCAACAGTCCCAGATAGTCAAAATGCTACTATCTCTGTACCTCCATTGACTTCTGTTTCTATAAAGCCTCAGGTTGGCTGTACTGAGGATTATTTGCTTTCCAAATTACCATCTGATGGCAAAGAAGTACCATTTGTGGTGCCCAAGTTTAAGTTATCTTATATTCAACCCAGGACACAAGAAACTCCTTCACATCTGGAAGAACTTGAAGGTAAACAATAAAATAGCAGGATTTAAAAATCAATATGTAGCATTTAAGCGCTGTTATTTTACTTTTATATTTTTAAAACAAAATTCATATAAAAATTTTTTATTTTACTTTTTATATTTTGCTCTTTCTGTAGAAAAACTTAATGTACAGTAGTTTTGAAAGGTCCCATTTTGAAATCTGATCATAATACAATAATTTGTATGTAGAACTGGCCTTTTTTCAAGAAGTAATATATAATTGGCCCTCCATATCTGTGGGTTCCACATCTATGGATTTAACCAACTGCAGATCAAAAATATTCATAAAAAAAAGAATGATTGCATCTGTACTGAACATGTGCAGACTTTTTTCTTGTCATTTTTTCCCTGAACAATATAGTATGACAACTATCTCAATAGCATTTGCATTGCGTTAGGTATTATAAGTAATCAAGAGATGATTTAAAGCATATGGGAGGATATGCATAGGTTATGTGCAAATACTGCACCATTTATATAAGGGACTTGAGCATCCATGGATTTTGGTATCCATGGAGGGCTGAAACCAATTCCTCACATATACTGAGGGATAACTGTAATTAGAATACCTCAGTTATCCGTCACATGTCTAGAATGAAAAAGTAAAGGAGTTAGTAGACATAGAAAACATGTTTCTTATTTATTATTTTCTAATATTTGGTTAATAGTCACTTTTCCTTCTCTTCTTTCTTCTACCAGTCTATACTTCCCAATCTAAATAGTTACTTGAATGAGGTAGATCCATTGGCGGAATTTGGCTGATGTAGAAGCCATATAATTAGAGAGAAGATGAAACAACATGTAGCTCTTGTCTTGTTTTTTTTAAAAACAATTTGTGTTAGTCCATTGAAACACTATAAGTCACAATAGCTTTTTTACCCTCAAAATTTTATTAGAAAAATTTCAAACATACAGGAAAATAAAAAAAAAAACTTAATAGTGAATACCTGTATGTCCACCACATAAATTCTGCCATTAACATTACTTACTATACTTGCTTTATCAAATATCTGTCTACCTATCCATTCTTCTATCCATTATTAATCCACTTTTTGGAGAGGAATGAATTTCAGAGTAAACTGAAGACACCAATATATTTCCTTGCAAACACTTAAACATATATATCATTTACTGGGTTCAATGATCTCTTTACAGTTTTCTTCTTTTGGCATAAATTTTATACACAATGAGCTGCCCAAGTGAATATTTGTAGAATTTTGTGTGTATTTGTTGAATTTTAAGTGTATATTTGTTGAATATTGACAAAAGTATATGTCAGTGTAATCCAAATCTCTATCAAGATCTACAATATTTGTCCAAATATTTTTTGTCTTATCCCCTCTCTTTTCTTCTTCTGGGATTCCAATTATACCTATGCTGAACCTTTTGATATTGTTCTATGGGTCTCTGAGACTTTTTTTTTCGAGTATCTTTTTTTCTCTGTTCTTTAGATTCAATAATATTGATCTTTTTTTTCAAGTTCACTGTCTCTTCTGTTATCTTTAGCCTGCTTTTAAGCCTATTCATGAACTTTTTATTTTAGACATTGCATTTTTTAGTTCTAGAGTTTACATTTGATTCTTTGTTATAGTTTTCCTCTACTGCAATTTCTTGTTTTTACAGCATTGCAAACCTATTTTCTTTTACGTTTTTAAGCTTTAAAATCTTTATCTGCTGATTTCAGCATCTTGATCATCTAGGTTTGGATTCTGTGGATTGTCTTTTTTCTTGAAAATAGATCACATTTTCCTGTTTCTTTGTATATGGAGTAATTTGGGGTTGTATTCTTGATATCAATATCAAAAATATTGAATGTTGTGTTGTGGAGACTCTAGATTCAGTTACATCCCTCTGAAAAGCTTCCTTCTTTCCTCCCTTTCTCCCATCCTCCCTTCCTATTTCTCTTCTTTCATCCTTCCCTTCCTCCTTCTCTCCTTTCATCCTTCCCTTCCTCCTTCCCTTTCTCTTTCTCTCCTGATATGGTTTGGATGTTTGGCCCTGCTAAATTCATGTGATTCCCAGTGTTGGAGGTGGGGCCTGGTAGGAGGTGTTTGGATCATGGGGGCAGATCCCTCATGTATGGCTTAGCACCATCCTTTTGGTGATAAGTGAGTTCTAGCTCTGAGTTCCTGTGAGATCTGGTTGTTTAAAAGAGCCTGGCACCTCCACTGCCCATCTCGTGCTCCTGCTGTTGCCGTGTGATGTGCCTGTTCTCTTTTTGCCTTCTGCCATGATTGTAAGCTTCCTGAGGCCCTGATTAGAAGCAGATGCTGGCACCATGCTTCCTGTACACACTGCAAAACAGCAAGCAAATGAAACTGCTTTTCTTTATAAATTACCCAGCCTCAGATATTCCTTTATAGTGGCACAAACAGACTAACACACCTTCCTTCCCTTCCTTCCTTTCTTTCTTCCTCCCTTCTACCAGACAAGTAAACTGGTTGGACTTAAACTACAAATTTTGTCTTGGGTGGCAGCTCTTCGGTGGTAGTTCAGAGATGAGACAGATATTTGAAAAGGCTTTATTTACAGAATTTGGGAATCTCTCCTTTCCAGGATTCCCACCTTACTTTCCTGCAGCTCTGATTTCCTTGAACTGTACCCTGTAGTTCTTCAGGCTAGAAAGACTGTGAGTTTTCTGTTGGAGTTTTATATACCCTGCATGGTGCCAACTTTGATGTGTGCTCAGGCTAAAAGTCATTAAAAACAGATAACTCACTTTGTGCCATTACCTTTTTCCCCAGAGTCAACTCCTGTCCAGATCTGTATTACTTTTCTTCATTGCCTTCAGGGTTTTTATTTTCTTGCTTTGTTTTAGTTTTGGTCTAGAGTTTATTGTTACCTACAAGAGAGTTGGGTCTGGTAGGAGTGATTTTTTAAATTTTAAATTAAAATTTGTTTTTTTGAGACAGAGTCTCACTCTGTTGCCCAGGCTGGAGTGCAGTGGTACGGTTTTGGCTTACTGCAACCTCCACCTCCTGTGTTCAAACAATTCTCATGCCTCAGCCTCCTGAGTAACTAGGACTACAGGTGCACGCCACCACACCCAGCTAATTTTTGTATTTATAGAGATGGGGTTTTGTCATGTTGGCCAAGCTGGTCTCGAACTCCTATTCTCAAGCATTCCACCCACCTTGGGCTCCCAAATTGCTGGGATTACAGACGTGAGCCACCATGCCTGGCCCAATTTTAATTTTTTAGAGAAAAGAAAAGATGAACCTAGTGCCTGGCCTATCATCTTACTTTGCGCATATCAATAGTGTTTCTCAAAAATAGTTTTAAAAAGTTCTGGCTTACAGAATACCCAATCAATTGATCTTTCTCTCTTTTTTTCATACTTGTTAACAACATTGGGATTAAACCACGCAGTCTTGTAAGTTGTTTCATCCACATGATATATTGTGAACATTTCATATTTGTTGCTTTTTGATGAATACATAGTATTTCTTCATATAGACATACTGTAATTTGTTTAATGAATTTTCTATTCTTAAATAATTTTGAGTTTTTACTCTATTATTTTCATAATCAGAAAAAAGGTAAGAAATATCCACCTGGCAATATGTGATAGTTTTTCTTATGTTCTTGACATTGTGCTCACTAGAAAACATTGCTTTTTGAGTTGAATGAGGAAGAAATTGGTTAACTTCTAAATTATAGGTTCACTGAAGAAGTGGTAAAACCATCTGATTTTTATATATTAAAGAGAAAATTACTTTTATTAGAGTCAAGAAAGTGAGGTGGTACGTAATTATAGAAGTTGAATATGTGTATGTATGTATGCATATGTGAATGATGGGTTGAGAAAAGAGAAGATTTTGAGTGAATAGGGCAGACTGCTATCAATAATGACTAAAATTGTGTTGCAAGCACAGTCATGAATCATTTAACAATGGGGATATGTTCTGAGAAATGTTGTTGTTAAGCTATCTTAACAACAACATTTGTTGTTAAGCTATCTTATAATCGCATGGACAATGTAGAGGCACTTACACAAACCTCGATGGTGTAGCCTACTAAACACTTAGACTATATGGATACCTTATTTCTCCTAGGCTACAAACCTATACAATATGTTACTATGCTGTATACTATACTGAATACAGTATTCAGTATGGTAAAAATATGGTATAAAAGTTAAAAGATGATGCACCTTGTATTAGTCTGTTTTCATGCTGCTGATGAATACATACCTGAGACTGGGTAATTTATGATGAAAAAGAGGTTTAATGGACTCACAGTTCCACGTGGCTGGGAAGGCCTGACAATCATGGCAGAAGGTGAAAGGCATGTCTTACATGGCAGCAGGTAAGAGAGAATGAGAGCCAAGTGAAAGGGGAAACCCCTTATAAAACCATCAGATCTGAGACTTATTCACTACCAGGAGAACAGTATGGGAGAAACCGGCCCTATGATTCAATTATCTCCACCAGGTGTCTCCCACAACATGTGGGAATTAGGGGAGCTACAATTCCAGATGAGATTTGGGTGGGGACACAGCCAAACCATACCATTCTGCCCCGGCCCCTCCCAAGTCTCACATCCTCACATTTCAAAACCAATTATGCCTTCCCAACAGTCCCCCAAAGTCTTAACTCATTTCAGCATGAACTCAAAAGTCCACAGTTCAAAGTCTCATCTGAGACAAAGCAAGTCCCTTCCGCCTATGAGCCTGAAAAATCAAAAGTTAGTTACTTCCTAGATACAATAGGAGTATAGACATTGGATAAATACACCCATTCCAAATGGGAGAAATTGGCTGAAATGAAGGGGCTAAGGGCCCTATGCAAGTCCGCAATCCAGTGAGGCAGTCAAATCTTAAAGCTCCAGAATGATCACTTTTGTCTCCGTGTCTCGCATCCAGGTCATGCTAATGCAAGAGGTGGGTTACCATGGTCTTGGGCAGCTCCACCCCTGTGGCTTTGCAAGGTACAGCCTCCCTTCCAGCTGCTTTCACAGGCTGTCGTTGAGTGTCTGTGGCTTTTCCAGTTGCACAATGCAAGCTGTTGGTGGATCTACCATTCTGGGGTCTGGAGGATGGTGGCCCTCTTCTCACAGCTGTACTAGGCAGTGCCCCATTGGGGACCCTGTGTGGGGGCTTCAACTCCACATTTCCCTTCCATACTGCCCTAGCAGATGTTCTCCATGAGGGCCCCACCCCTGCAGCAAACATCTGCCTGGACATCCAGGCATTTCCTTACATCCTCTGAAATCTAGGCGGAGGTTCGCAAACCTCAATTCTTGACTTCTATGCACCTGCAGGCTCAACCATGTGGAAGCTGTCAAGACTTGGGGCTTCCACCCTCTGAAGCCATGGGCTGAGCTGTACCTTGGCCCCTTTAGCCATTGCCTGAAGACATTTTCCCCATTGTCTTGATGATTAACATTTGGCTTGTTGTCAACTATGCAAATTTCTGCAGGTGGCTTGAATTTCTCCTTAGAAAAATGTGTTTTTTTCTATTGCATTGACAGTCTGCAAATATTTTGAACTTTTATGCTGTCTTTTAAAACTGAATGCTTTTAACAGCAGCCAGGTCACCTCTTGAATGCTTTGCTGCTTAGAAATTTCTTCCACCAGATACCCTAAATCATCTCCCTCAAGTTCAAAGTTTTGCAAATCTCTACAGCAGGGGCAAAATGACACCAGTGTCTTTGCTAAAACATAGCAAGAGCCACTTTTTCTGTAGGTCCCAACAAGTTCCTCATCTCCATCTGAGACCACCTTGGCCTGGAATTCATTGTCTATATCATTATCAGCATTTTGGTCAAAGCCATTCAACAAGTCTCTAGGCAGTTCCTAACTTTCCCACATCTTCCTGTCTTCTTCTGAGCCCTCTAGACTGTTCCAACCTCTGCCTGTTACTCAGTTCCAAAGTTGCTTCCACATTTTTGGGTATCTTTACAGCAGCACCCCACTCCTGGTACCAGTTTACTATGTTAGTCCATCTTCGTGCTGCTGATAATGACATACCCGAGATTAGGTAATTTATAAAGAAAAAGAGGTTTAATGGACTCACAGTTCCATGTGGCTGGAGAGGCCTCACAATCATGGTGGAAGGAGAAAGACACATCTTACATGGTAGCAGGCAAGAAAGAATGAGAGCCAAGCAAAAGGGGAAACCCCTTTAAAAAAAATCAGATCTCTTGAGACTTATTCACTACCACAAGTACAGTCTGGGGGAAACTGTCCCCATGATTCAGTTATCTCCCACCAGGTCTCTCCCACAACACATGAGAATTATAGGAGCTACAAGTAAAGATGAGAGTTGAATGGGGACACAACCAAGCCATAATACACCTGTATAGGGCATTTACCATGAATGGAGCTTGCAGGGCTATAAGTTGTTTTGGATGAGTCAGTCAGTGAGTAGTGAGTGAATGTGAAGACTAGGACATTACTGTATACTACTGTGGATTTTATAAATGCTGTACACTTAAGATATACTAAATTTATTAAATATATTTTTGTTTCTTCAATATAAATCACCCTTAGCTTACTGTAACTTTTTTACTGTATAAACTTTTTTTTTTTTTTTTTTAAACAGAGTCTCAGTCTGTCACCAGGTTGGAGTGCAGTGGCACGATCCTGGCTCACTGCAACCTCTGCCTCCCAGGTTCAAGTGATTCTTCTGCCTTAGCCTCCCAAGTAGCTGGGACTACAGGTGCGGGCCACCATGCACAGCTAATCTGTATTTTTAGTAAAGACTGGATTTCACTATGTTGGCCAGAATGGTCTCAATCTCTTAACCTTGTGATCTGCCCACCTCGCCGTCCCAAAGTGCTGGGATTACAGGTGTAAGCCGCCGTGCCTGGCCTAAACTTTTAAATATTTTAAAACTTTTGACTTTTTTGTAATAACACTTGGCTTAAATACAAACACAGTGTGCAGCTATACAAAAATATTTATATCCTTACTCTATAAGCTTTTTTCTATTAAAAACTTTTTTTTTTACTTCTTAAACTTTTTTGTTAAAAACTTAGACACAAGTATCCACATTAGCCTAGGCCTGCACATCTTGATGACAATCATTGCCATGTCACTAGACCATAGGAACTTTTCGGCTTCATTACAATCTTATGGAACCACTGTCTTATATGTGGTCCATAGTTGACCACAATGTTGTTATACGGAGAATTACTATAATTTAAACCTTTGAAGAATTTAGCTTTATGTCTACATATTATTCCCAACATGGTTATTAACCTTGAAAGGAATTTGACCTATATTTTATCTTTTTAAAATTATGAAATATTATTCACATAGAAAAATGCACAAAACAGAAACATACAGCTCAGTGATTTATTACAAAGCAGAATACCCATGTAGGTACCACCTAGGTAAAGAAATAGAGTAGTACTAGTAACCCCAAAGCTTCTCTCCATTTTTTTGCCTTTCAGTCACCCTAGAGTGTTCAGTATCACCATTGTTACAATCATGACTCTCTTGCCTTTCTTCTTACCACCTAAGCTCATATCCCTGAATATTGTAGTTTAATTTTTTCTGTTTTCTGAACTTAATATAAAATAAACAATTTATTCAGTCTGTATTCTTTTGTTTATGGTTTTCTCATTCAACATTATGTTTTTTAGATTAATTCAAGTAATTGTCAGTAGTTTTAGTTTGTTTTTATATCTGTACAGTAAGTGTACATTGTAATTCGTTGTGTATTCTAAATGGCATAGTGTACAGTAGTGTTTCTGTGTAGCGTACTGTAAGGAATTTTTATGTAGTAAGTGTATACTATATCTATTTTACTGTTGATGGGATTTTGGGTTTTCCAATTTTTTGGCTATTATGGGTAGTAATACTTATGAACATTCTTATACCTATCTCTTGGTGCACATGTACAAGCATTTCAGTTGTGTATATGTTCAGAATGGCTTGTTGGGTCATAGAATATAAATATCTTCAGCTTTAGTAGAAATTGCCAAACTCTTTTTCCATAGTGATTATATCAATTTACATTTTCACTAGCAGAGTATGATTGTTTACATTCCTCTACTTTCTTGCCAACACGTGCTATTGTCAGTCTTTTCACTTTTAACCATTCTGGTGGGTGTGTAGTGGTATTTCCTTGAGTTTTCAACTTATTTTTTCCTCATGACTAATGAGATTGATTGTCTTCTGAAGTGCCTATTAACATCTTAAGCCAATTTATATATGGTCTCATCTGTCTTTTTCTTATTGATTTGTAGGCATTCCCCATGTATTCTGGATATGAGCCCTTTATGGCCATACCACCCTGAATGCTCCTGATCTCATCTGATCTCAGAAGCTAAGCAGGGTCGGGCCTGGTTAGTACTTGGATGCATATGAGCCCTTTGTCAGTTATACTTGTTGCACGTGTCTTCTTTCACTCTGTGGGTTACCTTAAATAGTCTTTGACAAATGGGAATTTTAAATTTTAATGTAGTTTAGTTTATTAAAATATGTCTATGATTAGGCTGGGCACGGTGGTTCATGCCTGTAATCCCAGCACTTTGGGAGGCTGAGGCAGTGGATCACTTGAACCCAGGAGTTCAAGACCAGCTTGGCCAACATGGTGAAACCCCATCTCTACTAAAAATACAAAAAATTAGCTGACGTGGTGGCATGTGCCTGTAATCCCACCTACTTGGGAGGCTGAGGCAGGAGAATAGCTTGAACCCAGAAGGTGGAGGTTTCAGTGAGCCGAGATCATGCCACTGCATTCCAGCCTGGGCAGCAGAGTGAGAATCAACTTCAAAAATAATAAATAAATAAATAAAATTATATATATATATATATGTATGTATGTGTGTATATATATATATATATATATATGTATGTATATGATTAATGCTCTTTATGTTCCATTTAAGAAGTGCTTCCCTGTCCTAAGGTCATGAAAACTTTCTTATCAGTTAACCTGAATATAGAAGCTTTATTGGTTTGCCTGTAATATTTAATTTAGATCTACAATCCCCATGGAACTAATTTTTTGTGAATATGTTTAGTTGAATGCAGGCTTATTTCTTCCCTGTTGATATCCAGTTGTCTTATCACCTTTTAGTGGAAAGATCATTCTTTCTTGTGCATTGCCACCTTAATTATAAAGTAAGTGTTCATGAAATGGGTATCTATTTCTAGGCTTTCTTTTCTTTGCTATTGTTCTCTTTTTCTATCACTTACCAATATTATATTCCTAATTCCCAGTAGAGCGAATCTTTCAGTCTTGTTTTTCTTCTTAAAGATTAAGTTTTTGGTTATTCTTAGTATTTAGTGTTTCCATATAAATATTTTTTATTTTTATTTTTGCTATTTGATTTCCAACTTAATTGCATTGCAGTAAGAAAACATACTTTGTATGATTTCAATCCTTCCAAATTTGAGAGTTTCTCGGTGTATCTCAGCATGTGGTCAATTTTAATAAATGTTCTACGTCTTCTTGAAAAGGATATATCTCTCCCCCAAATCTTGTAATTTAAAAGATGTTCTATATATAAGTAGAAAAATAAGAGGAAACTCAGATCACACAATACAGAATTGTGTATGGGGCAAAGAAAAATGCCGGAAATATACCAGACTGTCTTAAGTGCAGGCTTAATGGCTGATCCTTGGCATAACACTTCACACAGAACTCCCTAAATATGTGCTGATATTTTTAGCTATCAAAGACATGTGTTAGTATTACTTGAGACAAAATATTTTTTCTTTTACCCTGGGTGTACCAGCTGTTGGCTAATAACTCCAAGAAAAGGATGTTACAAACTTTTAGAAACATTTGCTTTCAGGATCTGCCAGAGCATCTTTTGGAGATCGAAAGGTAGAACTTTCCAGTTCATCCCAGCATGGACCTAGCTATGATGTGTATAACCCATTCTATATGTATCAGCACATTTCACCTGATTTGAGTAGACGCTTTCCTCCCTGTTCAGAAGTGACGAGACTGTATGGATCGGGTATGAAAATTTTTTGTGCTTTTCCTCTTTGTGTTTCTCTTTAAGAAATTTAGAAATCAAATCTAAGATATGGGAATAAATGATTCTTACTATTAAAAGCAATTTAAAAATAAGAAAACAAGCTTCATAAATGTGATAAACATTATGACATCTCTGTAGTATTATATCTAATATAAAAATTGAAAGATTAATGAGTTATATCTGTTGGTAGTTCTAAATTCCATTTAATTTCCCTTTTTTGAAAGAAGCTTTGGTTCAAGAGATCTTTTATACAACATGGAGACTATAGTTAATTATGATATATTCTTGAAAAGTGCTAAGAGAGTGGATATTAGGTGTTCTCAAAACACTTTTTGTTATCATTCAAAAGTGATAACTGTGGGGTAATACATTTGTAAATTAGCTAGATTTAATCATTCTGCAACGTATATATACTTTAAAACATTATGTTGTTCATGATAAATACATACAACAAAAGAGAAAGAAGTTAGCTGCATACCAGGTAAAAGGGAAAAAACATAAAGAAGAAAGAAGTTTTGTTTTCAGATTATTTTGTCTTTTTGTTGTTGTTGTTTTGAGACAGAGTCTTACTTTGTTGCCCAGGCCAGAGTGCAGTGGTGCAATCTCAGCTCACTGCAGCATAAACCTCCCAGGCTCAAGTGATTCTCACACCACAGCTCCCCATCACCCCTGCTCCACCACAGAAGCTGGGACTACAGACACGTGCCACCACACCTGACTAATTTTTTTTGTATTTTTTGTAGAGATGGGGTTTTGCCATCTTGCTCAGGTTGGGCTCGAACTCCTGGGCTGAAGCAATCCTCCTGCCTTGGCCTCCCAAATTGCTGTTATTACAAGCATGAGCCAGTACACCAGCCCAGATTATTTTGTATGCATTTCACTTGTC
The DNA here is from genome assembly GCF_028878055.3 of Symphalangus syndactylus. Lineage (NCBI taxonomy): Eukaryota > Metazoa > Chordata > Mammalia > Primates > Hylobatidae > Symphalangus > Symphalangus syndactylus. The sequence continues at coordinate 25,216,589 of NC_072430.2, forward strand.
ACCTGTATATTCATAAACTCTCCAATAGCTATTTGTACATAGATATGTTGTACTAAATACAGTAATATTTTTTCATTTTTTTCTGTATTCAGTGAAAATGATGAATTTAGAAACTCATGGTGTGATGGGAAATATAAACAAAGAAACTGCTTAAATGATTATAGAGCTTTTGTAGTTTCATATTTGAGACTGTGTGAATTATTGTCTACCGTGTTCATCTGTGATTCACAAAATTCTCAGTTTTTCAGGATATATATATATATATATACACACACACATATATGTATGTGTATATATATGTATACATATGTGTGTGTGTGTGTATATATATATGTGTGTATATATATATCTCAACCAGTGAATTTAGGGTGAGGTACTGAAAATAAAGAAGAAATACTTTTAAGGGCCTGCCTTGCGTTCACTACTGCGCTAGAATATACAATTGGCATACAAAGTTCCTTTCTTCACAGATCTTATAGTGTAGGAGGGAAACTAAAAATACAGACTAGAAATATAGAAACACATGGGATTGGGTATTGATTTTTAAAAGTAATACATGCTTATTAATAATAAATAGTTGCATTACACTTAATACAGAGTATTTACTCTTAGATTATATTTATTGGATCAAGGAATGGGGAATGTAAAGAAAAAAGTAATTTTCCCTGTTTGATAATTGATGTAGATATGAAAATGTGTTGTTTGATTTATGTTGATTTCTGTTTCAAACAAAAAATAATTGAAAAAAAATTTTTTAAGTTAAAAAAATTTTTATTAGAAGGCTTTATCTCCTCTGTAGATTTACACAAAATATTCATGATGTATTGCTACAGAGATTTAGTTCATGGTAATTAAGTAGAAATCCAGTGTTTCTTAAAAATATATGCTTTTCTCATATCCCTTTGTAGTTTGTGATTTAAGGACCAACAAACTTCCCGGTTCCCCTGGGCTAAGCAAATCTATGTTTGATCTTACAAGCTCATCTCAGCGATTCATCCAGGTGAATTATCTACATAAATTTAATTATATGTGATAATTTCCTTTCAAATTAAAAATTCAGAAATGTATGAATTACATTAGGAATATGTTGTATATTTTTTGTAGATGTATCCGTTCTGATATCTGAAGAATAAATAATTGATATTTCCCATGTATGTATATTATTTTAGAAAGCTGTTATTTGATTGCTAAAAGGCAGTAGTTTTTCTTTTTTCAATAAATTTTATATCTCAGTTGGTATGCTCTCAGGGAACCTTGAAACAGTTGGTATTTAAAATGATATAATTAAAAATGCTTATTAATTTAGCTTTTCTTACTGAATATAACCAGCTAGTTTTAAAAATTATATTTCTTTTGAGATGTAGGACTTTATTCACTAATATTAACACTGCATCCTCCTGGTTTTGAAAAGGAATTGAGAATTATTTTGATGTTTTAAAAAATGTTTCTTTTTTATTACAAGTAAACTGTAATTATTTAAAATTAGGAAATAGAAGTAAGCAAAATAGAAAGACAAATTCCTGTATTTCCTATAACTCAGAGTAAGTGCAATGTGAAAATGTTGTTATATGTACTCATGGTCTTGTTTCCATGTGAATATATATACATATATTTTATAAAATGGAAATACATTCTAGATAATCCTTAATCCTCAACTGAGTTAACTTTTTATAGATTTAATTTTTTATAGCAGCAGTTGTTTAACACGTATCAGAATTGTTTGGAGAGCTTGTTAAAACACAGGATGACAGGCTTCATCCTCAGAGTTCTTAATTCAGTAGCTCTGCAGTAGGGCCTGAGTTTGTATTCCTACCAAGTTCCAAATGATACTGCTGCTGCAAGTCCAGATTGACTATGCTTTGATAATTGCTGCTTTACAAGTTTTTCCATAGCAGGCTATTTCTAAATAAATTCTCATTTTCATTAATACTCTCAGGTATGAAACTTAAGCAGTAATATCTTTCTCCTTATTACAAAATCAAACCAAAAACAGCAAAGGCTTTCCAGTATATTATCTTGTAAGATATTTAAGATATTCCTAACAAATGCCAAAAGCTTTTTTTTTTTTTTTTTTTTACTACCTGTAAGTGGGAAATTCTGACCTGTAACACTGTCAAAATAGTTAGCATACAGTTTGTTACTTGGATGGATATTGAGGCATATGTATTAGAATCCTTAAGGTTTCATATGCAATTTCTGATTAAAGGATAATTTTATTTATAGAGACATGATTCATTGTCCAGTGTACCCAGTAGTTCTTCTTCAAGGAAAAATTCTCAGGGGAGTAACAGAAGCCTGGGTAAGGAATAAAGTATCCTACTTTTATACTCTTAAGATAATTATTTCTACTCAATAGTAACTTGAAAGTGTATATAAGGTGAAAAACCCTAGATGATTATATCTACTATGTTGATATAATAAATTAAGTCTAAATAAAACTATGTTGGTAGTGTTATCAGCATATGGATACTCAGATCACATGGTCCATTTCTCAGTGTTCAGGTAGAAGTGTGGCTTTTTAAAAAGTGAAGCAGTTGAATATCTTTTGTTTGTATTAAAGTGTACTAGTGAAGGAGCCTCCAGAAGAATACAGTATTAAGGCCATATAAATGTTATTTGGAAAGATTTCTCTTAGTTTTAATTTAAATCCCTCACTGCAATTGGGTTAAGTTTTTAAAACCATGAGACCTTTTTATAGTATATATCTTCCCTCTAGTGCTTCAATAAATACATTAAAGTGTGATTTTTGTCTTCTTAGATTGTAAACTTTAAAAAATAATCGTAGCATTTTAAAATTGTGCTCTTAAACTGGATTGTATCAAAGCTTAATTGGGTTAGAAGGATTGCATGGCATTTGAAACATCTTTGTCCTTTTATAATCCAGATACAATTACTCTATCAGGAGATGAAAGGGACTTTGGGAGACTGAATGTGAAATTGTTTTATAATTCTTCGGTAGAACAGATCTGGATCACAGTTTTACAGGTAAATTAGTATAGTTAATACCAGCTTTTATTACAAAATTGAATATTTAGACATTGCAAACATTTACTGTTGCCCTTTTCTGGGGAATGGGCCAATGCCACCTTTGAAATTTGGAATTCTTTAATATTTTTACAGAAAATAGTATTTAATAAAGCATCTAAGAAAAAAATCTGTAGTATGATGGTAGTATGTGTGTTTTTAAGCTCAAGAGGGAAATTGACATGACATCTAGAATATTATATGTCAAAATTTGCTTAATGTGGATGCAACATGAGGTCTCAGTAGACAAGTTTATTTTTATAGTTTTTATCTAAAGTCAGTACCTCAAGAAATACATCAAATGTTTGTATTGTTGGATCCTTTGTAAAATTCAAATTGTATTTTTAATTTTTTTAGTGCAGAGATTTAAGTTGGCCCTCTAGTTATGGAGACACTCCTACTGTTTCTATAAAAGGAACACTTACATTGCCCAAACCAGTGCATTTCAAATCTTCAGCCAAGGAAGGTTCCAAAGTAAGTGGCTGTTTGTGTTTGAATTTCTTTTCTGTTTTTTTTTTTCATATTTGTCACTTTTACCCATGTAAACAAATCAGAATAAGAAAGTCTTTTATCTTAGGGAAACTACAACTATGTGTTGTTGCTTTTTCAAGGCAACTTTGAGTCTGAAAAATATTTGATATTTCATTGTCTAGTATTAAGATGCATTTAAAAAGAATATCTTATTCACTAGAATATATAGAAGATGAACAATATCTAAGAAACCTGTTTACTTTTCTTGTGTGAAAGGAAATAAATCTTGGCTTCTCTTTCCCCCAACCCACTTTGGCTTTGAAAAATAAATTCATGATTGCAATGAATTTCTTTTAAATATTTCCAATTAGTATAACAGAAGGACTTATGATCCTGAGTTTGGTTTTGTAGATCCTAGATTTTACATTAATTTAAATACATATTCATTTCTGTCATTTGTTATAGGTTAAAAGATTATTGTTTTTCTGTGCAAATGAGAAGATATCTTCTAAAAGACATCATTTTAAAATAATATCATTCAAATGACTAATAAACATATAAAAAGTTTCTTCTCACTATTAATCATAGAAATACAAATTTAAATTGCATATTGCTTTCTGTTTCTTTCTTCCTCTTTCTTTCTTTCCTTTCTTCTTAGAATTAGGAAAAATTTTACAGGTATTCTAGAACATACAACTTCTTAGAAATTATCTTGACACTACATGTCAAAACCTTGAAATATCTATACTTTTAAACAGTAATTCTACTTTGAAACTGGAAATTATTTCTGTGGAAATAAAATACAAACAAAAATATATAAAATATTCTTGGAAGTTTTGTTTGAAGAAAAATTGAAAAAACTCCAAATGTGTCATACAGAGGAATGGTTGAAAAACCTAATGGTGTACCTATGTGTATTAGTTTCCTAGGGCTACCATAACACAGTACTGTACCACAAACTGGGTGACTTATAGCAACAGAATTTTCTCTCTTGCAGCTTTGGAGAAAGTCCAAAATTAAAATGTCAGCAGTGTTGATTCCTTCTCTGAGGGTGAATCTGTTCCATGCCTCTTTTCCAGCTTTTGTGTTGGCCAGCAATCCTTGATATTCCCTGGCTTGTAGATCACTCCAGTCTCTGCTTCTGTCTTCACATGGCATTATACCTGTGTTCTGTGTATTCACATGGCCATCTTCTTAAAAGGATACCAGTCATTAGGGGTCCACCTTACGTCAGAATTACCTCTTCTTAACTTCACTGATCACATCTACAGTGACCCTGTTTCCAAATGAGTTCACATTATTAGATGCTGGGGCTCAGGACTTCAACATATCTTTTTTAGGGGGGTGTAATTCATCCCATAACACCATGTGATAGAAAACTAGGTAACTATGAAAACTAATGTTTAGGAAGAGTTTTTAAGGAACTGGAAAAACATTTTTAATAAATGAAAAAGGCAATGATCAAAATTGGGGTGTGTATGTATGTGTATATATGTATGAATGTGTATATATGTATGTATGTGTATATGTATATATATATTAGGATCTCACTTTATGAAAATATGTATCATTGAAAGCCTAGCTAGAAATAAACCGTAACTCATTATAACCTTGACACTCATAGATGAATACTTCCTGAATTAAACAATTTTACTTTTTGATTCTCAAATAAAGCTAATTTAACTTAGGAAAAGTTAGGAAAAATGTTCCCATATTAAAACTTGTATGGAATCTTTCATTTTACAGTTTTATTGTTATATATAAAGTTGTTTGGGAGACTCCTATTTGGCAAAATATGGAAAGTGTGAAATGAAGCATCACACTTGCTTAATTTGTAAGCTCATTAAACATTTTGTGTGTAATATATAATTGGTGTGATTCTATGACTTGAGACTGTAAAAGAAAAAGATAGCTCAGTAGTTGTGAGACCCTCAGAAAGACAATTCTGACTGTACAGACAGACATAAGCTATTACAACAAGAGTAACATTTTGGGCACAGTATAGGCATACTTCAGAGATACTGTAGGTTCAGTTCCAGACCGCCACACTAAAACGAACATTGCAATAAAGCAGGTCACATGAGTTTTTTGGTTTCCCAGTGCATACAAAAGTTATCTTTATACTGTAGTCCATTAAGTGTGCGATAGCATTATGTCTAAAAAAGTAATTTACATACTTTAATTTAAAATACTTTATTTCTAAAAAATGTTAGAATGAGTCTTCAGCAAGTTGTAATTTTTTTGCTGGTGGAAGGTTTTGCCTTGATGTTGATGGTTGCTGAATGATCAGGGTGGTGTTTAGTGAAGGTTGAAGTGGCTGTGGCAGTTTCTTAAAATAAGACAACAGTGAAGTTGGCCACATCTATTGACTCTTCCTTTCATAAAAAAGTTCCCCGTAGTATATGATGCTGTTTGATAGCATTTTATCCACAGTAGAACTTCTTTCAAAATTGGATTCCATCCTCTCAAACCCTGCTATTGCTTTTCAGCTAAGTTTATGTAATATTCTGAATCCTCTGAATTCATTTCAGCAATGTTCACAGCATCTTCACCAGGAGTAGATTCCATCTCCAGAAACTACTTTCTTTGCTCATGTGTAAGAAGCAACTCCTTATCCGTTCACATTTTATCGTGAGATGGCAGCCATTCAATTGCATCTTCAGGATCCACTTCTAATTCTAGTTCTCTTGCTGTTTCCACCACATCTGCAATTACTTCCTCTGCTGAAATCTTGAATCCCTCAAAGTCACCATGAGGGTTAGAATAAACTTCTTCCAGATTCCTGCTAATGTCCTTTTTTTGACCTCTTTCATGCATCATGAATTTTCTTAATGGCATCTAAAATCCTGAATCCTTTCTAAAAAGTTTTCAATTGCTTTTGCCCAGGTCCATCAGAGGAATCACTATCTATGGCAGCGATAGCCTTACAAAATATATTTTTTAAGTAATAACACTTGAAAGTTGAAATTACTCCCTGATCCATGGGATGCAGAATGGATGTGTTTGCAGACATGAAAATAACATTCATCTCTGTATACATCTCTGTCAGGGCTCTTGGGTGACGAAGTGCATTGTCAATGAGAAATAATGTTTTGAAAGGAATCTTTTTTTTTTTTTTTTTGAGCAGTAGATCTCAATGGTAGACTTAAAATATTTAGTAAACCATGCTGTAAACAGATATGCTGTTATCCAGGCTTTGTGGTTCCATTTATAGAGCACAGGCATAGTTAATTTAGTATAATACTTAAGGGCCCTAGGATTTTCAAAACGGTAAGTGAGTGTTGGCTTCAACTCAAAGTGACTGATTGCATTAGCCCCTAACAAGAGAGTCAGCTTAGTCCTTTGAAGCCTTGAAGTCAGGCATTGATTTCTCTGTAACTGTGAAAGTCCTAGATGGCATCATCTTCCAACAGAAGACTCTTTTGTCTACATTGAAAATCTGTTGTTGAATGTAGCCACCTTCTTATCTAGATCTTCTGGGTAACTTGCTGCAACTACTGCATTAGCACTTGCTACTTCACCTTGCACTTTTATGTTTTGGAGACTGTTTCTTTCCGTAAACCTCGTGAACCAACCTCTACTAGGTTTTAGTTTTTCTTCTTCAGCTTCTTCACCTCTCTCAGCCTTCATAGAATTGAAGAAAGTTAGGACCTTGCTCTGGATTAGGTTTTGGCTTAAGGGAATGTTGTGGCTGATTTGATTTTCTCTCCAGACAAATAAAACTCTCTCCACATCAGCAATAAGGCTGTTTCACTTTCTTATTTGTATGTTCACTGGAGTAGCACGTTTAATTTCCTTCAATAATTTTTCCTTTGCATTCACAACTTGACTAAGTGGTATAAAAGGCCTAGCTTTTGGTCTTTCTCGGCTTTCAACATAGCTTCCTCACTAAGCTTAGTCATTTCTAGCTTTTGATTTAAAGTCAGAGATGTATGTTTGTTCCTTTCCCTTGAACACTTAGAGGGCATTTTAAGGTTATTAATTGGCCTAATTTCAATATTGTTGTGTCTTAGGAAACAGGGAGGCCTGAGGAGAGGGAGAGAGATGGAACAGCTGGTTGCCGGAGCCATCAGAACACACACATTTATCGATTAAGTTGCCCATCTTATATAGGTGTGGTTTGTGGCACTCCAAAACAATTACAATAGTAATATCAAAGATCACTGATCACAGGTCACCATAACAGATATAATAATAATGAAAAAGTTTGAACTATTATGAGAATTACCAAAATGTGACAGAGACATGAAGTGAGCACATGCTGTTGGAAAAATGACACTGATAGACTTACTCAACACTGTTGCCACGAACCTTCAATTTGTAAAAAATGTAATGTCTATGAAGCACATTAAAGCAAAGTACAGTAAAATAAGGTATGCCTGTATTCAAAATGTTTATGCTAGTTGCCCAGATATCTTGCCTTTTCAAAAGGAATAAAAGCTCCTTTCTCAGTGGATGCATTAAACATGGAAAGAAGGAAGGGTATGGCAAAGAACAGTCTAGTGTCAAGAACATGTTAGCCCATAGTAAGCCAAGGATTGAAAAAAATACTAAAAGTAACAAGAGCATTTAAAAATGTTCTGAGGCTAGAAAACACTGACTTGCTGACTGAGATGGGTGCTTAGGAGAGAAGGTATAATTTTAAACTCATATTTTCCTTTGTCTTCTCTATCAAGGAGTTAGATTTTCAGATCGGAAAGGGTGGAATAAATGTCACCAAAAGAGAAATTGAAGCCTCAGATAGATGGCAAGATTCCTTAGACAAAAAATAACTCCTTTAAGGAAACAATTCAAATCTCTTTATGTGAACAAGTTAGATACTGTGAACGAGAGAGTGCTTGCATATGAGATTCTTGCACCACTCTCCTGAACTGTTGAAGAATGGTATTGATGACAGGAAAGATGCCAGAACCAAAGATGGAAAAACAATTAATTTTCAAAAAGGGAAAAAGCTGTATTGTGGTGAGCATGGTGTTGATATGACCTGAATTCCTAAGTAATTTAAAGGATGATTTGTGAAATTAAGAAAGGTAGTATCCAGGATAAACTCTAGAAAAACAAATCATTGCCATTCTTATTTTCATTCACATTAAAAAGATGTTTTGTTGTAAAAAGAATTAAATATACCTTTCCTAAATATAAAATAAAATATTATTTTGTATTGGCATATAAGCCTTTTATTTATATATTTTATGTTTTCTTGTGTGTGTTTTTTTTAAGGCTATTGAATTTATGGAAACGTTTGTATTTGCTATTAAACTTCAGAGTCTACAAACTGTAAGGCTTGTATTTAAGATTCAAACTCAGACTCCCAAGAAGAAAACCATTGGAGAATGCTCACTGTCACTCAGAACCCTTAGCACACAGGAAATGGATTACTCTTTGGATATATCAGCACCTTCAAAAATTTCTGTAAGTGATAATAGTATGTTAAGAGTATTTCATACTTTTAGAATTATTTGGTGGATGGGTTTTTGTTTGTTAGAGGATAACCTGAATAGAATATTAGAGGATCTGGAAGGCTCTCAAGTAGCAATAATATTATTTTCAAATAATATTTTAGAAATTATTGATAAAATGTTAACAGAACTGTTTTCTTTCTCCATTGGAAAATAACCTCAGGGTTACCTTCTTCTAGCACATTTCTTTCTTTTTTTGAGACGCACTCTCGCTCTGTTGCCCAGGCTGGAGTGCAGTGGTGCGATCTTGGCTCACTGCAAGCTCCGCCTCCTGGGTTCACACCGTTCTCCTGCCTCAGCCTTCCGAGTAGCTGGGACTACAGGCGCCCGCCACCATGCCTGGCTAATTTTTTTGTATTTTTAGTAGACGGGGTTTCACTGTGTTAGCCAGGATGGTCTCGATCTCCTGACCTCGTGATCTGCCTGCCTCAGCCTCCCAAAGTGCTGGGATTACAGGCGTGAGCCACCGCACCCGGCCTCTCCTAGCACATTTCTTATTAATGTTTTATACTTCAGGGGAAATAACTCTGAAGTATGAATAACCTTTTTTTTTTTTTTAAAGTTTTTTTAGGTAGCTGATAACTTAGGAAAAACAAGAAAGAATCATAAATTCCAAACTTAATCAGAGATTGCCCTGAAATAGGTTAGGAAAGTTGTTTTAACCATGAGTAAGCTATACAGCAGCTCATAAATTGATTAGAAGTTTTTACAGCTGATTTTGTTTTTTTCTGTAAAAAGCTTTATTACCTAATGGTGCTGATTGGGACCTGCTATTTGCTTCTCTCAGCTAACTGAACACTATTTTTAAATTGTTTAGGAATTTCTAATTAAATTGTATAGATTGAATGTTAGGATAATATTTATAAAAATCAGTCTTAAGCTTTTATAAGGTCAAACCTATATGCGGTTTTAAATTTGTATGGGATTTATATTTTACCTGTTTCCAAAAATATTTAAGGTGACTGGAAGTGCTTCTTACCTCTGGGTATACGTTAGAATCATCTGGGAGCTTTAAAAAAATGCTCATACATAAACTGAAAAAAATGAGAATTTTGGGGGATATGGGGCAGAAACATGTATCTATCCTTCCTTTTGTTTCCTTTCCTTCCTTCCTTCCTTCCTTCCTTCCTTCCTTCCTTCCTTCCTTCCTTCCTTCCTTTTCCTTCTCTTTCCTTTCCTTTTCTTCCCTTTCCTTTTTTTCGAGGAAGAAAGAAAGCTCTGTAGCCCAGCATGGAGTGTGGTGCGCAATCACAGCTCACTGCCTCCTCCATCTCCCAGCCCAAGCAATCCTCCCACCTCAGCCTCCTGAGTAGCTAGGACTACAGGCACACCACCATGCCCAGCTAATTTTTTTAACTTTTAGTAGAGATGAGGGGTCTTACTATATTGCCCTTTCTGGTATCAAACTCCTGAGTTCAAACAATCATCCTGCCTCGGCCTCCCGAATTTGCTGGGATTGCAGGCATGAGCCACTGCGCCCAGCCTTGCCTATTATTCTTTATCCCAACCCCCAGTGTGCTGTTCTGTAACCATGACAGGAGTTTGTCACTGGCATTTTTGACACTAGCTTAGTAGGTAGTAATCTGCAGCCATAGTTTACAGAAGGCACAAATACACTATTCAAATAGATAATTCATATATTAAAACTTTAAAAACAGAGTATATAAGAAGAGAACTCAGGGATTTTCTGGGGAATTGAGATATTATTATCTGCGTTGGAAAATATGAATGAATAATTATGGCTAAATTTCTACTAAACCATATTTCATGTATCAGAGACTTTATAAATATTTGTGTATTTTCTGAATGCCAGGTGCTAGGGTTATAGATTGATATCCTGAAAGAACTGTGTTTGGGCTATGCTGGACCAGTGAGTTTATGTTAATAAGTGTGAATGTTTCACATTATTGGCTAAAGCAATAATAGTATGCTTTGTTTTAATGTGTTGAAGAGGAAAATAAATATTCTAACTGTGACGTTTAAAGAGCCGTAATTTCCCATCCACACTGACAACTGTTTCACCATGAACAGCACAACTTTTGGATTTTTACTCAATAAAGAGTTCTTGACCTTGACAAATAGTAATGTAAATAATTACTTCAGATCTCAAATTTTGGTATTGAATAATGTGGAAGAAATACATTTTCCTGAAGAAATAGCTAGCATTTACAGAGATTTATCTTACGGCTGCCTCAATGCTACGTGATCTAATGATCACACCAAAATTATAACCTTGGTGCTCTTTATCCCTTTTGTGGAGATCGGGGAACACTTGCCTGAGGTCATACAGCCAGTAGTTGGGGAGTCAGGATTTGAATGGAGGCAGTCTGATTCCAAAGCCAGCTCTTTTAACTCTGCCATGTATTGCCCGCCTAAGAAGATATTCTCGAACATCACCAGATCGTGATGTTCTCTAATGATGCTCAGCATTTCGTTTCACCCCTTCCAGGAAGGCTAACAATGTTTTCTTTTCTGAATAAAAGGATACATTACTCAGGAGCAGTTTTGTGCTTATTAAATGCAGTCAGTACATACCTGCTAATTGATTGGAATTTTAATTTTTTGGTTATTATGAGATTTAAATAGTTTAAATCTTTGAATAGTTTTTCATGATCTGAATTAATGTCCTGGAACATGAATTGAATTTGTGAAATAACCTTGGCAAGTGGGAAATGGTAGGCATATTGCCAAATGCTGCCCTGTTTTTTTTTTGTTTTTTGTTTTTTGTTTTTTTTGAGATGGAGTCTCTCTCTGTCGCCCAGGCTGGAGTACAGTGGTGCGATCTCGGCTCACTGCAAGGTCCGCCTCCTGGCTTCACTCCATTCTGCTGCCTCAGCCTCCTAAATAGCTGGGACTACAGGCACCCGCCACCATGCCCGGCTAATTTTTTCTATTTTTTTTTTTTTTTTTAGTAGAAACGGGGTTTCACCGTGTTAGCCAGGGTGGTCTCGATCTCCTGACCTCGTGATCCGCCCGCCTCGGCCTCCCAAAGTGCTGGGATTACATGCGTGAGCCACCGCACCTGGCCAATAGTTTAAATCTTTGAATAGTTTTTCATGATCTGAATTAATGTCCTGGAACATGAATTGAATTTGTGAAATAACCTTGGCAAGTGGGAAATGGTAAGCCTATTGCCAAATGCCGCTCTGTTTTATGAGAGTGAACTCTACAATTGTGTAACAATAAGAGAAGTTTTGCCACCTTTACGTGTTTTCATAAGTGTTATTACACTGTGGGTACAAAACCGTAATAAAAAATAATAAAAAAATTTAACCATGATTTCCCTTGTGTTTTATAAACAGTGTGACTCTATCTTTTAAAATATATTTTTTAAATGCCAAGGACAGCAATTTTTTTCAATCAGCAAAGGTTTTTTTTTTTTTTTTTATGGCTACCAAGTTAGTTCATGTGAAAAGTTTAGTTCATTCTCATTCTGATTACAATCAAAAGCAATAAATTAACTTATTTATTAGAAGTCAGCATTTGTTGCCAAATAACAAGTTTTATCATCAATTTAGACCTTTTCAAGGGGAAATTAAATTCCAGCAGTTGAGTTTTTACTTGTTAAGCAATTCATTTTTCATTTTCTATCTCTTCATTTCTTATGGCATGACTGGTTTGAAATACAGAATCATATTTTAAGAAAACACCAAGCTTCTGTCAATGTTATGTATATGGAAAGGTTGGGGTTTTTTTGTTTGTTTGTTTGTTTTTTGTTGTTGTTGTTTTTCCCCCAATAAGCCATGAGCCAGTTATTGGGGAATACTGAGCAATATCAAATATAAATGTCTTCATCAAGTGTCATTCAGTTGTTCTGTAACTTTATTGGAATCAGTACTAACGAAGACTTTTGTGTCTGTCTATGCTGAGCCCTAGTATGATCTGTGAACATTATGTTCCTACTTTATTCCTATTCTCACTCTTTTCAACATGTAAACAATAGTGTTTTTGTGTTTGGACAACCGTTCTCCCTTTTATTTTTCAGTCCAAGGACCTTGGAATCCGCCTAAGTAGTCTGGCTTGTGTTGTATTTCACAGACAAATTACCAACTTTCTTCTGCTGTTGGTCAGCAGTACTGAAGAACACATTTTAATTTTTCCTCTTCTCTAAGTCTCCTTCATTCTGCTGTTTGCCTCAGGTTTTCTTTGACCTTTTCCTTATTATTTACTGCCTCATCACTTTGACTAGCTTCCTTCTTGCCAGCTTTCTTTAGCTTGCTTCCATTCAGCATAGTAATTCAACTCTGAATCCACAGATCTGTTTATTGCTGTCTTCTGATTTTGGTAGCACCTACTCTGATCTCCATAGTTAGAAAAAAATGATGATTTTCATATGTAACTTTTTAATCATATTTCATGTGTTCTCTAAAAATAATTTGACTACATTTAGTTGTTTTGAAAGTGTATTCCTTTTGTGTTAATTTCACTGGCATTTTCTCCAGTGATACTGCTTATTAATTTAATTTGCTTTTAATTTGAATTGGCTCTAGGTGTCACTGATTTTGAAGTTTCAGTACGTAGATATAACCTGTATTTTCAGAATCCATGCAAATGAGTACTTTAAAGAATTCATGATATTTATCTTCCTAACTTTCTCTTGTAACTTATAGTTTTGAATATCATTAGAAAGGAATACTTTCAAAATTTCTAACCTTAGCTTTTTAGCTTTTAATTTTTGAATTATCCCAAAAACTTTATTCTTAACTACCAAATGACACTTTTTTGATATGCAGGTTTGCCATGCAGAACTTGAATTGGGGACTTGTTTTCAAGCAGTAAATAGCAGAATTCAGTTACAAATTCTTGAGGCACAATACCTTCCAATCTCATCAACACCTCTGACTTTGAGTAAGTATATCAGTGGTTCAAAGTAGAATCTTCAGAAAGTATTAGTAATAGAAAGTATTTTTTCTACGTTTCTTACAATGGAGATTAAAATCTTAGTAACTTTTATTATTTAACTTATTTACTTTAAATTTAAAATTATAAGATTTCAAATTTTAGCCATTGTCTCTACCTTAATACAGTGGTCTCTTGAGTGTTATCCAGTAATGACCTCTCTGCCTTTGATACTGTTTTTTATTTAGCTCATCAGTTCATACAGGTTGAATGTCTAGAGGATTTTCAGTTATATTTTACCACCTGAAATGATTTATCCTTTCTCTAGGTCTGTGCCCTTTGTGGAATGCCCTGCTAACTAGAAACTTAATTGTAAATATATATATATATCAAAAACAAACCTAGAAACACTTCTCTCTTCCTGTGTTTTGTGTACAACCAGGGGTTGCGATACTTTGGTTGTCTAGTCCTAGAGATTTGAGTGGGCAGAAGTGCCCCTTTTCCCTACTAAAAGAAAGGAACTATCTGGGGGCAGGCAAAAGCAATGCATGTTCACCGTAACTAGAAAGACTAAAAATAAATGAAACTGAGCATTCAATTCAAGAAGCTAGAAAAACAACAAACCCAAAGAAATTAGAGTAAGGTATTAAAGCTAAAGTTGAAGGTGACAGATATGGAGACAACCACAAAAGGCATAATCAATAAAACTAAAAGCTGTTTCTTTGAAAGAATCATTAAAATAGACAAATCTATAGAAGGTGACATCAAGTGAAAAAAATAGAGAAAACATGAATGATATTCTGAGCAATGAAGAGGATATAATTTCAAATTCGGAAGAGATTCTATCATATATAAAGCAATACCATATGTAGCTATACCAATTTATTTGGGTATCTATGTAAAATAAATGACTTTCTGAGAAATTCAGAGGTTGAAAGTAGAATCTTAAGAAGAGGAAGAAAATCTGAATAAAAGAATAAGCATGAAAAGGTAGTTAAAAGAACTGCCTCTAGTAAAAGCACTAGGCCAAGGTAATTGTACTGGAACATTCTACCAAATTTTCAAGGAACATGTAATTTCTGTTGTATATAAGCTGTTCCAAAGCATGAAAAGAAGATGGAAAAAGTAATTTTGTGAGGTCAGCATATTCTTGATACTAAAACAGAATGGATAGCACACACAAACAGTAATTATAGACTAATGTCACCTATGTAGATAGATGGAAAATCCTAAAATAAAAATAAGCAAATAAAACCTAACTTGGAATAAATCATCAAGACTATATATAATTAATTCTAGGAAACAAGGACAACAGATGCTGTTTATAACGGGCTTCCCTTAAAACAGCTCATCAGGATGACCACAACTCTTCATTCTATCAATCCAATGGTCGGATCTCAGCCCTCACTTTGTGGTTCCCACCTTTCTGGGAGTTCTCAGTTTCTTGCTTCCCTGGCAGCCCAGCTCTGTCACCTCCAATTAGTCAGACTGTACTTTATGCTTGACCTGTAGGCACTGTGTGTCAGTCAGATAGGGGAGTAGGCTTAGGTAAAAACTATATCAACCTGAATTTTACCCGGTGAAGTTCCCATCTTTTACCAGTTGACTTCCCTCCAGTTTCTTTCTGCTTTTAGTGTTTTAAAATTTTTTCCCGAAGTTTATAATAGTTGTTTATGGGAAGGTTAGTTTATACAAGCTATTCTGCCATTACTGGAAGCTCTATATGTCTCAAATTTATTTAAAGTACAGATTTTATCTAGTGGGCATATACTTAACTCCTGGAGTCTTTTATATTTTACCTATATAATTGTGAAATAAATACCTCCAGCTGTCCAAAAAATTGGCACCTCTCTTTAGTGTGATCCTTTTCAGTGTGCACTCTTTTACTGTGATTGTTGTTTATGCCTCCATTTCCAGTCTTTAATGGCATTCAGCCACAGAAAGATTAAGTTCATTTAAAGTTACAGTAGTAAAGTATGGCCAAAGTTATAAAGTTGACTAGAGCTGTTTTCTGTTATGGTTGTAGCTCATCAAACATTTAAAAGTGACTTATCTATATTTTTACAATAAATGTTATATATATGAATTCCAACTTGGATGTGTATATACACATCTTTATATGGTATTTTGAATAACATTTTATAAACCAATATTTCTAATTTTTTAGGTTTTTTTGTGAAGGTGGGAATGTTTAGCTCGGGAGAGTTGATTTATAAGAAAAAGACACGCTTACTGAAGGCCTCCAATGGAAGAGTCAAGTGGGGAGAGACTATGATTTTTCCACTTATACAGAGTGAAAAAGAAATTGTTTTCCTCATTAAGCTTTACAGTCGAAGCTCTGTAAGAAGAAAACACTTTGTGGGCCAGGTTAGTAGGAGTTTTTATCCTTCCTTGTATTTTTCTATGCATTTAAACAGTCAGTTAACAAAGGGAATGCAGGATAATATTAAAGTTGAATAGAGTACCGTTCTTCAGCATCATAAAATTCAATGTTGCTACAAAAATAAAAACTTGTCAGACTTTTTGCTTTAATACAAATAGTTGGAATTTCTGAGCAATCAGGTTTATCTTTAAATATTTTTTTCTGAGCTTTTTTACTTTAAAAACAATAAGAATTATCAATGTTTCAGTACTACTGACTTGTTCCTTGTGGAAGGAGGGAACATTAAGGATTTAAATCAATTTCTTAAGGCTTTGAGTATCAAATTTACTTTATTTTGTTTAGTCTTTGATTTAATGTTTAACATGGGCACTTTTTATATGCTCTTACCTGAGTTATGTTAGTTTTGAATTCCTAGAACATGTCTGTTTTAACAGTGGTTGTGATATTATTTAGTTAATACTGCTGTCTGAATTATTTTAAAATCTTGGTACAATTTGTATAAGACAACATAACACTTGCTAACTTGCCAGTCCTCTAGGAACTTGTTTCCTTTCCTTACTCTGAATAGACTAGTGGTAGCTGTCCATTATCTTTTACTTTAATTGCAATTGTTTGAACCACATTTAAATTCCAAAATCTGTATTATTGGTTTAAAAGCTTCAACTTGACAAGATATTATTAAGTCTACATGAAATCCTCAAATTATATATGAATTTTCAAGGATTGATATCAGCTCCTTGATTACTTTTTAATACATGTTTTTACATAAAATATTAATTAAAATGTTTTGTTTATCATTTATTATTTGGAAAAGAGCTTGAATTCAAGAATTCATATAACCAGCATACTTTTGAAAGCCATTAAGCCTTTATGAAGTCAATTCAGTTAAAGTTTTCGTTTATCATCAAGCCTCAACTTAATGGTATGAATGGAATAGGAAATTTACTTGAGATGATTTTCATGATAACATTTGTGGTGATTCCATTCTCTTGGTTAAGATTCTAGTTAGAATAATAATTCTGGAAAGGTTCTTGCTGGTCATCTGCTCCCTATGACTTATCTGGTATAGCCTTAGGAGGAACTATGATGGGATCGCCAAAAGTGAACTCAAGGTCTTCCACCCCTGTATCAACCAAAGTACTTAATGTCTGTTTTACATACTGGGATTATTTGTAAGATTTCATTTGAAAGGAAGGTTCTTTAGACCAAGAAAGAAAAGGAAAAAGGTTTAAACCAATGACCTGCTCCAATCTCTTAGAAACTGAATCTCAGAGAAGTTAACTCCAAGGTAAAAGCATTTGTTAGTGCTAGAGGTAAGGTGAAAATTCAAGTTTTTTTATTCCTTGTCTTCCTTGTCTTCATAATAATATAATTATTGTGGTGTCTTTTTTACAATTTGCATAATACTATGTATACATTCACATGTAGTATTTAAGTTACATAAGCAGTGCATACTATGAAATTACTATTGATCAAGAATGACTATTTATTAGATTTTAATTAAGATTACACTTTATTTCATGTAAAACGTGATTTAAAATGCACATTCCTTACTAATCTAATTTGAATCATGATTAGCCTCAGTTTAATTATCTTTACAAAAATGTTTTTGAGTGGTTGGGATGAGTTATAAGTTGAGCTTCTAGATCTGTTGAATAGGAAAGGATACTAATAACTGTTCTGGGGAAATGATTTTGTAATATTTCACCTTGAATTTTTGAATTGAATTGAACCTTATAAACTAGTCTTCAGAATGACTGAACAGGTTAAATGTTTTAGCATTTAAATGTCAAATAGAGAAATCAATCTGACTTTTGGAAAAAAGAAAGATGTTTAATTTAAAATATGTAAAGCAAACTTCCAAATTTCTTCCATCGGTAAGAGTAACTAACTGTCTGAACTTGGTTATTATTGTGTCAAGTTAAATGATTGTACGTACTTTCCTTTACAGATTTGGATAAGTGAAGACAGTAATAACATTGAAGCAGTGAACCAGTGGAAAGAGACAGTAATAAATCCAGAAAAGGTTGTTATCAGGTGGCACAAATTAAAGCCATCTTGAAGACTTCACACATTAATTTGGTGAAGAACTTGACATTCTTTTAGAAGACTTACGATTTCAATTTGCTACCAATGCGAAGAGGCAAATCAATAAATTTGTCAATTTATGGGGGCTATAATTACAGTATATAATGTATCTGATAGAAAATTTGATAAGAAAATGTAATGAATTTTATCAGATATCCAAAGTAAAGGAAATATTTTAAAACTGTGCAACAAGAGACACAGACAGTAAAATCAAAGTATTATTAGGATGACCACATAAATTATAAAGTCTGTGAGAATATCAACTCTAGATAGTTCTTTCTATATTATGTTTTTGCTTTTGTATTTTAAGCTTTACTTAGATATTCAAAACCTAGTATATCAAGTCTCTGTTAGTACTATTGACATTTAGAAGACTTTACTATTATTTCAGTGCTAGGCATTATTGATTAGGTCTTGGCTCCACTGTTTACCTCTTGCTATGTATTTTATCTTGGTAAAAATGAATTGAACCATTTCAACTATTTTCTATATTTGGGGAAAGTTTGTGCCCTGTGTTTTATAATGTTTTTACCCATAAGACATCACATTATCACTTTGTAAGCTACTTATCTCCAAAAAGCTTCAGAAATAGAAAACTACATTTTGGCAGGAATAATTGAAAACACCAGAAGGTTGAAGTTTAATTGGAAACCCAGAATATACATACTTTGCTGTTTTCTTTTTTTTTTTTTTTTTTTTTTTTTTTTTTTTTTTTTTATTTTGAGACGGAGTCTCGCTCTGTCACCCAGGCTGGAGTGCAGTGGCGCGATCTCGGCTCACTGCAAGCTCCGCCTCCTGGGTTCACGCCATTCTCCTGCCTCAGCCTCTCCAAGTAGCTGGGACTACAGGCGCCCGCCACCACGCCCGGCTAATTTTTTGTATTTTTAGTAGAGACGGGGTTTCACCGTGGTCTCGATCTCCTGACCTCGTGATCCGCCCGCCTCGGCCTCCCAAAGTGCTGGGATTACAAGCATGAGCCACCGCGCCCGGCTACTTTGCTGTTTTCTTCCCTCAAATATTTTACTATTTGTTTTATTTGGAGTTAAAATAGGAGTATCATCCATATGGTCCATCTTAATTCACAGAATTAAATGAGCTTAAATAGCAAATTCAGTATTTTATGATAATCACTTCATTTTTAGTTTTTAAAATTTAGATTATAATTTACAGTGTTTGAGTATTTTCCCATTTTTTTATAACCATACCTGATTATACTGTGTAACAAATAAATATTTTCTATTGCAGTTTTCTTTCCAGTACTTATTAGAACTCAGTATATGGAAATAATTTCAGCTTAATTGCCCATAAGAACTGTGGCCAAAAAGAACAGCTTTGTGGAGAGGCAGATGACATTATACCTGATTTTAGGAAATCTCACTTTATTTTTGCTAATAAGTAGACTAAGTGCTCTGTGTTCTCAGTCTTCCCTTTTTTTCTGCCCCCATTCTTACTTTGTCCCATGCATGCAGAGAAAGATGGTGATATTTTAGGCCAGGAGTATACCTTGCTTTAACCAAGCATGCCTTCTTTATTCCAGCTTCTATGTTCTATGTATATCATTAACATTTTCCCAAATAAACCCTTAATTCTCTTTTCCCTAGGTACCATCTCCTCAAGCTACAAAATGTCCACATCTTATATCCCCTTTGCTTCTACTGCCCTGATTTTGTGGTACCAGTACTCTCTGCCACTGAACATTTTGAAATATTTTTGTTTTAGATTTGCAAAAAATGACAGATAGGTCAATACTCACATGGACTTTTAAGATAAATCACCTGTGTGATAATATTTTGAATCTGAGTCAAATACGACTTTCAAAAATTGTTTTTAAAAATAGACTTTTTTTTTTTTTTTAGAGCAGTTGTAGGTAAACAGAAAAATTGAGAGGAAGATAGAGATTTCCTTTCTCCCCCAGTAAAGCCCTCAACAGCCTCCCAGGCTATCAGTATCCTGCACCACAATGGTACATTTGTTACAATCAATGAACCTACTCTGAAACATCATTATCATCCAAATTTCATGGTTTACATTAGGGTTCCCTCTTGGTGTTATACATTCTATAGGTTTTGACAAATGTATGATGATATGTATGCATCATTATAATATAGTATAGTTTCGCTGCCCTAAACATCCTCTGCAAATGCAACATTTTAATGGGTACCAAAGAAGTAAATGTATTTACTGGCTTTTAGATAATAAATAACAGGCTTTATTGTTTATTTTAAAAGCTACAATTTGTTTTAGCTGGTTTCTCTGTTCTATTAATGCTTTGAATTTCCAAATTTAATATATGTAGTCATGCATTTAACTCAATATTTAATTATTTTTTTATTTAATTTTCTATGTTCTTACAATATGTGTATGATGTATAATTTAAGGGAAAGCTATGACTTCTCAGTTTCTTAGAATCCTAGGTAAATAAAACAATAAAAAGAAAATCTTTTCATTTAAAAGATCTTTCAGGTACAGAAGTATTGATACAACTAAGATCCTAAATGTTTTAATTAGTGTTTACTTAAGCCTTTTTCAGGTGAGGAGGTGCTGGTTATTTCCTTGAAGCTTTATGTGGAGCTACAAATAGAAATCCAATCTCCTGCTAATAGGTGCGCATATTGTGAGAAGAACATTAGGAGCTGGTAGTAAAAAATGAGATTCTATGCCAAAATAACTTCTCTTCGTATTTGCCTAGGCATTTCTTGACCTTTACCCACTTACGCAAGGAGAAGGAAATCATAATGATGCCACGTGACCAAAGGAAACCATGGAAGGGTTCACGCTGATAGCTGATAGCTTGCACAGTGCTCATTCCTAACAGTGGATTTACTTGTAAGCTTTCAGATCAACACAAATAGCTGCAGCCTGGGTTAAAATATAACATCACTATTTGGCTTTTGTTTTGCATGATTTCTAAAAGCAGTACTCCTAGGGAAATGGCCTCTGAAGTATATCAGTTTCATCTCTTACCAAGACTGTTGAGAAGAAACTAGTGGGATTTTGAACAAGTTATGTAATTGTGGTCTGAAAAGAACCTAAACTGAAGTTCTGCTTAAATATAGTTACATGAATTTCTCTGATACTAATGTACTCAACAGTCAGGTGGAAACTATATCTTCTACTAACATTTTCCATTTTTGTTTAATCAAATATTTGCTTATGAAGGATTTCAGAAATTTGTAATAAATGTCAGCTTTTGATAGCATGGCAGTAATTGACATTTCAAAAATATATATTTCTTTCTGTGTTTGGTTGGGTGTAATGAGGAAAGTACCTGACAAAGTGTCTGAAGACATTTTCTAATGTTGTCTTAGTGCATAAGCTATAATTTTTATTCAAAATTAAATTTCAAATGTTTGCAGTTTTGGCTAAAACATTGAGTTGAAAGAATTATGAAAAGTGGGCCCATATGAAGTACCATGTTCATTTTGAAATACAGATTTAAGATTTAGAAATATATTAAAAGAGTTAATGGAGCCTCCTAAATTGGATTTTATTTTGTAGGTGAAGAATTGTAGGAAGATGAATGTGGCCTACATTTTTAGTAATCTCCTAGTGGAGTTTTCTTTAACTTAGTACTTTTTTATTTTTAAGTTTTTTAATCTATAAAAAAATGTGATTTCTATTAACAATGATTATAATAAATAATTATATTAAACTGTAGGACTCTGATAATGGCAGTAGATGTCTAGAAAGAAAGTTCTGGGCTGGGTGCGGTGCTCACGCCTGTAATCCCAGCACTTTGGGAGGCCGAGGCAGGCGGATCACAAGGTCAGGAGATGGAGACCATCCTGGCTAACACGGTGTGAAACCCCGTTCTCCACTAAAAATACAAAAAATTAGCCAGGCATGGTGGTGGGCGCCTGTAGTCCCAGCTACTCGGGAGGCTGATGCAGGAGAATGGTATAAACCCAGGAGGAGGAGCTTGCAGTGAGCCGAGATTGCACCACTGCACTCCAGCCTGGATGACAAAGCGAGACTCTTGTCTCAAAAAAAAAAAAAAAAGGTTTTGTATGTCTTCTGAAAGAATAGAAAGCTATCTGATTCTATGCTAAGCTAAATCACCAAATGAGAATGTGACTTTTAAATGGTGATGATGTTTATTCAGTATTGATCTTCATATTCCATGCCGTGGGATTTGTTTCTGGGTCATCTTTTTTTTTCTTTTTTTGAGATGGAGTCTCACTCTGTCGCCCAGGCTGGAGTGCAGTGGCACGATCTTGTCTCACTGCAACCTCCGCCTCCCAGGTTAAAGCGATTCTCATGCCTCAGCCTCCTGAGTAGCTGGGATTACAGGCACCCACCACCATGCCCGGCTAATTTTTTTGTATTTTTTTTTAAGTGGAGACAGGATTTTGCCATGTTTGCCAGGCTGGCCTTGAACTCCTGACCTCAGGTGATCCACCTGCCTCGGCCTCCCAAAGTGCTTGGATTACAGGTGCAAGCCACTGCACTGCCTTTAGTTTCTGAGGTAGTAGGATGATAAAAATGTCTGCCCTTCAGGATAGGATACTTATTTTAGCAGAAATAAATTTGGTTGACTGTGGTTTAAAATTGTCTTTTAATTTCTGAGTCTTTCATCTTTCTTGATTATATAGTGTATGAAGTCAATCTTGAAACCACATTTTTAAATGAGCCATTTTATATGATATATTTAATAACTAAATGCAAAAAAATCCAGTACTTCACACAAAGAACCATGCTTAGTGCTTTCAGGGATACAAGAATGAATAAGCCATTGTTTACACTGAGATTTTATATTTAGACAGGTAAATGAAACAATATAAAGCAAGATTCTAGTAGAAAGCAGGATTTAAGGTGTGAACAAAATGCTTTAGAGGCTCAAATAAAGAAAGAATTTAATGCAGCGGAAGGAATTAGGAAAGGTTTGGTAGGTCCCTGACCTGAAACACACAAAACCAAGCACTGCTGTTCATGATCACTGACTCTGCCTCCCTAGCCATCCTACTTCATTTGTGTTGTCAACTGACTCACTGTGAAAAACAGTTTATACATTCTTTCACTCTTTTCTAACCTTTAGCCTGCCTGCTGCTTTCTTTGCTCTTAGTAGAAGATCTTATGTCATGATTCGCAAAGAAAATAATGTCAGGTTTTCCTCCAACTTCCTACCACCATATCCACAAACTTGTTTTTACCCATATACATCCTTTCCCCCATTATGTTAGAAAGCCAGTCCTTCCTCGTGACTTCTGAATCCAGTCTTCTGTGCTTTCTCTGGGATTTCGTTCCATTTATTATGCCCATTCTCTCCTATTTTTGAGCCATTCCCACTCTACTGGATTCTTTTTCATCTTTGAAACCTCTGCTGTGTGGCTGTATGAAAATTGGTTGGTGATGTGTTTGATGCAAAGAACCCTACAGATACAGTTTTGGGGGTTAGGTTTTTGTATTGATGAAGGAACCTGTGTAAACGCCAATGGACTGAATGTTTATGTCCCCCCAAAATTCATATGTTGAAATGCTAACCCCAAAGATGATAGTATTAGGAAGTGGGACCTTTGGGAAAATATTAGGTTGTTAAGGCATTGGTAATTAGGCTGTTAAGGGATTAGTGCCCTTATAAAAAAGACCCAAAGAAATCCCTTGCCCCTTCTACCAGCTAAGGTTACAATGAACAGATGACTTTCTATGAGGAAGCAAGCCTTTACCCAAAACCAAATCTGCCGGCATCTTGATATTAGACTTCCCAACCTCCAGAACTGTGAGGAATAAATGTTCATTGTAAGCTACCCAGTTTATGGTATTTTGTTATATCAGCCTGAATGGACTAAGAAACATTACATAAAGCAGGAGCCAATGCAGCATGCTCCCCATAGAGGTGTGTCTTCCGAGGTCCCCAAAGCTTTCCCTGGGTTGGACTGCTACGGGTGAGTCTACGCATAGCCAGTGAAGATTCTCGGCACCAGAAGCTCTTTTTCTTTCTCACAGGAGTTTCTTTCCTCATTTTCCTTCTTCCACCCGACTGTTCCCAAGCATAGCCTTCATGTCTGCTTGCTCAACAAGTGTTAGTAATTGGTAGTCTATAATCCCAACAAATTTTTGAGTAATTATTAGAATTTAAGTGTAACTAACTCAATGAATAGGAAGGTTGGTTTCTCAGCACAGCATCCGTTAGGTCACCTTTCTCTGTGGTTTCTTTCTTAAAAAATATTCCTAGACCTCCTCTCCTGTTCTAGATTCTGCCTTATCTGTTCTCCTCTTTATAGATAACTTCTAACCACTCTGTCCTTAGCCCATTCTCTTCAATCTTCCATCCTCACCACTCCACCAAAGTTCATGTTAAAGTCTTAATAAATGCTTTTTAGCTATTTTTTTCTTTATTCTCATCAGCTTTCTTAACAATAGCTTTCTCTCTCTCTGTCTCTTTCTCTCTCACTGCCTCTCTCCTTGAAACCATCTCTTCCTCTGGCTTTCATGTCATTATGCTCTGCTTATTTTTTTAACCACCTTCCTAGTCTGTTCTTTTCTTCTCTGTTTGGCTCATCTTCATGCACCTGACTTTAAAAAGTAGAAGTTCTTTAGGACTCAGTCCTAGGCCATTTTTTCTTGTCATTCCACACTGTTTTCCTGGGCAACCTCATCTATTTCCATGGCTTGAAATGCTATCTACTGTCTAATTTACATCTCTACCCAAATCTTGCTATGAGTTCCACTGTCATATAGCTAATGTGGACATCTTTTCTTAAACGTGTTCTAAATCAAACTTTTGATTTCCCATTCCTGCCACAAGTGTGATCTTCACTTTTCCCCATCTGAGTAAAAGGCACTGTCGTCCACCTAGTTGGTCATCCCAGAAACCTATTCATTGAGTTAATTACACTTAAATTCTAATAATTATTTAGAAATTTATTGGAATCATTTTCTACCGGTTACTAACACATGTAAACGGAGAAACTATTTCTCTTTCTGTATTCTGGATGTGCTGGGGGGAAAAATTAAAAGAAGAAAAGCTGTTTCTCTATTCTTAAAATACTTCTGACACCAAATGTGTGGGCTTTTCCCACCAAGCAATTCTTTAATTCCCTATGGACACCAACTGGGTGTTGTATAATTTACCTTAATTCCGACACTACCCAGAGTTAGCACAGACCCTACAAATTAAGGGCTCAGTTCCATAGACTGCCCCCCCACTTCCTATACCAATCATAAGTGGCAGGTCTCCAGGCTGCCCACAACTTTGGTCTGACTTGATTACAAATTGGAGCTTCTCATGACACCTCAGGTTTGATAATTTGTTAAAATTGCTCACAGAACTCAGGGAAACAGTTTATGTACATATGTCAGTTTTTTATGAAAGATTCAAATCAGGAACAGCCAAATGGAAGAGATGCACGGGGCAAGCCAGCGGGGAGGGATGTGGAACTTCCCTGCCCACTTGGGGAGTGCCACCTTGCAGGCTCTTCGATGTGCTTACCAACAATAAGCCCTCTGGACTTCAGTTAGGATTTTTATGAAGATGTCATTACATAGGCATGGTTGATTACGTCATTAGCCATTGGTGGTTGATCTCAATCTCTACCCACTCTCTCCTCCCCAGAGGTTGAGGGGGCTTGGGAGATGGACCTGAAAATTCCAACTCTCTTAACTGTATTTTTGTTTTCCTGGCAACAAGACCCTCATTCTTAGCGGCTTTCCAAAAGTCACCTCATTAACATTAACTGGGGTGTGGTTGAAAGGGGCTTGTTAGGAATGACACAAGATGCTACTTTCACCTTCATTGCTCTGGAGCTATTTCAGGAGCCAGGGACAAAAACCAAATATAAGAAAAGATGCCTCATCACACTTATTGCTTAGGAAATTCCAAGGGTCTTAGGTGTGTTGATGGTACAGTGGTGAGCATAGCTGCCTTCTAAGGGTTTTAGGAGCTCTGTGCCAGGAGTCAATGACAAAGACCAAATCTATATTATATCAGTACCACACCTTGGAACTCTTCTCTTATCTCCCATACTCAGTCACCCTGTTCAGAAATATATATATCCTAAATAGATCTTGAATGCACCCACTTCTCCGTCTCCACTGCAACTTCTCTAATCAAAGGCAATATCATCTTCCACCTGTAGTATTGTACTTTCCTTATAATCTGATTGTCACACCTTGGTTCTCGGTGCTCTTAGTATGAAGTCCAAAATCCTTAACACAGCCTACAAGGCCCTTGCTGGGGATGACCTGCTTTTCCTCTACCCTCTTATATTCAATGAGTAGGGGCCTGTGAATCAAACTAACAAATGACAGATTAACAGGAGAAAAGACACCATTTTTATTAATGTTTACATGTATAAGTATTCACAGAAAAGTGAAACTCAAAGGGGTAATTAGACTAGGAGTTTATATACCCTTTTAATAAAGGAAAGGAGGTTTGGACTTTAAGAGATAAATTGTGGGAAGTGACTAGGAAATACATGGGGGGAACTAATGGAGGATAAGGGTTATTTTAGTTAGGTCTGTTTGTGCAAACTCACCTCAGTGTTGACTCTCCATCTCCGGTGATAAGTCACTCCTCTTCCTGGTCCACAGAGTACAGAGAACACCTTCACATAGCATAATTTATGCCCTGCTTTTAGGCAGTTAAGGGGACGGCAAAGAACTCTTCTTACATCTATTGATTCTCAGTTGCTTTCAGCTCAAAATCTTTATGCCAAAGTGGCATACTTTGAGGTGGCATATCCTGATCCCCTTTCTCCTGTTGTAAGGAATAATTATGTTACTTAAAATGGGTTGGGTTTTGTTTGTTTGTTTGTTGTTTGTTTTTTTGATGATCGGTCAGATGTGGACATGTAATAATAACACCATGGAGAGGCATATGAAAATGAAGGAGATTTATTATACTGACAGGTCCTGGAAGAGGGAGGCATGGCATGCCATGCAGGGGGCATGTGCAAGGAACTCCCAGGGAGTGAGCTCAACCAAGCAGGTGGGGAGCAGAGAGAGAGAGGGTCAGGGGAAGGACCTGTGGACAAGGGCCTTTGTTGGTGGTCAAGGTACAGTATATAAGCAAAAAGCATGAGAGTGTTTCATTGGAGTGTTTGAATGTCACTAGATCACAGTCAGAATAACAAAAAGGGGAACTTGTGGCAGAAACCAGCCTTCTCACACTGGTGCACCTGATTCCCCAGACATAGTGTTCATAGCCTGTTTGTGGGAATGTTGAGGCATCAAGAAAATAGGAAGTTTTAAAAATTTACAATATCCCTGTATAATCTGAGCTCTGCCTTCCACTCCAGCCTTATTTTTAACCATTCTCCTCTTTAATCTCACTGATCTGTTTTCAATTCTTGGAAGACAAGACAATATACACCTAGCTTCCTCTGGATCTTCACACATCCTGTTTCACCTATGTGGAATAGTTTCTCTCTTTACTCTTCCCTTTACTAAATCCTATTCTTTTTTTGAAGGTGCCAGCTTAAATATCTGTTCCTCAGAAAAGTCTCTTTTGATTTTTCAAGCAATATTAGGTCTTATTTTCATATACTTTATATTTTTTCTTTATAGCTTTTATCAGAATTATGGTTAAATAGTTACTTACGTAGTTGTCTCTCCTAGACTGTAATTTTCATGAAAGCAGGGTCTTGTTTATTGCTGCATTCCTGAACCTAGTACAGTATCTGGCCTATAAGAGGTACATAGTCAATATTTGTTCATTTACGCATTTAACTGATAGGCAATGTTTTGAGTGTTAGGGATTTAACAGTGAACAAACAAAAAAATGAATGAACACATAGAGTTAGGTTTTATGGCTCAGTAAAGTGGTAGTTAAGGCCAATATCTTCTTATTGAAAGAGATAATGCTGTATAATACATTATTACCATATTTACTTTAAAATTCATTAGTACATTTCTTAATCAGAGAGAAGAGAAATATAATAGCTTCATATCTAACTCATACTATCAAGCTTACAAAAAGCTTCTGAAATTCTAAAGTGTTTATAACACATAATGCTAAATTTAGTAGATTGCTGAGATCTGTATCAGATTTTGCCTTATCATTACATGTTAGCAGCTTAATGTGTATCATTACCAAGAACAAAAATTATATTAATTTATTTAAAACATTTATTTTTTGCAGGGAATGAGTTAAATTTGATTTCTATATAAAGTAGGAACAATACTTAGATTGTGTCCAGCTTTGAAATTTTCTTATAAGATGTAACTAATATATTTAAGTGACCCTACATAAACAAGTACTGTAGTTATTATCTACTGGCCTAAACAGGATTTATAAGACTTCTGTAGGAAAGAAGACAAGCGTGGAAAATTGATTAGATGATAGTTCTACTCCTGGAGGGAGAGAATGAGAATTTTGGAGACCCTTCCTGATATAATTTAGGAAATGGATTCAGGGAAGAGGCTGTAAGAGAAGCAGGCCTCATCCCATGTACATCTCAACACTAGGGACAGTTTCCTCTACCTCTCCTCATCCAGGAAGGACAGATAATAGGTCTGCAGATAAAGAAGGTGAAAAGGATTGCTGAGCAATGTTTTCTTAAGTCATAATGAAAAAGAACCCTGGGAAGGACAGATGGACAACCAGATAGAGGCCTTTAAGAGTAAGGGAAGTTTATGGAGAATAGTTAAGGATGGAAAAGTAAGAAGGTAAGGATGCAGTTGTATAGTGACCATATATGCTTCCTAATACTATATGCATTTTCGTTTTACATAAGTTGTCTTGTCGTAATTCAGATTTCCTTCAGAGGAATATATACAAAATTCTTATATTGCCCCTTCCTTTTCTCCTTTCCTGCATCCTTTCCTCCTGCCCTCCTTCCTCCCTCTCTCCAATCCCTGCCATTTGCCAAAACTCCTGCTCTATGTTTTGCTTTCCTGATTGAAAATCTGAAAACTAGTTTGGTCTCTGGTAATAAAAATCACTGGCTCTTGTGCCTAGAAAAGACCCTAAGTGTTCTCTACTGTAAATGCTCAGCTAACTAGAACATAGCAATATTTATTTTCAACAAATATTTATTGGGCAGCTACTTTGTGCTGCTCATTTCAGGTGCTAGGAATACAACACTAAGCAAAATAGACCAAAAAACACTGCCCTCATAGAGCTTATATTTTAGTGAATACATCAGAATATACAGAATGTTTTCAACTAAAATTTGATGGGTTTCATGCAATGAATGAACAAATAGAAAGTCAGAAAGTCTGTTCCTGGTCTTTCCTTCTATATGACTGTTCTGTATGCCACTCTTCATCACTGAATCTCTTTCTGTCTTCAAATGCTCATGTTAATAATGTACTAATGCATTATTATCTAGTTTTTTTCCCCAAAAAAAGATACATTTATTTTTAAAAAAACTTTTAGTTTCAGGGGCACATGTGCAGTTTTTTTATATAGTAAATTATGTGTTGCAGGGTTTGATGTACAGATTATTTCCTCACTCAGGTAATAAGCATGGTGTCTGATAGGTAGTTTTTTGATCCTTGCCCTGCTCCCACCCTCCACATGTTCTCTTCTTTGTGGCCATGTGTGCTCGATGTTTAGCTCCTACTTACAAGTGAGAACATATGGTATTTGGTTTTCTGTTCCTGCGTTAGTTTGCTTAGGATAATGGCCTCGAGCTCCATCTGTGTTGCTGCAAAAGACATGATCTTGTTCTTTGTTATGGCTGTATTGTATTCCATGGTGTGTATGTACCACATGTTCTTTATCCAATCTGCCATTGATGGGAATCTAGGTTGATTCTATGCCTTTGCTATTGTGAATAGTGCTGTGATGAACATTAAGTGTGCATGTGTCTTTATGGTAGAACAATTTATGTTCCTTTGGGTATAGACCCAATAATGGGATTGCTGAGTTGAATGGTAGTTCTGATTTAAGTTCTTTGAGAAATAACCAAACTGCTTTCCACAGTGGCTGAACTAATTTACGTTCCCACCAGAAGTATATAATCATTCCTTTTTCTCTACAACCTTGCCAGCATCTGTTGTTTTTTGACTTTTTAATACTAGCCATTCTGACTGGTGTGAAATGGTATATCATTGTGGTTTTGACTTGTATGTCTCTAATGATTAGTGATGTTCAGCATTTTTTCATAGGCTTGTTGGTCAAATGTATGTCTTCTTTTGAATAGTGTCTGTTCATGTCCTTTGCCCCTGTTAAAGAGGAATATTTAAAGATATTATTTTCCTTGAGCTACTTTTTTTCTCTTGAGACAGGGTCTCACT
Organism: Symphalangus syndactylus; assembly: GCF_028878055.3. Lineage (NCBI taxonomy): Eukaryota > Metazoa > Chordata > Mammalia > Primates > Hylobatidae > Symphalangus > Symphalangus syndactylus. The sequence continues at coordinate 25,247,033 of NC_072430.2, forward strand.
CTGTCACTCAGTCTGGAGTGCAGTGCTGTGATCATAGCTCACATGCAGCCTTAATCTCCTGAGTTCAAGCAATCCTCCTACCTCAGCCGCCCAAGTAGCTGGAACTACAGGCACGTGCCACCATGCCTGGCTCTTTTTTTTTTTTTTTTGAGACGGAGTCTCGCTCTGTCCCCCAGGCTGGAGTGCAGTGGCACGATCTTGGCTCACTGCAACCTCTGCCTCCCAGGTTCACACCATTCTCCTGCCTTAGCCTCCAGAGTAGCTGGGACTACAGGCGCCCGCCACCATGCCTGGCTAATTTTTTTGTATTTTTAGTAGAGACAGGGTTTCACTGTGTTAGCCAGGATGGTCTCAATATCCTGACCTTGTGATCTGCCCGCCTCGGCCTCCCAAAGTGCTGGGGTTACAGGCGTGAGCCACCACGCCCGGCCCCAAGATACTGGGCTTTTACAGGGGAATGGCCACATCGAGGGTCAAGAAAATTACTGTAAGTGGTAGGATTTGGCTTATGATAATGTGTGTGTATGTGCATATACCCGAGCTCACAATACACATGCCATTTATCTTGTAGAATTAGAAAAATGACATGTTTTCCTGAAAATGAGGGAAATAAATGATCAACGGGGTAGGAAGAGTGGTGGAAATATTGTAACAGATTTGATCACAGTCAAGTGTGTTTCTTTTCCCAGTCCAGAAAAAAATTAAGCTTGACAAATAAGGAAGTTTTCCCTTTCCTAGTCCAGAAGAAACTAAGTTGTAGACACAACAAACAGTAAAGTGTTTGGGATAATGCCATGGATTCTTTGGCTTAGGTTATATATGGTTGTACAGAACCGGATCTGCTCATTGTGTCTCACATTCTGTCTCAGCTATGTGATAATAAATGATGAATTCTCAAAGAGTTTCTATCCCTGCTTCCTTCTTGAAAGCTGATAAAGTTAAAAAAATTTTTTCCCTTATGGTTTACCTGGGTATATGAAAGAAAATAGTTCTTGACCTTTTTTCTTCTCCAGCATATCTGAAGGGTATGACACATTTCCATCACTAATAGTGAGTCACACTAGCAATAATTTGCACCTAGCTTGTGAATCTTGAAAAAAGCCCCCAATTATTGAAGATGGTAGAACATAGTGAAATGCAAATACATACCTAGTCTATGTAGTTTTATCTTCAGGCAGTTCACAAATGAAAATGTAATCTGTTCTTTTGAATTTCTTAATCACTTTTTCCATATTAATCTTATTGCCTAGATAATTTCTGTGCCCCAGGAATAAGGAAAATGAGCAAGATATACTTATTTTATTTTTTTAAATCAGGATGTTGGAAGATACTAATCTTTTGGTTTTGGCCACATTTAGAAAACTTTGGTTTAACCACTCAAAATATTAATTTGTAAAGCAGAAATAATAATTCTTTTCAGGACCCTGTGTGATTGTGATTGATTGCTTTAAGAGAGGTACATAAATTTGGTTGTTGTTTGAGAAGGGAGGTGAGAATAACTTGGGAGACCAAAACAACTCAGGATGGCTTCACATTCCTTAAGTCTACGCCCTCAGTTTTACAAGGCTTGAATTTTAATTTCATCAGGATGCTAATGAATTAGGGGAATTAGTTCAGCTAATAAAACTTTCCAAAGTCTGATGTGCAAACTGTAATACCAGTTTACTAATTTATAAATGGGAGATAGTCCCTTCCAATGATATAAATATTTATGTCTGCCTTTACAGCATCTCTGCATTGTGTCAGGGCATGCATGAAGTTGAATTTTAGAAGCCAGGTAATTGTTTGGGGAGCATGCAATCAAAGCAAAGGAGTGGATTGTAGACAGAGGTATTATCCAGGCCACGGTGCAGTGTAACATCCTGCCTCAAGTGGGAGTCTGCTGAAGATCCTCACCGTCAGATGCCCAGATTTAGTGTCTTTCTCCTGGAGAGCACAGGACTTACACTGTTTATACTGTTTCTTTGACCGTCGCATTTGCTATATTTCATTCTAACCATCCCCACCTGTTTACAGAATCTTTGGCCAGACAAGTTATCATTTAATTTATGAGATTTCAGCTTGCTAAGTTAAAATCCCATTTTATGATGTCTCCCAGACATTATACTTGGGTCATCTGAAGTGCAGTTTTAGGAACTTTCTCCACTCTTTGGTAATAAATAAATGTATGTCTGAAGCCTCTAGGTTTGCAAAATTTCATCTATCAATAGCATTTGAAGTATTTGACATACTTGATTATTCCTTCCTTAACACATTTCTTCACTTTTGAGAAACTGTTTTTGGGGTGTGGGGGTTCCTTTATTACTGTATTAGCTGGCATGGCAAATATGGCATTATCATTCAAAAGGTAAGGAAGCTAAACAGGGTTTATATTGTAGTTGGTTGGTAAGCTTCGTACCACAAGGAAAGTAAGAGAAAATTATTAGCGTAGAATACCTCTCTGGCTTGTCAAAGACTATTTCAGGTCATCATCATAGTTATGTGAATCTGCATCCCAGGAGTATGTCAGTTTGGAATTTGGATGCCTGGAACTGAGAGATTCTAACCAGTGATGTGTTTTCTAAAGACAGGAGGAAATTGTTGTTATAAAACAACTGTTTTTTTCTTTCCTTTTTTTTTTGGTAGAGATGGAGCCTTGTTATGTGGCCCAGGCTGGTCTCAAACTCTGGGCCTCAGGTGATCCTCCCACCTCAGCCTCTTAAAGTTTTGGGATTACAAGGATTACATCTGTCAAAATGCCTGTTTCTGTCTTTATATGCTCCTCACATTCTTTAGCAAGTTTTCCATTTTTATTGCAGGGTCACAGGAAAGTGTTATAAATATACTTTTGATACTATTATGTCTGACATCACTGTATTTATCCAAAAGTGACAACGTTTTCTCTTTTTTTTTTTTTTTGCCTTAGGAAGAAAATGGTAAGAAGTAGATTTTTCATGTCAAGTGTGGTGTACCGCTATTTGAAAGAAATACAATCTTATAACACTATTATATTTTAAAGACTTGCTGATATTCTCTGTAAGGTCACAATATGTTTTGCAAGTTTCAGAAGTAGGGTTTCTTCATTATGAGATTCATAATGTTCACAATGTAATCTAAAATTTAAGATTCTTTCATTCAGTCATGTCTTTCCCCTTTTTGTGGGGGGTTGGTGGTGCTAACAAGTCATGTAAAAGTAACTTATTTGCATTTTTAACCAAGTGGCAGAATGGTTGCCATCAATTTAGCATATTACAGTAGTATTTGCTAGAGAAAGTTACAAGTTCTTAGAGCTAAAGCTACTCAGAATTTACTTAATCTGAGTTTATCTTTTCTTCTTACTATATCTAGGATATAGTCACAATTATAGAAACCTTCCAGAATGTTTTTTTGGAGGGGAGTTTACCAAAGTATACCTATAAAAAACATCTGAAAATTTACACTCGTGGAAAAGGCTTTATCTGTTAAGATTCCAAATAACTTTGTCACGGCAGTAATAATGAGAAAACAAATATAGACAAAGTTCAAGTTTTTAGGAATAGAGAAAAATAAGAGTAAAACATCAGGTACCATTATGAAGCCAATTGGTCATAAGTAAAATCATGTCCATTTGAAGAGGTTAATTTAACGTCCATACCCAAAGAAAATAATAAGCACATGAGAAATAGTTTATATTTTTTGTATAAATGTAAGGGGTACAAGTGCACTTTTGTTACATGGATATATTATGCAGTTGTGAAGTTGGGCTTTGAGCATAATCATCACTCAAATAATGAGTATTGTATTTGTTAATTTCTCATCTTTCACCTCTTCTCACCTTCCCACCCTTCTGAGTTTTGAATGTTTATTATTCCACACTCTATGTCCATGTGTACACATTATTTAGCTCCCACTTATAAGTGAGAATATGTGGTATTTGATTTTCTAAGTTATTTCTCATAAGATGATGGCCTCCAGTTCCACCTATGTTGCTGAAAAAGATATGATAATACTTTTTGTGGCTGAGTAGTTTTCCATTATATATATTATATATATGTATATATACATATGTGGTGTGTGTATGTGTGTGTGTGTATATGTGTGTGTGTGTGTGTGTGTGTGTGTGTGTGTGTGTGTGTATAATATACCCCAGGTATTTTATTTTATTTTGAGACAGAGTTTTGCTGTGTTACCCAGGCTGGAGTACAGCGGTGCAGTCTCGGCTCACTGCAACCTCCACCTCCTAGGTTCAAGCAATTCTCCTACCTCAGCCTCCCAAGTGGCTGGGACTACAGGCATGTTCCACCATGCCAAGATAATTTTAGTATTTTTAGTAGAGACAGGGTTTTACCATGTTGGCCAGGCTTGTCTCAAACACTGGCCTCAAGTTATCTGCCCACCTCAGCCTCCCAAAGTGCTGGGATTACAGGTGTTAGCCACCATGCCCAGCTGTCCACAGGTATTTTATAACAACAATTTATATGTGTACATATACATTTTTATATATATTATATATTTATATGTATTTATAATAATATGTAATATACAATATAATATATAACATATTTATAATATATAACATATATTTATAATATATACATATGTATATATAAATTGTCACTTTTGGATAAATACAGTGATGCCAGATAGTATCAAAAGTGCATTTATGACACTTTCCAGTGATCCTGCAATGAAAATGGAAAACTTCCTAGAGAATGTGAGGAGCATATAAAGACTGAACAGGTATTTTGACAGATGTGGTGTAATCCCAACACTTTAAGAGACTGAGGTGGGAGGATCACTTGAGGCCAGGAGTTTGAGACCAGCCTGGGCCACATAGTGAAGCTCCATCCCTACCAACAAAAATTTAAAAAAAAGGAAAGAAAGAAACAGGTATTTTACTATAACAATTTCCTTGTGTCTTTTTATATATATAATTATATACACAGATATATGTGTCTTTAAATATGTAATTATATATGTAAGTATATTAATATGTGTATATATGGACACATTTCAGCACATTAATATATATAATTATATGTGTAATTATATACATGTATATAGATGTGGTATATATATATATATATACCATATTTCCTTTATCAAATCATCTGCTGATGGACACCACTTAGGTTGAGTCTATATCTTTGCTATTGTGAATAGCATAAACCATAAACTTATGATTACAGGTATCTTTTTTATATGACTTTTTAATATGACTTCCTTTGGGTAAATTAAACAGTAGTGAGATTGCTAGATTGAGTAGTAGTTCTATTTTTAGTTTTTTGAGGAATCTCCGTACTGTTTTTCATAGAGGTTATACTAATTTATATTCCCACTGATAGTATATAAGCATTCCCTTTTTTTCCATATTCTCATCAACATCCATTTTTTTTTTTTTTTTTTACTTTTTTTTTTTTTTGAGATGGAGTCTCACACTGTCGCCCGGGGTTGGAGTGCAATGGTGTGATCTCCGTGTCCCGGGTTCACGTGATTCTTGTGCCTCAGCCTCCCAAGTAGCTGGGATTACAGGCGCACACCCCTACACCTGGCTAATTTTTGTATCTTTAGTAGAGACAGGATTTCAATATGTTGGCCAGGTTGGTCTCGAACTCCTGATCTGGTGATCCACCCGCCGCAGCCTCCCAAAGTACTGGGATTACAGGCGTGAGCCACCCGCACCAGGCCTTTTTTTTGACTTTTTAATAGTAGCCTTTTAAACTGGTGTGAGATGATATCTCATGGTGCTTTTAATTTGCCATTTCTCCTATGATTATGTTAATCATTTTTTCATATGCTTGCTGGCCATTTGCATGTCTTATTTGGAAAAATGTCTTTTCACATCCTTTGCCCACTATTAAATGGGGTTATTTGTATTTTTGGTGTTGACTTATTTGAGTTCCTTGTAGATTCTGGATAGTAATCCTTTGTCAGATGCATAGTTTGCAGATATTTTATCTGATTTTTCAGGTAGTTACTCCATTGATTATTTCTTTTGCTGTGGAGAAACTTTTTAGTTTATTGAAGTCCCATTTTTCTATTTTTTGGTTTTTTTGCAATTGTGTTTGAGGTCTTAGTCATGAATTGTTTGCCTAGGTCAATGTCCGGAAGAGTTTTCCCTAATAGGTTTTCTTCTAGTTTGAAGTTGGTAATGTGATGCCTCTAGCTTTGTTCTTTTTGCTTAGGATTGCTTTGCTAATTTGGACTCCTTTTTGGTTCCATATGGATTTTAGGACTGATTTTTCTAATTCTGTGAAATATGATATTGATATTTTGATAGGAATTGCATTGAATCTGTAGATTTCTTTGAGCAGTATGATCATTTTAATGATATTGTTCCTTCCAATCCATGAGCCTGGAATACTTTTCCATTTGTTTATGTCATCTATTAATACTTTTTAAAAATTAGTGTTTTATAGTGTTTCTTATAGAGATCTTCACCTCCTTCATTAAATAATATATTCCTAGATATATGTTTTTATCTAGTGTAAATGGGATTGAGTTCTTGATTTGGTTCTCAGCTTGATCATTCTTGATACATAGAAATGCAACTGATTTTTATACATTGGTTTTTTATTCTGAAACTTTACCGAATCCATCTATCAAATCTAGGAGCCTTTTAGAGGCATCTTTAGGGCTTTTCTAGGTATAAGCTCATATTGCCAGCAAACAGATAATTTAACTTTCTTGTTTCCAATTTGGATGCCTTTTATTTCTTTCTCTTGCCTGAGTGCTCTGGCTAGGACTTCCAGTACTATGTTGAATAGGAGTGGTGAAAGTGCGTATCCTTGTCTTGTACCAGTTTTTAGGGGGAATACTTTTAACTTTTCCTCGTTCTGTATGATGTTGGCTGTGGGTTTGTCATATATGGTTTTTATTATTTTGTATAATGATCTTTTATGCCTAGTTTTTTTAGGACTTTTATCATGAAAGGATGCTGAATTTCATCAAATGCTTTTTCTGCCTCTATTGAGATGATCATATGGTTTTTGTTTTAATTCTGTTGATGTGGTGAATCACATTTATTGATATGCATTTGTTGAACTCTCCTTGCATCCCTGGAATAAAACCTACTTGATTGTGGTATATTATCTCTTTGATGTGCTGTTAGATTCAGTTTGCTAGTATTTTATTGAGGGTTTTTGCATCTGTGTTCATCAGGGATATTGATCTATAGTTTTTGTTGTTATTGTTGTTATGTCCTTGTCTGGCTTTGGTATCAGGGTGATACAGGCTTTGCAGAATGAGTCAGGAAGGATTCCTCAATTTTGGGGAACATTTTGAGGAGGTTCAGTACCGGTTCTTCTTTGGTCTGTCTTGGAGAATGCTCCATTTGCTGATGAGAACAATATATATTCTGCTGTTTTTGGGTAGAATGTTCTGTAAATGTCTGTCAAGTTCATTTGGTCTAAAGTCCAATTTAAGTCCAGTGTTTCTTTGTTAATTTTCTGTCTTGATGATCTGTCTAGTGCTGAGTTAGGTGTTGAAGTTCCCTATTATTATTGTATTGCTGTCTATTACCCTCTTTAGGTCTAATAATATTTGTTTTTATGAATCTGGGTGCTACAGCATTGGGTACATATATATTTAGGATTGTTATATCCTCTTGTTGAATTGATCCCTTTAGCATTGTATAATAACTTTTTTTTTTTTTTTTTTTTACTGTTGTTGAGTTAAAGTCTGTTTTATCTGATATAAGTATAGCTATTCCTGCTCACTTTTGGTTTCCATTTGCATGGAATATCTTTTTCTACCACTTTACCTCCTTACTGTAAGTGTCTTTATCAGTAAGGTGAGTTTCTTTTAAGCAGCATATAGTTCATGTTTTTTTTTTAATCCATTCCATGAATCTGTATATTTTAAGTGTAGGGTTTAATACATTTACATTCAAGGTTAATATTGATATGTGAGGTTTTGTTTCTATTTTGTTATTAATTGTTATCTAGTTTCTTTGTAGATTCTTTGTTTTTTTTCTGTCCATCTGTCTTTGTGGTTTGGTCATTTGTTGTTTTGTCATTTGATTTCTTCCTCTGTCCTCTTTGTGTGATTGTTTTATAAGACCTGTGAGTTTTATACTGTAAACCAAAAATAAAATACTAAGTCCCCCCTCAACCATCTGAATGGGCTTCCTCCTCAACCAGGGCTCTTTTAATATTTAACCTGAGAGACTGTTTCAGGCCATGATGGGAAATGGGGGTTGGTTATGCCTCATTATACCTCTCTGGCATTAACATCAACACAGATTTTAAGTCTGATAAGAAACATTTTACAACCTATGATCTCTGAAGCCTAGTACCTGAAGACTTCCTTTGCAAATAAGAACTGGGGTCTCCACAGTCCTAATTCTTAACCCAGACATTCCTTTCTATTGATCCCAGGTCTTTAGATAAACCCAACCAATTGTCAACCAGAAAGTTTTTAAATCTACCTATAAGCAGGAAGCCCCCACTTCAAGTTGTCCTACATTTCTAGACCAAACCAATGTATTTCTTAAATTTTTTTATTGAAGTCTCATGTCTCCCTAAAATATATAAAACCAAGCTGCATCCTGACCACCTTGGGCACATGTTGTCAGGACCTCCTGAGGGCTGTGTCATGGGCCATGGTCACTCATATTTGGCTCAGAATAAGTTTCTTCAAATATTTTACAGAGTTTAACTCTTTTCATTGATAATACGTTCATATGTTTTTATGATGGCAAATATTGATCTTTTATTTCCATATTTAAAACTCCTTTAACATTTATGGTAGGACTGGTCTAGTGGTAACAAATTCCCTGGGTATTTGCTTGTCTGGGAAAGACTTCATTTCTCCTTCATTTATAAAGCTTATTCCAGCAGGATACAAGATTAGTGGTTGGCAGTTTTTTCTTTAAGCACTTTGAAAATAGAATCCCAACCTCTTCTGGCTTCTAATGTTTCTGCTGAGAAGTCTGCTGTTTAGTATGATGGAGTTTCCTTAATAGGTGATGTGTTAGGCCATTTTTGCATTGTAAATACCCAAGGCTGAGTATTTTATAAAGTATTTAGCTCATGGTTCAGCAGGCTGTATAAGCATGTCACCAGAATCTGCTTGGCTTCTGTTAAGGCCTTGGGAAACTTACAGTCATGTTGGAAGGTGTATGAGAACTGTTGTGTCACATGGCAAGAGCAGGAGTAAGAAAGAGATGGGGGAGGTGCTACACTCTTTTAAACAACCGAATCTCATGTTAATCCATTACCACTAATTATCTCAGGGAGGGCACAAAGCTATTCATGGGGAATCTGCCCCCATGAGCCAAACACCTCCCACCAGGCTCCACCTCCAACAATGAGAATTATATTTCAACATGAGATTTGGAGTGAGAAAACATCCAAACTGTATCAGGCGACTAGCTGCTTTTCTCTTGCAGAATTTAGGATTTTTTTCCTTCATGTTGACTTTAGATGATCTGATGACTATATATTGTCGTAAGGCAACATGTTTTCCTAGAGTTCACTGGGCCTCTTATATCTGAATGTCTAAATCTCTTGGTAGACTAGAGAAGTTTTCCTCAATTATTTTCTCAATTACTTTTTTTTTTTTTATGACAGAGTCTCGCTCAGTCGCCTAGGCTGGAGTGCAGTGGTGTGATCTCAGCTCACTGCAAGCTCCGCCTCCTGGGTTCACGCCATTCTCCTGCCTCAGCCTCTCCAAGTAGCTGGGACTACAGGCGCTCGCCACTGCACCCAGCTAATTTTTTTGTATTTTTAGTAGAGACGGGGTTTCACCGTGGTCTCGATCTCCTGACCTTGTGATCTGCCTGCCTCGGCCTCCCAAAGTGCTGAGATTACAAGCGTGAGCCACCGCGCCTGGCCAATTTTTTGTACTTTTTTTAGTAGAGACGGGGTTTCACCATGTTAACCAGGATGGTCTCCATCTCCTCACCTCGTGATCCGCCAGCCACCCACCTCAGCCTCCCAAAGTGCTGGGATTACAGGCGTGAGTCAAATAGTGTTTCTAAACTTTTTGGTTTTTCTTCTCCCTTGGGAATGCTTGTGATGTATCAGTTTGCTTGTTTTATGTAGTCCCATACTTCTTGAAGGCTTTGCTTATTCTTTTAATTTTTTTTTCTTTATTTTCTTCTCACTGGATTAATTCAGTGAGAAAAAAAGACCAGTCATTGCATTCTAAGATTCTTTCTTCTGTTTGGTCTAGTCTATTATTGAAGATTTCAACTGTATTTTGTAATTCTTTCATGAATTTTTCATTTCCAGAATTTTTTTTTTTTTTTTTTGAGACAGAGTCTTGCTCTGTTGCCCAGGCTGCAGTGCAGTGGCACAATCTTGGCTCACTGCAACCTCTACCTCCCAGGTTCAAATGATTCTTGTGCCTCAGCCTCCTGAGTAGCTGAGATTACAGGTGTGTGCCACCATGCCTAATTTTTTAATATTTTTAGTAGAGATGGGGTTTTACCATGTTGGCCAGGCTGGTCTCAAACTCCTGGCCTCAAGCAGTCTTCCCACTTTGGTCTCCCAAAGTGCTGGGATTACAGGCGTGAGCCACTGTGCTCAGCCCAGTTGCTGCTTCTTATTTTTAATTTTACCTTCATTAGGGTGGAACTTTTTTTTCTTGAGGATGTGACTATGGTGTTTGTTAAGTAGAGTCATTTGGCTTTCTTCTGGGTACATTCAGTGGCATAGATTCTGTATGATTTCCTTGGTTATAAGTAACCTGTGTGGTAGCTTTCTCAAATGCCAAGTGTAGTAGTGATGTACTGGGTGGGTGAGTGGGCTCAAGGCCTCCTGAGTAGCCTGGGTGGCGTGGGCAATGGTGGTAACAGAGGCAATGCAAAGCTTGTCTCCTTCTTGAGCTCTGTGCTCTTGAGTCAGCAGATGTTGTAAGGGACTGTGTAGATCAACCTTTAGGACAGGAGGTAGCACCTAAAAGTGAGAGCCAGCTGTGATGGTGGCAGTAGAGTTTATGCTTGACCTTTGTTAATCAGGAGAAGTTCTTGGGCATTTCAGATGATGGGTAGGGCCGTGGAACTCTCAGTAGTCCTGGTCCCATGATCTGCCTCTGAAACAGGAGGGGTGGGATATGGTAGTGGGACCCACTTTGTTCTCATGCTCCTGACCCGGCGAGGCTCTCCTGCAGTCCAACACCAGCAGCAAGTCACAAGAAGTTTGTCTTCAGACCATGAAACTACCTCAAGCTGTAAAACTTCCTGCCCAGGTCAAAACTGTGGCTATCAGACTAAAACCTTCCCAGTTCAGTACCACAAAGGGAGGGTATTGTATTATTCTGTTCTCACATTGCTATAAAGAAATACCTGAGACTCGTAATTTATAAAGAAAAAAGGTTTAATTGGCTCATGGTTCTGCAGGCTATACAGGAAGCATGATGATGGCATCTGCCCAGCTTCCGGGAGCCCTCAGAAAGCTTACAATTATGGCAGAAGGCAAAACAGAAGCAGTCATGTCTGGAGCAAGAGAGATCCAGTGGGGAGGTGCTACACACTTTTAAACAACCAGATCTCATGAGAACTCACTCACTATCACAAGAATAGCACCAAAGGGATGGTGCTAAACTGTTCATGAGAAACACCTCCATGATCCAATCACCTCCTACCAGGCCCCACCTCCAACATTAGAGATTACAATTCGACATGAGATTTGGGTGGGGACACAGATCTAATCCATATCAGGCGTCTAACTCCCACACCTGTGGCTGGAGCCCATGCCACTCACTTCTCCTACTCAAAACTAGATTGCAAATTCCCATCCAGAGACTCTCCAAATCAGTGACTGCAACCCATGCTTGTTGGCAGGTTCTTACACAACCCACTATGAGTTAGCATCAAAAATGGCTTTCTCCTATCAGCACCCGTGTCTGGGAGTTCATGTGGGGTACTTCCCAGTGCTGTTCCTTCTCACAGTCTCCTGACTGCTCCCTGAGTCAGATCAGGGCTTGGTAAAGTCAAGAAGCTCCTCCATGGCCTGGATTGCCTGGCTGTCCAGTGGGAATGTGTATCACAGAGACAGTTTCTCCCCATCTCACACCCTGGGGATTCACTCACAGTTTTCCACCAGATCCACCCCGCAGGCTGCTGCTTGCCTTATTTTTCAGAGTATCCAAAGTTTCTTTCACTTTTATGTTGAACTCCCATGTTCTTTCTTGGATAACATTTCACGATATGAATCTCTACACATTATTTTGCCTCTTCCAAATGCATGAGGCAAGCTGGCAAAGCCACTATTCTGCTATGTTGGGGAAAAAAACAGAAATGGTTGTCTTAATAGACACATGCTTTAAAATTTATCTAAGCTAGGTGTAGTTTTCAATGAACTAATGTATATTGAGTGTCTATTATATATGGAATCCAGAGAAGACTGTTTCTTTGTATTTTTTTTGTTTTATAGTACTATGATTCATTTGAAACCTATTATCAGCCTTATGACCATACCAAGTTGTGCCAGTCATTTAAAATTTTTAGTTTTTCATTATTCAACATATATTGATATACAGCCTTACATGCATGTCTATGAGAAAGTGGTAGGAGAAAGCTCTCAGCTGATTTTTGTGCAACTGAATGACCATTAATGCTTGGCAATCTTCCCAACTGAATCTGACTCAAGTAGAAATAGTTAACATTAATCAAAAGAGATTAATTATCTGCCACAAGTCTTTTGAAATAGTCTGTCCTGAGAAAAAGAGAATTTGATGATATGTAAATCCATGTTCTTTGGGAATGCTTATTTCTCCTTTTCTTGGGATACAGAAGAGACAGACTCAGATACAAACCTCAATACCTGAAATCATTAGCTTTGGTCTTGGTGGGACCAAAACCAAAAAATAAAAGCTATTAATATGTGATTGAATACACACACACACACACACACACACACACACACATTTATTATAAGGAATTGGCACATGTGATTATGGCAACTGAGAAGTCTAAGAATCTGCAGTGTGGTCTGGCAGGCTCAAGACCCAAGAGAGCTGATGGTGCAGTTCCAGTCTCACAGAAGTCTGCTGGAGAATTTCCTCTGGCTTGGAGAAGGTGGTCTTTTCATTCTACTTGGGTCTTCTATTGATTGGATAAAGTGCACATACCTCATGGAGGGCAATCTTCTTTACTCAGAGGACATCAATGTCAATGTTAATCCCATCCAGAAACACCTTCCAAGTTGACACATAGAATTAACAATACACTTTTCCTCATCTCACCCAAATTTAGGTTAAGAGTTCTGGATACGTGAATTAATATTGCCATTGGAATGCCACTTTTGCTTTTGGAGAAAAATTAGAAATAACTTATTTTATAAAATTAAACTGTAGGCTAGGCACATTGTTTTACACCTATAATCCCAGCACTTTTGGAGGCCAAGGCAGGAGGATCCCTTGAGCCCAGGAGTTCAAGTCTAGCCTGGGCAACATAAGGAGATCCTGTCTCTACAAAAGAAAAAAAAAAAAAACAAAAAACTGTAGCTAGGCATGGTGGAATGTGCTTGTAGTCTCAGATACTCAGAAGGCTGAGGTAGGAGGATTCCTTGAGCCCAGAAGTTCAAGGCTGCAGTGAGCTGTGATTGTACTATGGCATTCCAGCCTGGATGACAGAGCAAGACTTTTATCTCGAAAAGAAAAAAAAAAAAATACAGTGTTTCTGGTTTGCAATCATACTGAGTATTCCAGATGTGACCTGACCAGCTCATAGCACTTGCAGCAAGATTATTCTCTTCTGTAGTCTGGTTGCTATATTTCTAATAATGTGACTCAAGATTTCATTCATTTTACCTCTAGACTTATCACTCTTTGAACTTTACAGTTTATTACTAGGCCTTTTTCTCTAAATGAGCTATTGTTAGGCCAGTTTTCTTTTTCCTCTTGCAATCCTGTTTTTCAGTAGTTGATGACATTTAACCTAATGTGGATTTTCACATAACAATTGCTATTTTAAAATGTTATTACTTAACCCATATGATTTATCTTAGAACCACAGAACCTCAAAGCTAAAATGAACATTTTATAATAAAAAACCGGGTCCAAAATAAATGACTTACATAGATTTATAAGGTAATTAATGACAGAGCTGAGTCAAGGATTCATGTTTCTTGATGTCTAGTTTAGTAGTCTTTGACGCAACAGACATCAAGTACATATTATATCTAGAAGTAATGTATTCAACATAATCTTTTGGCTTAAATCATTTTAGAATGTATAACATCCTTGTAATACAAGTCATTGCCCATTTCAACTAGAGAAGAAGATATATAGAAATATCAAATGTTAACAAGGTAATAGGCCATTGCTTTTGTGTAATTCAAAATTTGATAATGATTTTGTTCTTTGCCCTGGTTATTGATAAAATTCTTAAAGTGAACATTGCCCTACTGCCTATTTCTAGGTGCTGTTCCCTTTAATAAGTATATTTTGAACATCATTTGTTTAACCCTCTTTTAACCAATTAGAAATCTATCTACTTGAATCATGTTCATTCTCTTCCGTATGTATTCTTTTTGAGTAACGAAATGAGATTATTTTAATATGACTAGAAAGGAAATATATCTTAATATGAGGGTGTACAAACTTTTGTTGTCTTAAATAAAGATTGACATGTCAAATCTGTAAAGAATAAAAGTAGACCTCATTTTTAGGTTTATTATTTTTTAAATACCACAAATGACAGTAAAGCAGCCTTCATTTAAATTGGTACCTTCAGTTGCCCACCACTCCCAACCACTTCAATAATTAAATGCATTTTACTTAAATGTATTGGAAAATTTGGAGTAGAATCTCAATTAATGTTAATTTCATGTCTTTGATGATATACAATGTCCCTGCAAGATTAAAAACATAATAGGAGTAACAAAAAATCATTGTTATTTAGTTTCTTAAATTTTGCATTTAGTAACTTTGAACAGTACAAATCAACTTAAAATATATGCTTTGCTACTGACTATAACACTGACAATTGTATCATCAAGAGCAAATACTCAGCTTTGAGACCTTGGATCTAAAAAGCTAAAACTCTGCATTTCTGTTAAACATGTATGATTTGGCAGTTGACAGCAGGTTGTCAAAGTGCCTTATGGTGGAAGTTGTAATAGATGATATCTACGTCCTCCTCTAATGAGTGAGTCTACCAAAGACCACGGAGAGGAAAATGTGTCTCTCATTGCCTGACTCCCGATGAGTAAGACTTCAGTGAAGTGCAGGAAACAGGCCTCTGCTGGGTCTATCCGTGACAGGCAAGTTACCCAAATGAAAACCTTGGGCTCTGTCTCAGCTGTCACCCTAACTTTCAAGTGACAGCAGCTAGCCTTTCAAAGTTCTAAGCACCTTTCAATAGTTTCTGATGCACATTTAAAAGTATTATCACAGATGAAAGAGAATTCATTATGTCAGACCTACCTCAAAAGTTTTAAGTTTGTTCTTAAGTCACTTTCAGAGAAATTAACAATCCAGGAATAAATCTTTTAATTTACCCTACCTATTGTGGTTATTAGAACAAGGCACCTTTCTGATAATGAAACAGAAATCCTTTCATTCCTGGAATTTCCTGTTGGGAGTGTAGAGTTTTCTGAGCAATATGTAACGTTGGTTAGTTACGCAATATGTTGGATTTTACTGCCAGCTTTGTTTAAAAAGGGTGTGAGAGGCTTTGACCAACAGGAATGTGAAGTCAAAGTTAAGTATGGCATCATCTTACCACCTGTCACATGAATAAACCCGGATTCATAAGCAAATATGTTGTACATTTAAGTGTTTTTATTAACTCAGATAAGCTAGCTATAAAATAGTTTTATCTTTACCTGTATATAATTTGGAGAAACTATCTTTTTCCCTCCAGGAAAATGTTAGTGGAGAAAAATTGGTCCCCAAAGTTGTATGCAAAAGTTAATAAACATGTGAGGGAGGTTGTCTTCAGTGATTGCAGGGGAGATGGATGGATCTGGAGATATGCTCATAATATATTTAAATCCCAGTACATGGGTGAGAGTCAAGTCTTCAGTACTATGGCAAACCTGCTAAGATTCAGGCCCCTGCTCTCTACTCTGTCTCTAGCGACTTGGATAGGTGCTTAGTTCTCCCACATAACATTTCAAGATCTGTTTAGAATAAGCCCCTCCCAATCTTATAAAGAAAAGCATCTATATGCTGTTTTTAAGGATATAGAGACTATGTTGTAGTCTCCTTCAATAATACATTACCTATTTTTAATAATTTTAAGCCTCAGAAATTTCTTAGGTTAATATCTAATTTTCTCTGTAAGGCAGTTCTCAACCTTAGCACTATTGACATTCTGGGCTGGATAATCCTTTGCTGGTGGGGAGCAGGGGGGACTTGCCTGTGCATTGTGAGATAGATGTTTGGCAGCATGCCTGGGCTCTACTCACTAGATGCCAGTAGCACCCTGCTCCCAGTTATGATTGCCAAAAATGTTTCCAAACATTGTCACATGTTCCGTAGGGTTCAAAATTGCTTCTGTTTGAGAACCACTGCTCTAAGACAGCATAGAATGTTAGATAACTGTCTAGTTTTTATTTTCTCATTTTCCACATGGCTGTGATTTACTTGAGATCTCACTTAAGAGGTGAGACTGGAACCTGGGTTTCCTAACTTCACTGTTAGTTTTTTTCCTAACACACCATGCTTTCTTGGTTTAAGATACTCTGATACCCTACTTACGGGCTTGTCCAGCTATGAATTCTGTTACAGTATAGCTAACCATTTAGTAACCTACTCCACATTGTGCATATAAAATCTGTAGTTCTCCTTAATATCCACTTGTACATATTGTTTTGGGTTGTTTCTCCCAGAAGCAATCCTGAAATGGGAATTTGTGTAAAAGCGGCTTATTAGGAGGTGTTCTCAGGAAAAATTGGTAGAGGAGTGGGGAAGTGGCCAGGGAAGAGAGGGAAACCAAACAATGGCACAGTGTCAGGCAAACTTCCAAGCAGGTAATTTTAGCTCAGTCCCGCAGGAGAGCCCTGGAGACAGTGTAGATCATATCTCAGAACTATTCCGATCAGGTACAAGAGAAAAAAACTACAGTGTGCATACTTCCCTGCCCATCAGTCATTGTTTGAGGTGGAGTTTCTTAGCCTTGATACTATGACATTTTGGGGGGTAATTCTTTGGTTGTTTTTTTTTTTGTCTTGAGAGTCTGTCCTGCACATTGTAGACTGTCTGGCTACAATCTCTGGCTTCTATGTGCAAGATGCCACTAGCCTCCCAGCCACCTTTCCCGGCCCAGTTATGACAACCAAAAGTATCTCTAGACACTTTGACTCCTGGAGCTCAAAGTCATGTCCTCATTCAGAACCACTAGTTTAAGTGTTGTCCCTGGGGAGATGTAAATTTCCAGGAACTTTAGGTACTCAAGCAAAATGGTCTTTGGCAGCTTAAGAGCAGCCCTCTGACTGACACTGGCATTGGCTGTGGGGGTGAAAGCACACCAGGAGCCATGTGCATGAAAAGGTTAATGAATTCCAGTAGCTATGGTTGGAGTGCTGATATCATCTGCTACCTGTATATTGACTTATTAAATTTCTCCTTTTCAGCCATGTGAGCATATTTGATATAAAGGCACAGTTTTCTTTGAAGGGCTTTTGGTGGACTAACTCAACCCAGTGTGCCACATGTTATAGTCAGTGCCACTAGAGCAGTATCTGACTCATCCTACTGTTGCCATTATACACCATAAATACCTTTCCACTGAGGCTAATTTTAAGCTCTGTGGAATTAGTTTGATCAGAAACCTGAATCAAGAAAGAATTTCATAAGTTGGAACCATTCCTGCTAGAGTAGACTTACTGATTTTTGTTTCGTTCTAATAACAGAAAATCACTGTGTTTTGGCTGTGTTTTTCTAATCTTGAATCTATTTTTGTTGTACCCCCTGCCCCCAATTTACCATTCATTCATTCAGAAAGTGTTTACTGAGTGCCTAATATGTGCCCAGCGCTTTGCTAGGTAGTAGGAATACAATAGGGGACAAAAGAGAGATAGTTGCTGTATTAATGGAACTTCCAGTCTAGTAAAGGAGAAAGACAAGAAATTAGTTACAGTTCAAGGAGCAGGATTGTCTGAAAATAGCCATGAGTTCTCACTCTAGGTTTCCTGGACTGTGAGAATGGAGGAGTTCTCTTCTATGTCATGGGAGGGGCTGTGCTCAATTCTTATGAGATTGGTAGCTTTGTCTTCCCAGTAGAGGTGATTTCAACTTTGCAGGAAAGCTGGCATTCTTAAACAACTCCAGTAAGCAGCCTGCTTGGCTGTCAAAGTCAGATTGCCTGGCACCAAGTGTATTCCTCCAATGTTAAGGCTGTATAAACAGGGAGAATAGCAGAAAGGCCATTGTCTCTCCAACTAGAAGCAAATCCCCATAGTATTGGTTCTTGTAGGAGGAGAATGAGATATCCATATCTTTTATTCTCTCACTAACTGTGGCATTTTACTTGTAAGTTTTCTCTTTCCCCAATAAAGTATATCTTTAACCCATGCTGTGTAATGTGGAGTTTGTCTTTAAACCTACATAAGTGCTACAAAGAAAAAAGCAGATTTAAAGGATGTGCCATGTACTTCGGATTATTCAAGTGATCAAAAAAGCCTGTTTGAGAAAGTGACATTTGAGCTGAGACCTGAGCTCTGAGGAAGTAAATCACATGAATATCTAGAACAAGAGCCTTCTAGGCAGAGGAAGAATATGGGAAATCCCTCAGGTACAGAACTTGATATGTTTAAGGAATTGAAAGAAGACTAGTTTGGGTGGCTGAAGCATAGAGATAGAGGGAAGGGAGAATGAAAGCAGCATGAGATGAAGTTGGAGAACTTCAAAATACAGTATGGAGCCAGATGATAATAAATGGGCTCACTGGCCATGATGAGGAGTTCTTATTTTATCCTAACCCTATCCAATGGGAAGCCATTGAAGCAAACTTCAAAATACTCGTTCTGATTTAGGTTTTTAAAAGATAATTGTCATTCCTATATGGAGAATGTTTAGAATGGGAGCAGAGAAATCAAGAAAGCAGTGTAGTAGTTTGATAGATGGTAATATGGTTTGGATGTTTGTCCCTTCCAAATCTCATGTTGAAATGTAATTCCCCTGTTGGAGGCAGGGCCTGGTGGGAGGTGTTTGGATTATTGGAGTGGATCCCGTATGAGTGGCTTAGTGCCATCCTGTTGTTGATTAGTGAGTTCTTGCTCTGGTAGTTCATGTGAGATCTGGTCTTTTAAAAGTATGGCACCTCCCACCTCTCTTTTGCTCCCTCTCACCATGTGATGTGTCTGCTTCTGTGTCACCTTCTGCCGTAAGTAAAAGTGCCCTGAGGCCTCATCAGAAACTGAGCAGATGCCAGGACCATGCTTGTACAGTCTGCAAAATGGCAAGCCAATTAAACCTATTTTCTTTATAAGTTACTCAGCCTCAACTATTTGTCTATGGTGATGCAACAATGGACTAACACCAATGCTGATTGCTTTGGCTAGGGCGGTGGCATCATAAGTGGAAAGAAATGAAGAGAGGTGATATAAATTTTGGAAGCACAGGATGGAGGGATGAGAGAAAGAAAAGAATCAAGAATGACTCCCAAGTTTTTTTTACTTTTGCTCCTGGGTAGGTGATGAGATGAAGGAACTGTGGAGAAGGAGAAGGTTTATTGTGGTAGGAGAACAGGATGAAAACTTCCATTTTGATCGTATTAAACTTTAAGTGTGAGACATCCAAAGATTCAAAAGGGCAACTGGATATATAGGATTTAGTTCAGAGACCAGATTTGGGCTGGAAATATAAATTTTGGAGCCATTTGTATACATATGATATTCAAAGCCAACAGCCTGGACAGACTTGCTTAGGGAATGAGCCTAGATAGAGAGGAGTACCAAGGACTCAGCCCCAAGGTTCTCTAAAACAAAGAGGTTAAAGATATGAGGAGAAACCAGGAAAGCACATTCAGATGATGGGCTATTTCCCATGCTTTTAGCCAATGTAACAAAAGTCAAAATTGAGGGTTGGGAAGAGAAAGGAATACTCCGAATTGTTCTTTCTATTCAAGCTTGGAAAAACAAAGTTAAACACAAAAATTATGAACACATACTTGGGCAATAGAATTATATGGTAGTTCTTAGTTATATGGAATCATCCAAATGATGCAGAAAATGTTTCTGTTTTTAAAGATTTTCATAGAAATGAAGGCACAAACTTTAAGAATTCTAGGAAGCCTTCCCTATCCCAACAAGATCATTTTTATACTTTATGTACTCTCATTACACACATCCTTATCCTACCTTGAAATATTGAATCATATGATGAGGAAAAGTCATTAGAAGTTCATGTGCTGTTCTCTCTGCCCTCCACAACCACTCCCTCTAGTGCCACCCCTTAAGTACACAACTCTTCACCAGAAGGTCTCCTTCTCATCTTTTAGTTTAGGTGTCATCGCAAAAGAGGCATTCCCTCAATCATGCATACGTCTCAATGCTCAAATGCATTCCCCCAGTAGCACATACCTCTTACACCATTATTCTTGGTTATTGCACAATACTATTCATGATCTCTTATTAATTTACTCAAATTTTTACTAATTTTTGTCTTTTTCCCTCACTAGACTATAAATTCTATGAATGCAAGGACATGTCAGTGTTTTATTCCAAGACCCTAATGAGGTATGCACACATTTAATATTTTTGAAGGAATGAAGATTATTTTTAAAATTTAAAATTAAGCAGTGACATAGAGTTCTTTTTTCCCCTTTCTTACAAATGTTAATATCTTACCAATGTAATTTTTTAAATGATTTTTTAAAATTTAATTTAATTTTAAGTTCTGGGATACATGTGCAGGACGTGCAGATTTGTTACATAGGTAAATGTCTGCCATGGTTGTTTGCTGCACCTATCAACCATCACCTAGGTATTAAGCCCAACATGCATTAGCTATTTATCCTGATGCTCTCCCTTTCCCCAGCCCCCCAACCAGCCCAAGTGTATGTTGTCCCCCACCCTGTGTCCATGTGTTCTCATTGTTCAGCTCCCACTTATAAGTGAGAACATGCAGTGTTTGGTTTTCTGTTCCTGTGTTAGTTTGCTGAGGATAATGGCTTCCAGCTCCATCCATGTCCCTGCAAAGGACATGATCTTGTTCCTTTTTATGGCTGCACAGTATTTCATGGTGTATATGTACCACGTTTTTAAAATCCAGTCTATCATTGATGGGCATTTGGGTTAATTCCAAGTCTTTGCTATTGCGAATAGTTCTGCAGGGAACATATGCATATATGTATCTTTATAATAGATTGATTTATATTCCTTTGGGTGTATGTCCAGTAATGGGATTACTGGGTCAAATGGTATTGCTGGTTCTAGATCCTGGAGGAATCACTACACTGTCCTCCACAATGGTTGAACTAATTTACATCCCCACCAACAGTGTAAAAGTGCTCCTATTTCTGCACGGTCTTGACAGCATCTGTTGTTTCTTAACTTTTTATTGATCACCATTCTGACTGGCCTGAGATGGTATCTCATTGTGGGTTTGATTTGCATTTCTCTAATGATCAGTGATGTTGAGCTTTTTTTCATATGTTTGTTGACTGCATAAATGTCTTCTTTTGAAAAGTATCTGTTCATATTCTTTGCCCACTTTTTGATGGAGTTTTTCCTTGTAAATTTAAGTTTCTTGTAAATTCTGGATATTAGACCTTTGTCAGATGGGTATATTGCAAACATTTTCTCCCATTCTGTAGGTTGCTCATTTGCTGTGATGCTAGTTCTTTTGCTGTGCAGAAGGTCTTCAGTTAAATTAGACCCCAATTGTCAATTTTGGCTTTTGTTGCAATTGCTTTTGGTGATTTAATCATAAAATCTTTCCCCTTGTCTATGTCCTGAATGGTATTGCCTAGGTTTTCTTCTAGGGTTTTTATGGTTTTGGGTTTTACATTTAAATCTTGAGTTAATTTTTGTATAAGGTGTGAGGAAGGGGTCCAGTTTCAGCTATTTTAAAAAGAAGGAAATCCTATCATTTGTGACAATATGGATGAACCAGGAGGACATTACAGTAAGTGAAATAAGCCAGGCACAGAAAACAAATACTGCATGATCTCACTTACATGTGGAATCTAAATTAGTAGAACTTATAGAGGCAGAGAATGGTGGTTACCACAGGCTGAGGCTTAGGGGATTGGCAATTTGTTAGTCAAAGGACACAAAGTTTCAGTTGGATAGACAGTAGGAATAAGTTCAAGAGATCTGTGGTACATCATCATGACAGTAGTTAATAACAATATGGAATTGTTTATACTTGAAAATTGCTAAGAGACTAGATTTTAAGTGTTCTCACCACAAAAACATAAGTATGTGAGGTAATGCCTATCTTAGTTATCTTGATTTAGTCATTCCACAATGTATATGTATACCAAAACAATCATGTTATGAACCATAGATATATGCAATTTTGTCAATTTAAAAAATAAAAAAATTTAAAAACTAAAATACAGATTTAGATAATAAAGGAAATCATACCAATATTTGCAGACCCCAGGAGTCAATTGAAAGGCCAACTAGTAGAATTATTCAGTAAGGTCACTGAGACAAAAAGCACAGAAATAGAGAACTCAGATAGTGAAAGAACAATAGTTAAAAGAAGTGATAGAGGAAATGATCTCATTCTATACTTTTAAAAAAAGATAAAGGAATAGACAGCATGAAACATTTGAATGTCTCAAAACTAAACAAACAGAATCTATATGAAGAAATAAAACACCATGGAGAAAACATGCCACATTTGAATAGAAAAATGCAACATCATCATGATATGAATTCTCCTTAAGTTAACCTAACTGACCCCAACAGGCCACTTTTATTTTTGTTTTTGTTTGGAACTGGACAAGCTGACGAAAACAAAAACAAAAACAAAAACAGAAAACTTGTTCTACAATAATGAAGATGAGATACTGGCACATGAGTGGGTTAACAGTTCAAAGAAATAGGCTAGAAAACTCAGAAATAGATCCAAATATATGCTGCAATTAAATGAACGGTTTATTTTAAGGAAGTGAAGAAAAAATGGGTTATTCAGTAAATTATATTGGGACAAGCGAGTAGACATCTGAAAGAAAAAAAATTGGATCTCTACTTCATAGGTCTCTACTTCATATACCAAAATGACTTCCAGATGAATGAAAGATACCACATGAAGAAAATAAAACCATAAATTACCAGAAGATAAAAGAGAAAATCCATTTATTTAACTACAAGAAAATATCACATCACTATTTTAAAAATCAAAAGACAAAGGAGAGATGGAGGATTTTTTTTTGTAATTCAACTTACAGAAAAGGGGCTAATTTTCTTAACATATAAAAACATTTACAAATCAATAAGAAAAAGATCAACAACCTACAAAAAATGGGCAAAACCTATGAGCAAACAGTTCAGAAGAAAGGAAGTATATAATATGAGAAATGCAAAGTTAATGATGACATAATGTTTTCAAGATCTCATAGCACTTGGTGAGGGTATGGGGAAACACACTATTGCATACTGACTCCACGGCAGCAGTGTAGAACAGTTTGATATTATCAACATTTTAAAAGCATATTTCTTTTAACACAGCAATTTTATTCTTAGAAATCTATTTTATAGCTATCTTATACACACGAAATGATAAGAGAGGAGAATATTTTTTGTAATAGCAAGAGATTGAAAATGACTGAAATGTCATCAATAGATGGCTGGTTGTATAAATTATAGAACATCTACACAGCTGATAAAAAGAATGGGGCAGCTATAAGAAAAATCTCCAACATATATTATTAGGCTCAAAATAAAATGATAGGGTGTATAGTAAGCTACAATTTAAGTAAAGGAAAGTGAAAGTGTATATATGTGTGTACACCCACACATACATACACACACACGCTCATACACAGTGTGAGGTAAGTAGCAGTATTATCCCCCAGATAAGGAAACTTGGAGTTAAAGAAGCTAAGTAACCTTTTCAATATAACACTGTTAATAAAGATCACAGGAATAAGAATCCAAGAAATCTAACTGCAGAATCCCTACTCTTTACTAATCTGTATTGTCCAGTGGGGAGGAAAGTATATATCTTTTTAAAGCTGTTTTATTTGGAGATATACACATAGGAACAAACAAAGTAGGATGGAAAAACTAATGGTGAAAGCAATCGTTTCGAGATCCAATCAGCTCTTGCCTTAGTCTCACTTTGCAGAGGTATCCTCTTTTACCCGTTTCTATGTCCTAATGATTATAAAATATGTGAATTCCTCTATTTCTTGATTTGCCAACACATGCTTTGGTATTAAGTTTAGTTTAAATGTTGAAAATCAGTAAATGGTGTTTACATTATTATGGCTGTTCCAGAAGTCAACCAGAGAAGCAGAACCAGTAGGAGATCTTATATACATACACACACACACACACACACACACACCCACATATACATATATATATGGTTCTGCTTCTCTAGTTGAACTCTGACACAGTCATAATAATGTAAATGCTATTTATTACATATAGTATTATGTTATATAAATGTACAAAGTATATAATATCAATATATAAAATATACATACATATTTACATATATGTACATACATTCCAGTTTATTTGTTTATTATAAGGAATTAGCCTATACAATTGTAAGGACTAACTAAGCAAGCCTGAAGTCTGTAGGGTAGGCAGTCAGAAAGGAAAGATCACACGTGGGCTGCAACCCATGAGCACAAGCTGAAGCTTGATGTCCCTGAACTGAGGGAAAGCCTAGGCTCTCTTTTAAAAGCCTTCCAGTTGACTAAGCTAGGCTCATCTACAATCTGATCCTTTGCTTTTTTTTATTAATTTAAAGCCAACTGATGAGGGTGATTGCACCTGCTAAATCCCTTCACAGCAGACCTAGATTAGTGTTTGAATAATAACCAGGAGAAGGTAAGTGATTTATACAAAATAGCTGCTCCCTCCCTTTTTGTCCTCCAATTTGCAAGAAAATATCCCTTGTAGTTCAGCCTAACTAGGAACATATTAGGAAGGAAATTCTGGGGAATGTAGTTCAGCCTAGCCAAGTTGGCACATCACAAAGCCATCACAGTGCACCCTTTGTCAACTTGGCACCCATATACATCTGCTTATATCATAATGTCCAAATAAAGACAAAAACAAAGTCATAATTCTGCCTAACATGATACAACTATCTATGCACAACTGTAACAGGCTAACTCTTTCCAAAGAAGAGGATACAAAATCCCTGGGTGATGTTGAGTCTTCTTCTTTGATATTTTGTAACATAAATACTGAGATATGAAATTAGTCATTATCACATGCTAGATCATAAGGGAATAAGAGAGGGAAAACCACAAAAATATTTGGTTACGATATACACAAACATAATCATGAAAATAAGGAGGAAATACTCATAACTATTAACATCCTCCACAACTGGCCATGTGGTCATTGCTGATATTTATAACTACCTTCTTCCACTATCCATTCCATATTTCCTTTGTCCTCAGCAAGCACCTCAGCTAGTTGTAGGTTTTTTGTATAATGATATGGCCTATACCTTCATTCTTGAAGCATGTGGGTTATTAGCAGTCCTGCCTGAATTGGGTTGTTGTAGTTTTCCATTGACTTTAATCACAAGACCAAACAGTTCCCTGGGGGATTCTCCTGTATTCCATATTTACTCCCGTCTACCCCATTGTGTAGTACCAACCCAGTTACCCGCTGCTAGTCAGAGTCAATCACTCGGCTTGGCGTGGTGGCTCACGCCTGTAATCCCAATACTTTGGGAGGCTGAGGTGGGTGGATCATGAGGTCAGGAGATTGAGACCACCCTGGCCAACATGGTGAAACCCCGTCTCCACTAAAAAATACAAAAATTAGCCAGGTGTGGTGGTGGGCACCTGTAGTCCCAGCTACTTGGGAGGCTGAGGCAAGAGAATGGGGTGAACCCGGGAGGTGGAGCTTGCAGTGAGCTGAGATCGTGCCACTGCACTCCAGCCTGGGCAACAAAACGAGACTTCGTCTCAAAAATAATAATAATAATCCATCACTCTAGCCAGTACAGTAACCTCTTTCTTTGTTTGTTGATTCAACGATGTATGAGAGGCCAAAGTGGCCAGCTAGCAGTCTCAACTTGGAGTTCCAAAAAAGTGTTATAATCTATACTAGTTCTCTATTACTGCATAATAAGTTATCACACACAGTGATTTAAAACAGCGCAGATTTTTTATCTCACAGTTTCATAGGTCCAAACACAAGTTTAGCTGGTTCTCTGTTCAGAGTCTTACAGGGCTGCAGTCAAGGTGTTGGCTGGGTTGATTTTTCATGTGAAGGCTCAACTAGGGAAGAATTTGTTTATAAGCTCAGATTGTTAGCAGATTTTACTTCCTTGAGTCTGTATAATTGAGTCCTCAATTTTTACTAACTGGAGGCCACCCTTAGCTTCTAGAAGCTGCCTGCAATTCCCTGCCCTCTTCACAGGCAGCTCACAACATGGCTGTTTGCATCTTCAAAACCAGCAGGAGGCTCCCTGCAGTCTGATAAGAATTCTTAAGTAATGAAGCGTAATTACAGGAGTGACATCCCACACCTCTGTCATGTAATATAACCTAAGTAAATGAGTGACGTCTCATAATCTTTACCATATCCTATTGGTTAGAAGCGAGTCATGGGTCCCACTCACACTCAAGGGATGGGGATTATACAAGGACATGAATCATTGTGGGTCACCTTGGGTTGTGTTTGCCACAATGACTGTGTAAATACTGTTCATTTCCTCCTCTAGAAGAGGAAATATAATCCTGGCACACTATCTGGCCTGGATTTGATCTTCTTCCTTCCTGGGGTCCAGTGGAGGACCAGTGGAGGTCCTGGAGGTCCAATGGAGGAAATATATTTCTGCCTTCCTAGAGGTCCAATGTCATGACCTCTAGGCCATCAAAAAGAGAATGTTCCCAGCGTCGAAATCAAATTAATCTCTTTTTAATTACCCTGTCTTAGTCTGTTTGTGCTACTTTAACAAAATACATGAGACTAATTTATACAGAGCAGAAATTTATTTCTCATAGTTCTGGAGACTGGGTAGTTCTAGGTCAAGTCTCCCACTGGTTTGGTGCCTGGTGAGGGCTGCTCTCTGCTTCTGAGATGGCCCTGTGTTGTTGCATCCTCCAGAGGGGAAGAGTGCCGTGTCCTCCCATGCAGAAGGCAGAAGGGCAAGGAGCAGAACGCTGCATGAAGCCTCTTTTATAAGGGTCTTAATCCCATTTTGAGGCAACGCCCTCATGGTCTAATGACCTCATAAAGGCACTACCTCTTAACATTATCACAATGGCCATTAAGTTTCAACACCTGAATTTTGGAGGGGACACACTCAAACCATAGCCCTCTCCATCAATTGTTTAAATTCATGGCACATTTGGAATTTCTGTTTCTTGGTTTTGAACACACATATTCTCACTCCTGAACTACACACTAAAGGGATTTTTGAAGTGGCGTAAACACATAGGGACAGAGAGAACTGGAGAATTGACAGTAGGAACAAAATTTAGACAGCTAGAAAGCAAATGGATAGGTGTTAACTAAATTAGCAGATGTAGGAAAGCCAGAATCCTAAACTGGCTTTTGGAAAAGATTAAAAGCAATGTGATTTGTATTCTAGAACCCCCCAAAGGGCTCAGAACTTCACAGCACTAAGTAGATTTTGAAGTGGAGATGAAAGTGGGGTCAAAAGTAGGATTGTTTGAATACTCATGTAAGAAGTATTTAGATTATCTCCCCAGTACTCTACAGTCTACCAGCTGCGCTTCCCCCTTTCAGGGAGAAGTTGGAAGTTTCTTCTTGGGAGAGGGTAAAACAGAGGGTCTCTGGCCTGGTAGATATCAAGAACATTTGAGAATGTGGGTGCCATATTGAAAACAGGAGAACAAGACGAAATACTGCATATTGACATCTCAGAATACTAGCAGCCAGGACTGTACTCTTTGGGAAGGAGATGGAAGACCCAGGGAATTTGAGAAGCCAAAGAGAAAAGGCCTACTTGAGATTCTTCCCCAGTAAAACAACTTCTCCAGAATGTGCTACAGTGAAACTCACAGTAGATAGGCCTCTCTTGGATCCAGCGCCTCAAATTAGCTTCTTAGAACTTGCTTTCAAATCTGAATAGAAAACCAAGGATTATGATAAATGTTTAAGAAGCCTCAAAATTGAAAGATTGAAACCAGAAAAAATAAAAAGGAAAAATGACTTAAAGAATCGAACTATGCAAGGAGAGTAAAACAAAAACAAAAATGCTACCATTAAGTCTCAGAAAAGAATGTTATTACATACATGAAATAAAAATAGAATCTATAAAAAGGCACATTCTGAAAATAAAAGATATTGGAAAATAAAGACAAAAGAATATTGTGCCCTTATACCCTTTTATTAACATCTCTCCTTTCTCTGTCCATGCTGCCACCACCCCCTACAAGCCTCTGGTAACTGTCAATCTATGATGTACTTACATGAGTTTGACTTTTTTAGATCCCACATGTAAGTGAGATCATGAGGTATTTGTCTTTCTGTGCCTGACTTATGTCACTTAGCATACTGTCCTTTGGATTCATCAATGTTGTTGCAAATGACAGAATTTCCTTCTTTTTTTTTCTCTGAGACAAAGTCTTGCTCTGTCTCCAGGCTGGAGTGCAGTGGTGCGATCATAGCTCACTGCAACCTCTTCTAATTCCCAGCTAATTTTTATATTTTAGTAGAGATGGGGTTTCACCATGTTAGCCAGGCTGGTCTTGAACACCTAATCTCTAGTGATATGCCTGCTTCGGCCTCCCAAAGTCCTCAGATTACGGGCATGAGCCACAACGCCCTGCCAGAATTTTCTTCTTTTTAAAGCTAAATAGTATATACACCACATTTTCTTTATCCATTCATCCATTGATGAACACTTAGGTTGTTTCCATATCTTGGTTATTGTGAATGGTGCTGCAGTGAACATAGGCATGCAGATATCACTTCTACATACTGATTTCATTTTGTTTGGATATATATATATATACCCAAAAGCGGAATTGTTGGATTATATGGTAATTCTATTTTTAGTTTTTAAAGGAATCTTAATACCATTTTCCAAAATGTATGCATACTAATACAAAATGTATGTATCTGTACTAATTTACATTCCCACCAACAATAGCCATTCTAATAGGTATGAAGTGATATTTCATTGCAGTTTTAATTTGCATTTCTCTGATGATTAGTGATATTGGGCATTTTAAAATATACCTGTTGGCCATTTTGTATGTCTTCTTTTGAAAAATGTCTATTCAGGCCCTTTCCCCTTTAAAAAGAAATTTCTTTTTAACACGGAATATCACTATATTGCCCAGATTGAACTCAAACTCTGGGGCTCATGCAATCTTGCCTCATTCTCCTGAGTAACTGGGATGACAGGTTTGCACCACTGTACCCAGGACCATTTTTAAATCAGGTTATTTGTTTTCTTGTCATTGAGTTGTTTGACTGCCTTATATATTTTGGATATTAACCCCTTATCAGATGTATGGTTTGCAAATATTATTTTCTTGTCTGTAGGTTTTCTCTTCACTCTTGTTAATTGTGTTTTTGCTGTGCAGAAGATTTTTAGTTACAATCCCATTTGTCTACTTTTGCTTTTTTGCCTGTGCTTGTGGGGTCATATCCAAGAAATCATTGCCCAGATAAATGTAGTGTTTTCCCCCATGTTTTCTTTTAGTAGTTTTACAGTTTCAGGTCTTATGTTTAATTCTTTAATCTTTTGAGGTGATTTTTATATATGGGATGAGATAAGGGTCTAATTCTATTCTTCTGCATATGGATAATCAGTTTCTCAAATAATATTTATTGAAGAAACTGTTCTTTCCCCATTGTGTATTTTTGGCATCTTTGTTGAAAATAAGTTGACCATGAATGTGCAAGTTTATTTCTGGGATCTCTATCTTATTCCATTGGTCAATGTGTCTGTTTTTATGCTGTACCATGCTGTTTTGATTACTATTAAATATATTTTGAAATCAGGTAATGTGATACCTCTAGCTTTGTTCTTTTTGTTCAACATTGCTTTGGCTATTGGGGATCTTTTGTGGTTCCATAGAAATTTTAGGATTTTTTTTCTATTTATGTAAAAATGTGATTGGAATTTTGACATTGATTGTACCACATCTGTAGATCACTTTTGGTAGTATGGACATTTTAACAATATTAATTCTTTCAATCCATGAACATGGGATATCTTCACATTCATTTGTGTCTTCTTGAACTTCTTTCATCAATATTTTATACTTTTCAGTGTGCCGATCTTTCACCTCATTGGTTAAATTACTCCTAAGTATTTTTATGCTATTATAAATGGGATTTTCTTAATTTTTTGATACTTCTTTGTTACTGTATGATGCTACTGATTTTTGTTATTAATTTTTTATCCTACAACTTTATTTAATTTGTTCATTAGTTCTAACAGTTTTTTATGGAGTTTTTAAGGTTTTCAAATATAAGATTATGTCATCTGCAAACAAAGACATTTTAGCTTCTTCCTTTCCAATTTGGATGCCTTCTGTTTCTTTCTCTTGCCTGATTGCTCTAGCTAGGACTTTTAGTGCTATGTTGAATAAAAGTGATGAGAGTGGACATCCTTGTCTTCTTCTTGATCTTAGAGGAAAAACTTTCAACTTTTCACCATTGTGTATGATGTTAGCTGTGGGCTTGGCTTGTATTACCTTTACTGTATTGAGAAACATTCCTACCAACAGTGTAAAAGTGTTCCTATTTCTCCACAGCCTCTCCAGCACCTGTTGTTTCCTGACTTTTTAATGATCACCATTCTAACTGGTGTGAGATAGTATCTCATTGTGGTTTTGATTTGCATTTCTCTGATGGCCAGTGATGATGAGCATTTTTTCATGTGTCTTTTGGCTGCATAAATGTCTTCTTTTGAGAAGTGTCTGTTCATATCCTTCGCCCAGTTGTTGATGGGGTTGTTTGTTTTTTTCTTGTAAATTTGTTTGAGTTCATTGTAGATTCTGGATATTAGCCCTTTGTCAGATGAGTAGATTGCAAAAATTTTCTCCCATTCTGTAGGTTGCCTGTTCACTCTGATGGTAGTTCCTTTTGCTGTGCAGAAGCTCTTTAGTTTAATTAGATCCCATTTGTCAATTTTGGCTTTTGTTGCCATTGCTTTTGGTGTTTAGACATGAAGTCCTTGCCCATGCCTATGTCCTGAATGGTATTGCCTAGGTTTTCTTCTAGGGTTTTTATGGTTTTAGGTCTAACATTTAAGTCTTTAATCCATCTTGAATTAATTTTTATATAAGGTGTAAGGAAGGGATCCAGTTTCAGCTTTCTACATATGGCTAGCCAGTTTTCCCAGCACCATTTATTAAATAGGAAATCTTTTCCCCATTTCTTGTTTTTGTCAGGTTTGTCAAAGATCAGATGGTTGTAAATATGCGGCATTATTTCTGAGGGCTCTGTTCTGTTCCATTGGTCTATATCACTGTTTTGGTACCAATACTATGCAGAAACATTCCTTCTATACCTAATTTGTTGATAGTTATTTTTGATAATGAAGAAATGTTGAATTTTGTAAAAAATTATGTGTTTTTATATCTTCAAGTTTTTCTGTTTTTTTTAATCATACTTTATACTGCATGTTTTTTTTTCTTTTTCTGTTTTTATTTTTTCAATAGGAGCTTTCTGTCATCCTGTTCCAATCTAGATTGGTTACTCTCTAGTTTTGCTACTCTGTTGTCTTCCCAGAATTTAACTATCTTCTGGGTTGTCTCCAATTCTTTCTGGGTTCCATGTCTTTGGTTTTGCTGGAATTCCTCAGATAACTTCCCAAGAATAATTCATTGGATATAAATTTCTAAGTCCTAGTAGTATCAATTAGAAAATGCAGTAAAAGTAGACTTTAAAAAGGAATTTATTTGGAAGATAATGGGGTGCTCACAGACTCAGAGATTATGGATGAACCCAGTTCAGAAAAGATAAAGGTTAGGCAGCTCCAGTGGGGGATATAGCAAAAAGTGCGTATTAATCTTGTTTGGAATCTGCCACAAGAATCAACTCTCACTATCATCAGTCTTTTGATCACCATGCTCAGGATTCCCACTCCAGGAGAGGGGACACTACTTGTTCTGGCTTGGATCATATGCTTGCTACTTGGCTATGGAAAGGCAGGGTACCTTGATTAACAGTCCCACAAGACTACAAAGGGAGGGCAAGTCCTCCAAAATAAAAAACTTACTGTCGAAGACTGGTGGAATGGATGCTGATCAGCCAAAATACAACCTATGGTCATTATACTTTGCATGAGTAAAATGTCTTTATTTTGTTCTCATACTTTCTTTGATTGATTATAGAATTATAGATTGAGATCATTTATTTTTCCTTTAGGACTCTGAAAGCATTGCTCCCATTTTCTTCCTTCATTCAATATTGCAGATAAGGACTCATGCCAGTCTGATTCTGTTCCTTTAGTAGGAACTTCTCTCTAGAAGTTTTTGAGAACCTTTATCCTTGTTCTGAAATTTCATAAGGTGTGACCCGGTATGAACTTTTTCTATTCTTCATATTGGCATTCTTTAAATATTTTCAGTCTGTATACTTGTGCTTTCTTTAGTTTGCGGAAGATGTTGGATTTTCTTTTCCTGTTGTCTGTACTTACTACTTTTTCTCTGATACTTTTATCTTTTTCCTTATTTAGTGGTGTTCTCTTGATGGTCTCCATTCTTCTCCTTCATGATCTTTATTATGTTTGTGGTCAAAACTATTTTCTTTTGGGCACCTTGATATTTAATCTTTATCTTACTTAATGAGATTATTTTGTCTTTTTCTTCCATTTCCTGAGTCTGGTCAACTCTCATTCCATATCTTCCTATTTGTTCTATGTTCTATTCTGAGTTATTTTGAACTAATTATTCAAGGTGATTTAAAAAATATGAATATTATTATTTGAACGTACTTAATTCAGGTTGAAGTGTCAGTTTTCTCTAGCTGGGTCTTGCTCTGTCACTCAGGCTGAAGTGCAGTGGTGTGATCATGACTCACTGCAGCTTCAACCTCCTGGGCTCAAGCTATCTTCCTGCCTCAGCCTCCCAAGCAGCAAGCAGCCAGGACTATAGGCATGTACCACCATGCCTGGCTAAGTTTTTTTTTTTTTAGACGGGGTCTTGCTCTATTGCCCAGGCTGGAGTGCAGTGGGGCGATCTAGGCTCACTGCAACCTCCACCACCTAAGTTCAAGTGATTCTTCTGCCTCAGCCTCCTGAGTAGCTGGGACTACAGGTGTGCACCACCATGCCTGGCTAATTATTTGTATTTTTAGTAGAGAAGGGGTTTCACCATGTTAGCCAGGATGGTCTCGATCTCCTGACCTTGTGATCCACCCACCTCGGCCTCCCAAAGTGCTGGGATTGCAGGCGTGAGCCACTGCACCTGGCTAGCTAAGTTTTTCAATTATTTTGTAGAGATGGACTCTCACTGTGTTGCTGGGACTGATCTTGAACTCCTGGGCTTAAGTGATCCTCCCACCTGGACCTCCCAAAGTGCTGAGATTTGCAGGCATGAACCACTGTGCCCAGACTCATTTCTACCCTCTAATAGCTTTGTATGATACTGCCTGTCATTTTGTGTTCATTTTGGAATGCCATTCTTTTTTCTCTTGTTTTGGAGAAGCCTGAAGGTAAGGGGCAGAATTTGAGCGTGTACCTAGGCTTCCTAATTCAAAGGCATCCTTTTCTGTTGTTACAGTAAAGTTCAATTTTTGTACATGGAAGTTTTGTGGGTTGAGTAGGTGTGTTTTCCCAGCTTCTGGTTCTCTTTTCTTTCTGTATGACCTTTAATTTTTATTGCTTGCTTGCTTTTTTCTTCACCATCAAACATCTAAAAATTTCTCCCTCTTCCAAAACATCTACCTCTCCTTTAGAATGATGCTTTCCTAAACTGCATGAAGATTTTCAAGGCAGTGTTCTAGTCCACCAGTTCTCAACCCCATTGTCAGTATATTTCCTCTTTTAGGCAGAACTCTATTAGAGAAAATTTAATCCGGATTCCACTGCTGCTCCACTGCTGCTGTCCTCTGTTCTTTTCCACACAACCTCTACCCGACTTCACTTTGGTATGGACTCTGGAGTTGATCCCTCTGGTTTCATATGCTGCTTTTCCTACTTATATGTAAGTTAAAGTTGTTAGTAATCTCTGCCTCCCAGTTGTGCTATGAGTTGTTTTATTAATTCTCCTCTTATTATAGGACTTTTAAAAGAATATATGGAGAAATTAAGTTTTAAGTGGCCACCATCTATGTTACATAAGGCTTCCTTCCTTCCTTCCTTCCTTCCTTCCTTCCTTCCTTTCTTCTTTCTTTCTTTCTTTCTTTCTTTCTTTCTTTCTTTCTTTCTTTCTTTCTTTTTCTTTCTTTCTTTCTTTTTGAGACAGATCTCGTTCTGTTGCCTAAGCTGGAGTGCAGTGACATGATCTCAGCTCACTGCAACCTCCGCCTACTGGGTTCAAGTGATTCTCCTGCCCTTAGCCTACTGAGTAGCTGGGACTACAGGCATGTGCCATCACGTCCAGCTAATTTTTGTATTTTTAGTAGAGAAGAGTTTCACCATGTTGGCCAGGCTGGTCTTGAACTCCTGGCCTCAAGTTACCTGCCTGTCTCGGCCTCCCAAAGTGCTGGGATTACAAGTGTGAGCCACCGCACCCAGCCAGGTTTTCTATATTTATTAAAGAAAAAAAAAAAAAAAGACTGGCCAAACTCCCAAAACTATGGCTTCTAAATACTATTTTCCAGGAAGAGGAATCAGAATTATATAGAGAAATGACTGAGTCCATGTCTGGGGCAGGAAATGTAGAAGGTGAGCCTAGAGTATCTTGTCTTATAAGGAAAGAAGGAAACTGTCAAAAATGACTAGAGGCATGTCAAAAAGACTCAGACGCGAACTTCAGAAGGACCATACCTGTTAAAATTAGACACCTTGAGCATCAATAAGGATAATAACCATAATGATAGAAATACATTAAATATATTTAAATGGAAACCTGTGAGTTCATAATGATAACAAAAATGAACTTTATTGGTTACCTCTATGAGGATGCTAGGGAATCAATTCATTATTTTCAAAATGGTAAATGAAGGAAAAGAATGAAGCATTTGTCTTTTCTTAGGAATTGTACCTCTGAGTAACCAAATAGTGGATGCATGAAAAGTTATCTTTATAAAAGTATTCCAACTAATAAGTGAAGAAGAAATGATAATATATCACCACTCTGCAGCCTCTAATGAATTTAACAGAGTTAGGTAATAAATGATGGATGCTACATCAGAAAAAGAGAGCTAACCACACCTTAGGTGCCTCCTGATGGAAGTACCCAACACCACCTATGAAATGTTATTGACAAAAAAAAATTAAACCTGCATCTGATCAAGCCTCTAAATCTACTTAACAATTTACAGAACAATATGATAAACTTATGATGTAAAAAGATACCATAATGATGCACTCAGCAAAATCCAAACTGTGAGAAACACATTACAACTAACTTCTTCTTTAATGAGTTTCAAGGAAAACGTGAGAGAAAAAAAATGATGGGGTGAAGGGAGAGGTGAAAGGAAAATTACTTGTAGATTTTGACACCTCAGAGATACATCAACCAGTGGCAAAGTTTGAACCTTATTGAATCCTGATTCATACAACTATAAAAAATTTTGTGAATGAGGTAACTGAGGAAATATAAACAGGCACTGGGTAGATATCTGGGACTTACTATTATTTTTAGGTGTTAAATTGTATTGTGGTTTTCTTTTCTTTAAAAAAAAGTCATTTTCTCTTAGAAATACATACTGAAATATATACAGTTGTCCAGGATATCTTCAAAGTAATCCTGCAGGCTGGGTGCAGTGGCTCATGCCTATAATCCCAGCACTTTGATAGACCAAGGCAGACAGATCACTTGAGGCCAGGAGTTTGAGACCATCCTGACCAACATGGAGAAACTCCATCTTTACTAAAAATTAGCTGGGCATGGTGGCGCACACCTGTAATCCCAGTTACTTGGGAGGCTGAGGCAAGAAAATCTCTTGAATTCAGGAGGTGGATGGTTTCAGTGAGCCGGGATCAGACCACTGCATTCCAGCCTGGGTGACAGAGCGAGACTGTGCCTCAGAAAAAACCACCACCACCAGCAAAAAACAACAAAATAATACTAGAGGAGGAAGTGAGTGAAAGAGAGTATAGATGAAACAAGACTGAAGGTAGGCAATTGCACAAAATAGAATATATATGCTATAATATATATAATGTATAGTTCTCTCTACTTTTCCCCCAATGTTTGGCACATCCCATAATAAAAAGTTATTAAAAACTGGGGGTGATTTTAATCTTGGATGACTGAAACATCCTCATTATCTTAGTCTTTGAACTTTTTGAGTCTTTAAAATTTCTCACATAAAAAGGATAAGAAGGCCATGCGTGGTGGCTCATGCCTATAATCTCAGCATTTTAGGAGGCCGAGGCAAGCAGATGACCTGAGGTCAGGAGTTCAAGACCAGCCTGGCCAACATGGTGAAACCCTGTCTCTACTGAAAATACAAAAATTATCTGGGCGTGGTGGCGCACGCCTGTAATCCCAGCTACTCAGGAGGCTGAGGCATGAGAATCACTTGCACCCGGGAGGCAGAGGTTGCGGTGAGCCGAGATTGCGCCACTGCACTCCAGCCTGGATGACAGAGATGAGACTCCATCTCAGAACAATAAATAAATTAATTAATTAATTAAATAAAGACAAGAAAAATTTATAAATAAAATTGTTAAATGACAAATTGAGTTAAATATTTACATTAAATATTGCAAGGGGTTATTTTACCATTTCACAAGTAAAACACTAAATTTCCAGTAGACTAACAATGACTGAAAGAAGGACGTATAAATGCAGAAGAAACAGACTCGAGAAATGTCAAGATGTCCACAGTGGCTATATCTGGTTGTTGATTTATGGATAATTGATTTCTCTATACTTGTTTTTATTTTTCACACATAATAAGCCCTGTTATAGCCAGCAAAAAATTACAAAAAAGTCAAAGTCATCTTTCTTTCAATCAGCCTGTTGCCTTGCCCGCTATCCTCCTGACTAGATGGAAGCCCAGTGCATAATTTATTTTTCAGGGAGAAGAACCCCTTTCATTCCACTGTGACAGATAAATCACCTACTGTGGGAGTAGTCTTGGTACTCACATCAAAGTGTAATTCATCAGTGACTGTGATTGAAAGCAGATCCTTTACTCTTTCGTAAGTTAGGAAACGTCATGTGGGGGTAAATGAGGAAAAGAAAACTAAGGGGTTGCTGGGGAGAAAGAAGGCAAATATCACCTGCTTCATCATTCTTTTTACAGCTCTCAATGTGTACCTTCAGTATTGCTCAGACTTTTTTTTAATGTGTAGCCGTGTTGCTATGGTAACTGAAAGCTACATCTTCTTCCATAAAAGCTTTATTGCCTTCCCTAGTGGGAAACAGGCAACAAAAAAAGAGAGCTCCAAGTTTCTGGGAACTGAGGCTTTATAAGGAGATATATTTTTTGTGTTTTGCACACTGTTTCAGGTTCTTCTTTAGGTCAAGGTCACCAGAAAGGGTGAGAGAAATATATTTCTGATGCGGGCTCTTCCAGGAATAGATTAAACCCAGATACCAGATGTATTTCAGGATATGAGGGTAAAGCAGGTTTTACATGGCTATGTGAAGGGACTTCTGAAGGACAACCTGAGTATAAAACAGGTTTTATTATTATCATTATCAAAAAGTATGTGTCAGCCTCTGTGACCATTCATGACTAGTCAGGGCGCTGGGTAAGACAGAAAGGTTCAAGCTCAGCTCACTCGGTACTCAGTCAAAGGCAGCCTTAGTGAGCACATACAACCACATCAAGGACAGTCACACATGAATACGGAGGACAAACTGGCATGCCGTTCGGTCTCACTGTTTCCATGCATCCACAGCTCATTCCTAACTTTGTGCTTTGTATATTTGCTTGTCTTGTTTACCTGTCAATAAGGCCTTCTCTATTTTTTTAAGTCCCACTCTTACTTCAAGACCCAGTTATGAAGCTCCTTCTCTTTGAGAGATTGCCTCCTTTTAAACCTCATTGTATGCAGTTACCATGAGCTTTTAGCATTTATGTTTTTCCCCAGGCATTCAATGATCATATGATAATTGAAGTATTTTATAGATAATCATATGTAGGTTTCTGATCCTTCCTAGATGAATGTTATATTAAAGATGGAAGGTTTGGAGAAACTCTACCTTTCATCAGTTTTTAAAGAAAATAGCCTGTGGTGCTCTGAAAGAGGCAGTTAGTTGGAAATTCCAACTGCCTGTCCTTTAGATTTTCTAAGCATGCTTCTGTACTTGGTAGCTGCTGATTGGCTGTTACCAAAGGTGACTAGAGTGCTAAGCCAGTCAACAGGGAAAACTCAGCTCCTGACTTTGGATCTTTCTTCTCAGCCTGTATAGAAGAAAACTTAGAAAAAATATAAAAAAGAAAAACACAACTAGTTGGGCATCTCCTAAAGAGGTAATTACACTAAAAAATATTAAAATAAGGACCCTGCTAGAGTATGAATTTATAGTGTGATCACTATTCCATAATAATTGAGTAACTATAAATGAACCAACTGGGGGAGGAGATAGCTTCCTTCAGTGGGGCAATTCCCAATGTTTATTTGGTGCCAGAGAAGAGAAAATGCCCAGATACGTGACTTGTATCCAATAATTATGTAAAACTTACAATAATTACAAAGGAATGATAACTGGGGGTAATTTAACTGCTAAGAAGTTCAGTAGGGGAGTGTGATGAGGATAAGGAAGTTGCTACAGTGTATAGAGATATGGAATTCAGAGGTAATACTTGTCAAGTGCTTATTCTGTATAGAATAATTGTTAGATGTTTTAAGGTATTTTTCATTCTCACAACAACACTGTGAAGTGCCTGTTATCCCCATTTTACTGAATAGAATATGAACTCCAAGAAGTTAAATAGCTTGCTAAAAATCAAATATTTCGATGGACAGAGTTCATCTTAGGCTGAAGTCTATGTCTTTACTCTAACCATGAGCTGAAAGTTGAAAGAAGATAGTATCAAATAAGGAAAAGTTGTAATATTGAAGGGAAAATAAGAAGAACGAGACTGGAACTGTGTCCCAAAGCGTTAAAGAAACCAGTAGGTAGCAGAAATTCTTGAGCTTGCAGGATGGCAGATAAGAAAGCCTGCAGAACAAGCTTGCTGACATTAAAACCAGAATTTCCACCATGTGCTTCATACTAACTCTCTCGAATTTGCACAGGTGACCCATGAAGAGGCATAAAGATTCTAATAATGGTGTTATGTCATTTAATTTGAATGTTTAGCAAAGTGATATAAGATTTTTCTGGTAAAGGGACTATTTTCAGAGTTTAACTGTGATAATGTCTCCACTTAATGTTAAATTCGTTCTTACGCCAGAAATATTCTTGAGCATTGCACCATGCTGACAGAATTTTAATCTACTATTTGTTTCCTCTTACCCTGTGAAAACAAGTTATTTTCTCAGATGATTTTTAAAAATGCACTAAAAACCTTCAGTTCTCCCCTGTTAATGTGATAAGAATGAATTCAAAAAAAATCAAACTGTTTGAGCTTTCTATTGTCAATTAAATGTATTTAATAAGCAACTCAGTTTTGATGAAGGAAAAACACCAGTTACATTTAATTTACTCAGCAGTTGTCAGGAACTGCACAAAGATCTGAGAGTTTATTCCACTTTGAGTTGACAAATTAGTCTGTTCCTGTTTTCTTGGATGCTGGCAAAAGACACAAGACTCCTAGGTCAGAGACAAAGGACTTTATTACTAATAGCAAAAGCAGTAGCCAGAGTGTCCACAGGTTGCTCATTCCAGTACCCCCTGTCCCCCAGGTTCCTTAGAGGTGAAATTCATCATGGATGCTGTGTTAGTTTGCTAGGGCTGCCATAACAAAGGGCCATACACTGGGTGGCTTAAACAACAGAAATTTATTTTCTCATAGTTCTAGAGGCTAGAAATCTGAGATCAAGTTGTCGGTAGGGTTAATTCCTTCTGGGGGCCATGAGGAAGGATCTGTTCGTGCCTCTCTCCTGAGTTTATAGGTGGCTGTCTTCTTCCTGTATCTTCCCTTCATCTTCCCTCTGAATGTCTTCCCTCTGTGTCTTCACTTCACCCCCCCATGTCCAAATTTCCTCTTCTCTGAGGACACCAGTCCTATTGGATGAGGGCCCACCCTGATGACTTCATTTTCACTTCATCACCTCTTTAAAAATTCCATCTCCAAACATGAATGCCTTCTGAGGTACAGGTGGTTATGACTTCAACTTCAGAATGTTGGGGGTAGAAAATTGAGCCCATAACAGATGCTTATACACATAGTGGAGTGCATTACAGGAGAGGTACAGTGAGATTAGGCGATTCACCATGGAAACAAGCCTGCTATTGTCTGGGGTGCCTTACCTCATCCCTCAAGGCTGGTGGCTACAAAACACAAGCCTGAGATGAACACCATCCAGGGCCTTGCATTCTTGGCACACTCAACGAGAATGTGCAGGGAAACTTAGGACCATGTGAACTGTCTTCCCAAAAGCAATGTCATCAAAATATTAGATTAAGTTACAGCTGTATCATCCTCAGAGTCTTCATCAATTCGGGCTCTGTTTTACATAGCTGTATAGTTGATCTCACCTCTCCAAAAGTTACCTACACTGAAGGAAAACCTGAGCCACATCTCTTTTTCTAGTTTGTAATAATTATACCTATAAATTTACCTTTAATACCAAGTAGGGAGTAAATTTAGAGCTTAGTCAACTGTTGTGTTGTCTGCTTTTGTCACACAGTGTGAAATATTAAGAATATTGAGATTATTTATTTACTATTTTGCAGTTGTTTATAGCAAAAGGAATTCAGAAATATGTTCAGAGTAATTGAGTGAAAATAATTCTTATTTATTCCAACAGATGGAATCGCCACTTATATATGTTTCAGTTTTGCTTTTGAACATATTTGAATTTTCATCAGGAATAGTATATAATAAAGGTAAGTTTCAGACTGTCTTACTCTCTATTTCCTTCTCAGGAGTTCTTATTTGTGTCGCTTCCTTATTTACAGCAAAAAATTTTTTCTTTTAGTATTTCTTCTTTAACTTATCTTCCAATTGTTCCCCAATATTGTCAATTATACTCTGGGCTAGAGGCTTCTAATATCCCGAGTACCTAGGATTACAGGTGCCCACCACCACGCCTGGCTAATTTTTGTATTTTTAGTAGAGATGGGGTTTCACCCATCTTGGCCAGGCTGGTCTTGAACTCCTGACCTCGTGATTCCCCTGCCTTGGCCTCCCAAGGTGCTGAGATTACAGGCATGAGCCACTGTACCTGGCCGATGGCATGAGATTTTATCACACTACTCAGAACAGTGCACAATGTAAAACTTATAAATTGCTTATTTCTGCAAGTTTCCACTTTATGTTTTTGGACTATGCTTGGCTACAGGTAACTGAAATTGTGGAAAGTGAGATCACAGAAAAAGGGGGACTGTTGTGGTTGTATAACTGTGAATAAGGCAATGACTGAATTTCATAAATGGCATTTTTTTTTCTGTACATTTGTCCCACAGTGGATTTTTATTGTAGTCAGAGCAGGCATTCCATTGGTGGTTACACTTGTGTGGTTTTCCTTTATATCATGATTCTTGTTAAAGAAGTCACATACTGTTGAAAGTATAACTTCTCTGGCACATCTTTCCTTTAGAAGCTTGCAGAAGAGTAATTTTCTGTGTTTTATTATTATAACGGAATCTAGCAAACTCTGTAATCTGAGACTTTCTAGGCAAAGGGGTCCGTGGAGGGAAAGTTAGAAAAGTTGGAAATTGTTTCTCTGTCTCTCCCTATGGCATCTCTGCCTCTGCTTTTACCACCCAAGCCCAGAAGATCCTGTTGATATGAGTACATAATTCGCAAAATGATACCAAAGTGCAGAGGACAAATCAACTAGTTGCAATGAGACAAGTGTTAGAAAAAACTCTTTGGCCAGGTGCAGTGGCTCACACCTGTAATCCCAGCACTTTGGGCGGCTGAGGCAGGAGGATACCTTGAGCCCAGGAGTTGGAGACCAGCCTGGGCAACATGGCAAAACCTCTTCTCTATAAAAAATACAAAATTTAGCCAGGTGTGATGGTGCTCACCTGCAGTCCCAGCCACTTAGGAGGCCGAGGTGGGAGGATCGCTTGAGCCCCAGGAGGCAGAAGTTGCATTGAGCCAAGATCATTCCACTACACTCCAGCCTGGGTGACAGAGCAACACCCTATATCAAACAA
The DNA here is from genome assembly GCF_028878055.3 of Symphalangus syndactylus. NCBI lineage: Eukaryota > Metazoa > Chordata > Mammalia > Primates > Hylobatidae > Symphalangus > Symphalangus syndactylus. Next base: position 25,289,373 of record NC_072430.2, read on the forward strand.
ACAAACAAACAAAAACAATTTGTATTTGAACTGGATCTTAAAATGTATTAAAATTTGAGGCGGAAAATGGAAGTAGAGAGAACCTCATGCATTTCAGAGGTGATGGACGAGGTTATGTGCAGGGCAGACTGAAAAAATGGGCTTAACTATTGAAAGAGTGTCTAGCGGGATAAAGAGAGGATGTCCCTTAGAGAAACAACTCGGTTCCAGTCTGGCCCACTGTTGTTAGTCATATGATGTTTGAGCTTGATTTCCTCTTCCTTTTTTTTTTTTGGTAAATGTCTTTTTTTTTTTTATACTTTAAGTTTTAGGGTACCTGTGCTCAATGTGCAGGTTTGTTACATATGTATCCATGTGCCATGTTGGTGTGCCACACCCATTAACTCGTCATTTAGCATTAGGTATATCTCCTAATGCTGTCCCTCCCCCACCCCACCCCACAACAGTCCCCGGAGTGTGATGTTCCCCTTCTTGTGTCCATGTGTTCTCATTGTTCAATTCCCACCTATGAGTGAGAACATGATTTCCTCTTCTTTAAAGAGGAGACAGTAATATATATGGCACAAGGTATTGTGGGAATTTCATAAAATAACATCTAAATCCAGCTCAACCTATTTGAGCTTTAATGGCTCAAAGTATGTTATTCAAAGAAGTTAGTTTCCTTCTGTTTAGTGTCTCACCATTTAAGGAGTTTAATTCATGAGGTAAGGGTGTGTCAGTGAAGATTTTTAAGCAGAGAAGTGATTTGGACTTCACAATCAAATTATAGCTTTAAAAAAATGGGTCTGATAGCATTGTCAAGTATGGGCAAAGTGATTGTATAAGTTGAAAGTACTTTGAAAACTGTTTAACATTATAACCTCCAGAAATATTTGTATATTTTGCATATTTGTGATACTTGTAAAGATATGTTTACTTACAGAATTTCAAGATAGCATTGAAATCATTACATTATACAAACAGAACGAGTAACATTCAATTATAAATTAAATTTATTTTTGCCTCCTATTTAAATCCAATCTTTGGCATGGTTCTTCCTCTGTCACTGGATGAATGTTTGCGCCAGAACCAAGACTTTTTTGGTTACAATTGGATGATTCACACAGTTCTTCTAGAACAATAAACTCTGGAGAATATGAGGGACAGGAGAAATGGATCAGGGAGGGGCTGAGAAACTACCTGTTGGGCACTGTGCTCACTACCTGGGAGACAGATTCATTTGTACTCCAAAACTTAGCATACAAAATATACTTTTGTAACAAGCCTGCACATGTTCCCCTTGAGCCAAAAATCAGTTCTCTGAGCATTTGAAATTTTAAAACACTTTTGCATTGTAATTGTTGTAATTAAAATATCCAAGCCCATGTACAAGTCAAATTTAACTCTTATTTTATAATTGAAACTTCTTCCCTGTTTCCTGTCTGGGCCTGTGCTGGTGGGAAGCCTATAGGTGAGAAGAAAGGCTAAGATCAACTTTTCCTTCTCTCCACTTAGTGTTTAGATTCCTTTTCATTGTCTCATCAACTTTAGGTTTTGACCCTTCTTGCTCCAGCGTTGTAGAAAGGGAGGAAATAGCACAGTTCTGCCCTAACTGGGTCTGAGGGCACCATCTGACATTTGCACTTTCAAGTTCCAGCAGATGTGTAAAGCTGACCCTTGATCTCTGGGCACTTGAATGAGTCCTTCATAGCCCCTTCTCCTCCCTCACATTACCGGGAATCTCTCATATACAGTTCTTCTAACAAAGGCAAAAACTTCTTCATTCCCACTGGTCACTTATTTCTTTGTCTATGCCTTCAAATTCTTTTTGCTGAGAGCCAGTTGCCGCTCAGAGAGACCTTTGAGGACAGGAACCTAGATGACCCTAAGCTAGTTCTTTTTCACCAGTGACCTATATCTGGACCACAGGAAGCATTCATCCATCTTTTGCCCCAGTAAATTTTGGTTGTGCAGGACTCTTAATGAAACGGGAGAGTTCCCTGGCCCCTCTTGCAGGACATACAGAGGTGTGGCTGTTCTGGCACTCGAACCCCTTACGGGATTGGAAGCATGCAGATGGGCAGGTGCAGGAGCCGGACGAGCACACCTGGGCTCTGCCTCCATGGCAGCATCCACAGGTGGGAGCCTGTGACTCCTGAAGCCCAAGTGGGTGTGTGTTACAGTGTGCCCTGTTAGCCTTGCTGTCCACGGACGGTTTAAGTGTTTACCAGCTCAGTGCCTTCTTGGTACCCAGGTTCTTGTCCGGCATCCAGGAATAATCAGTTTGCACATGGACTTGAAGGATGAATGCAGGGGTTTTACTGAATGGCCTGAGGTGGCTCTCAGCAGGACAGATGACGAGCTAGAAGGGGGATGGTGTGGGAAGATGATCTTCCCCTGGATTTTGGCCTCTCCGACCATCCCCAGCGGAACTCCTCTTGGCATTTAGATGCTCCTTCTCTTCTCTCTGCTGTTCTTTTGCTCTTCTGTTCATCTCCTTGCTTACCTACTAGTCTGCTCTGAGGCCTGGGGTCTGGGGTTTATATGAGTGTAGGATAGGGGCCATGGTGGGCCAAAAGGCAACTTTTGGGCACAAAAACGGAAATGCCTGTTTTCATTAGGGCTGTGGGTTTCCAGGCTTGAGGATGGGACCTTTGCCTCTTCTACCCAGTATTTCTGTCTCCTGTCTGTATCATTAACATACCCATCTCTTTCTCAACGAACCATATCCTGTTCTCTCCACCAAATCATCTCTTGCCTTCTAGATTTTCTAAGCAGGAGTCTGAGTTTGCGCCCCAAACTGCAGGGATACATTGTACTTTTCTCAGTGTGCCCATCAGACCCTCTTGCCTCAGACATAAGGTAAGTAAGTAGAAGGGGTCCTTCTCCTAACATCTTCATTCAGTACCTTTCTATCAAAACACAAATTCTCTCTGCAGTCCCCGATTCTGGATCCTTCTATACCCTCAAGGTGAGGTGTTGCAGTGTCAAGAACTGGTTTTTGTCTACCTCTAAAAATTTGGTGTCATGGTCTAGTATGAGTTATATTAGTGCTTCAGCCAAACCTTCCCTTTTTAAACATGCCTTATATCATATGTGTAAAAAGAAAAACAAGGTGGAAAATTTGAATTTTACCTGAAGTGAATTTAAAATGTGCAATTATAATTCTTATTCCTTAAAAATATTTTGTCAGTTTTAGAAACATGGTACTTTTTATGGACAGTCTTCTATCAGTGATCTAATATATGTATTTTTTTTATTATTTAGGTGATACAGAGAAACGCTTTGCATGTTCTGACAAAGGGTTCCCTCAAGAGAATGAAATAATCAAGTTGTATCTTTTCTTAGAAAACTTGGTAAGGTCCACTAATAGCATGTGTTATAACCCTTCACGTTCCTTTAAAGTCCATGTGTAAACCCAATAGCATTGTATTCTTTCCAAATACCCTCTACTATGTTCAGACTTGGGGAGGAAAAATTCTATATAAATAATAATTTTTTCTATCTTCGCTAGTGTATGTCTACTTGGAGCAGGTAAAATACTTCACTTAGCCATAGAGCATCCTGGGTGTTTTTGCTTTTATTCTTTCTTTTTTAAAAATGATGCCTCCTCCCTCCCCTTTTTAGTGGAGTTGATTTGTCCTTTTGAAGCCTGACAGATGTAGCCTATTAGAGAAGGAAAGCTACCTCACATGACCTTGAAAATCTGTCTCGCCTTTGTATAACAAGTACCACATTGAAGTTGTCATTTTGGGTAAGGAACGATATGATCCTTTGATTCAAATAATGGGAGACTTTTTAAAAACATACACAACAGAGTAAAATAAAGCATGCTATCAAGATCATGCAGCAAATACTAACAAAAATATGTGTTAATAAAAGATGCACAGATTGTCTAAACATCTATGATAAATATATATAATAAAAACAAAGAAAAAGACTCCATGAGAACAAATGCATTTATTCCTAAGCCTGCTTTGACTTAGGTCACAATTCCCTCTTGATATACTTAAATATATATTTAAGCTTTGTATATACAACTATTGAGAAGTGTATGCTCTCTGAGCCAGAAATGGATTTCTGATTTGTTGTTATATGTTATGGAAGAAGAATGGGCTTTGGAAGAAGATGGACTTACAGAGCTGGGGTCCAGTCTTGGTTCTGCCATTTATGGTCTGTGTGTCCTGGGGCAGGTTACCTAAACTCTCTGACCCTCAGTTCTTCTTCTAAAAAGGGAATTATAACCTACTTTTTGGATAGTTGTAGTATAGTAGTTCTAGCAGCAGTAGTATTAGAAGTGATAGCTAACATTTATAAAGTGTTTATGTGTATCAGGCATTTTTAAAAAATGTTTAATGTTCATTATGACATTTAATCTATACATTTAATCTTCTGTGAGGAAAGTACTATTTTTTTTTCACTGATAACCCTGTGAAAAATTGTACTGCCTTCCCAAACTCCTGCAATCTCAACCTCCCTTCCCTGCTTCGTTCTTATAATGTATTCTATATTTATTTCATTTTTTCTATCTTTTCCTTCATTCTCTACCAATCCATCCACCAATCTCTCCATCCAGTTTGTCTACCTGCCAATCTCCATTAGGATGTTAATTCCACAGGGGCAGAGAGTTCTGTCTGTTTTATTCACATCTACATTCCTAGCACCATTCATAGGAAGGGCTCAGTAGATATTTTTGGAATGAATGTATTTCCCCATTTTTTAGATTAGGGAAACTAAAACTCAGATAGGGAACTTGCCCAAAGTGATCTTAAGTACTAGAAGAACTAATTGAAATAAAGCTCTTGGTATCTGTCTCATGTTAGTTTTCAGGAAAATCCACCATTTCTGATCGCTACATTTCCATATGCCTTCTCAAAACTAGGAAATATCCAGTAAAGATGCAGTAAAATGGGCTTTGCTTTATATAGTTGCTTCCTTTTTTATTTAGACGCAAAATAACAATTTTAATAAAATTGGAATTTCTATTTGTGATAACATATTGCTTTGAGTCTATGTTTACTACATGTAATAATAATGACCATTTCTATGATAGAAAAGACTATTACTAAAATGAAACCTTTATGATGCTAGCGTAATAGGTTACTGAGTTCTGAAAGTATACTTTTATAAATATATATATTTTTTCCTAACTAGAGACTGGAATTACTAATCACTTTTAGATTAACTAACTTGTGTGTCTGCATCAAGTGGTTACTAGTTGTTGTTTTTTTTTTCTTGCTCTTTCCTAAAGAAAATCCAGTGTTTCTTCCAAACTGAAAATGAAATTGCATCAAAGGGAATGCTAAGTGTCTTCACATCAGGAGGACTTGCTCCCAGCTTAGGAATCATGAATAGTACATATAATGGCATCTTCCACTTTAATTTAACGTTGGTAATTACATTTTATCTTATTCTGTGGTATGTTATTAACAAGAAGCATACTCTTCCTTATAGGATGTATTTTTTAAAAAATAGGTAGCTGAGTAATATTACATCTATGTATGTTTTAAGCCCAATGATAGTGTTAAAGTTTTTGCTTTAAACAGTCATATATTTTTAAATAAATTAAAGAAGAAGAAATAGTTGTACCCTTTACCTACATATTTATTATTTATACTGTCCTTCATTCTTTCCTGCAGATATAAGTTGCCATCTGATGTCAATTTCTTTTAGCATTTCTTACAGTGCAGAACTGCTGGCAAATAATTCTCTGGGGTTTTTTCCTCCTAAAAATGTCTTTATTTCACCTCTTTTTTGGCAACAACTTTATTAAGATATAATTCCATACAGTTCACTCATTTAAAGTGTGTACTTAAATGGTTTTTAGTATATTCATAGAGTTGTGCAACCATCACTACTAATTCCAGAATACTTTAGTCACTCCAAAAGTGATGAAAGTGACAGTCTATAACTATTAGCAGTCACTCCCAATCCCCCCTCCACTCCCCAGCCCTAGACAACCACTAATCTTTCCGTTTCTATAGATTTTCTAATTCTGAACATTTTATGTAAATGAAACATATATATGTAGTGTTCATGACTGGGTTCTTTCAGTTAGCATATGTTTCAGTTAGCATAATATGGTCAAATAATATCGCATTATGTAAATACCACATTTTGTTTATCCATTTATTAGTTGATGAACCTTTGGGCTATTCCCACTTTTTGGCTCTTATGAATAATGCTGCTGTGAACATTTGTGTGAAAATTTTTGTGTGGAAATATGTTTTCATTTTTCTTAGCTAAATGGCCAGGGATGGAATTGTTGGATCATATGATAACTCCATGTTTGACCTTTTGAGGAAATGCCAGACTGTTTTCTAAAGTGGTTGTACTATTTTACATTCTCACTAGCAGCTTGTTAGAATTCCAATTTCTTTTCTTTCTTTCTTTTTTGTTTAGAGACAGGGTCTTTCTGTGTTGCCCAGGCAGGATTTGAACTCCTGGGCTAAAGTGCCCAGAAGTTCTGCCTCAGCCTCCTGAGTAGCCAGGACTACAAGTGCACACCACCACACCTGGGTTAAGGTTCCCGTTTCTCCACATCCTTACCAAGGCTTGGTTTTGTCTTTTTTTTTTTTTTTTTTTAGACAGAGTCTCACTCTGTCACCCAGGCTGGAGTGCAGTGGTGTGATCTCGGCTCACTGCAAGCTCCGCCTCCTGGGTTCACGCCATTCTCCTGCCTCAGCCTCCGGAGTAGCTGGGACTACAGGCACCTGCCACTGCGCCTGGCTAATTTTTTGTATTTTTAGTAGAGAACGGGGTTTCACCGTGTTAGCCAGGATGGTCTCGATCTCCTGACCTTGTGATCTGCCAGCCTCAGCCTCCCAAAGTGCTGGGATTACAGGCATGAGCCACCATGCCCGGCCTTTATTTGTCTTTTTAAAAATAACCATCCTAGTAGGTATAAAGTGCTATCTCATAATTTTGATTTTAATTTCCCTAATGACTAATGATGTCGAGTATCTTTTCATGTACTTATTAGTCCCTTGAATATGTTCTTTGGAGAAATATCTATTCAAATTATTTGCCTATTTTTAGTTGGGGTATTTGTCTTTTTGATTTATAAAAGTTCTGTATAGATTCTAGATACAAGTCTCTTATCAGACATATGATTTGCAAATATTTTCTCTCATTCTATGCATTGTCTTTTCGCTTTATAGTGTCCTTTGATACACAAAAGTTTTTCTTAATGAAGTCCGCTGTATCTATTTTTTTTCTTGTTGCTTGTGCTTTTGGTGTCATGTGTAGAAAACCATTGCCTGACTCAAGGTTGTGACATTTTACCCCACATGTTTTCTTCTAGGAGGTTGATAATTTACCTTTTACATTTAGATCTTGGATCCATTTTGAGTTCATTTTGTATTCGATGTGAGATAAGAGTCCTTACTCATTCTTTGGCATGTGAATATCCAGCCGTCCTAGCATGACTTGCGGAAAAGACTGTTCTTCTTCTCCTATTGAATTGTTTTGGCACTTTTGTTGAAAATAAGGTGACCATAAATGGGACAGTTTATTTCTGGATTCTCAATTTTATTGCATTGATCCACATGTCTATCTTTATGCTAATATCATATTGTCTTGATATTGTTGCTTTGTACTACAGTTTGAAATCAGGAAGCATGAATCTTCCAACTTTGTTCTTCTTTTTCAAGATTATTTTTGCTGGTCTGAGTTACCATATGAATTTTAGGATAAGCTTGCCAATTTCTACAAAGTAGCCATCTGGGATTCTGATATAGACTGTATTGAATCTGTACATACATTTGGGTAGTATTGCCATTTTACTAATATTAAGTCTTTCAATCTATGAACATGGATGTCTCTCCATTTATTTAGATCTTTAATTTCTTTCAACAATGTTTTATGTTTTCAGAGTATAAGTTTTATGCTTCTTTTGTTAAATTTATTTCTAATATTTTATTCTTTTTTATGTTGTAAAGGGAATTGCTTTCTTAATCTCATTTTCAGATTGTTCACTGCAAGTACATAGAAATATAATAATTGATTTTTTATATGTTGATCTAGTATCCTGTAGCCTTGCTAAACTTGTTTGTAAGATCTAACAGGTTTTTAGTGGTCAACTGAAATTTTGAAGCATAGTTTTGTCAAACATAAAATTTCTGGTTGACTTCACTTTATTTCAGCATTTTGAATATTTTATTCTAATGTCATCTGACACCTTTGCTTCTGAATAAGTAGTCAGCTGTTAATTTTACGATTGTCTCCTGTATGTAATATGTTATTTTTCTCTGGATGCTTTTAAGATTTTTCTCTTTGGATTTACCCAAGTAAGGTTCCCTGGGCTTCTAGAATTGTAAGTTTAGCAAATTTGGAATGTTTCCAGCCATTATTTCTTCAAAAGAAGAATTGTACCACAGGTCTCTAAGATCTTACCTGTGGTTTTGGCAGCTGAAATCGCTACTCAATTCTTTTAGCTTGCACTGCTAGTTTTTACAAACTGGTCTTCTGGGGGTGTCCTTTGCACCTTTATTGCCCAAGAATTTGGTCACAGTTTATATTTAAATCTCAGAGATTACCATTCTTGCAGTTTCCTTATTCCTGGAATTTTCCTCTTAATATCCCAAATGCTCTGTCAACCTCAAGCTCTGTCTCTGACATGTCATGCCAGTAAATACTTCAACTTTGTGCTACCTAAGCTTGGCTGTACAGAGTTCCACAATGTGGCTATATTATACACAACTGATGACTATTTTCATTATTTCCAATGTTCAGCCATTACAATGATGCAAAATTATTCTTGAACACATTTTATTTCACACATATGTGAGCATAATGTAGGAAAAATTCCTAACAGTGAAATTTCTAGGTAAAAGGTATATATATTGGATGTTTTAAATTATCTTTTAAAAAGGTAGTGTAGAATGTGATGTGTTGTTATTCACGTTGTAAAACATTGTTTTCTGATGTCTTCTTTATTCAAGTTCAGTGATCGGATTTTGTGGTTGGTTGATATTCCTAGAGAAAACATCACACAAAGCACAGGTAAGAGTGATCTGAATTAACTCTTTTACCCCTGGGTCTGGATTTATCAAATAAAAAGAACAAAAAGAATTTATTATCTTAAAAATGATTTGTTATGTCATGTAAATCCCCCATGTGGTATTTGGGACATACTTACTAAAAATTATCTGTGGTTTATCTGAATTTTAAATTTGACTGGGATACTGTATTTTACCTGACAGTCCTATTATACGTAGATTGTTTTGACATATACAACATTTATATTATCCTTTATTTAAAATAAACTCATTTCTTAGAACTTGGAAATTGTAGTATTAATATGGGTACTAATTTATTTTACTGAAGATGAATCATTAATTTTAATATGTTATAAGCTATAGATATGATGTGTTATTTTATTATGGAATCTATTAAGTATTTTGTGGCAGTGTAGCATCATATGCTACTGTATATACCTAGATGAAAAGAGGAGAAAAGTCAAATTCCAGGAACTGTGAGTATTGATCTAGTGAACTGACCTAGTAGATCTCTAGGCATGAGACACATTCCCAGAGGTTAAAAATGGTGGAAGATTTGTTGTTTTAATATGATAGGTGCATTAAACAAAACCAATTTGACTTCACTTAAGGAAAAAGAAGAAATTTATTTTAGTCATGGAACCCAAAGACAAAAATGCGCCATCTTATAGGAAGGAATTAGAAATAAGAAATGGAAAACCATCAAGAACTGAGGGAATACTTTCACCCTGTTTGTCTGTCTTATCTGTATTTTCTGTAAATCTATATTTATATTTCTTTTTTTGTAGACAGGCTTTCTAAAGTTGCCTCATTACAGTTGAATTTTATATATCTTTCTTATGAGTCAGCCCAATTCCAAATTCCCAGGACAGTATCTTCAGTTGACCCATTGTTGATCCAGCATCCATCTGTGCACCAAGCAAATATGGATTGGGAGAGTGGGATGGGGGAACCATACAGGCCAACCCCTCTTGGTATTGGAGTAAAGGATATTCCAAACTGTGTCCTATAGAATGAATGCAAGGCAAGGTGAGGGTAAGTTAGAGATGATGGAAAAGATTCTGTAGATTAAAAAAGTGTCAAAGATAAAAGTCTGCAATAGATGCCCCAGTGCCGTAACATCTGGCATAGATTGTATCACTATCTTTACCCTTTATTCAACTTTTTTTCAAATTAATTTTCTTATTGGAGCTATCTGTGATTTTTAAAGGAATTTATCTTGAAAACTGTACTCTTATTTTCGATGTAGCCTAACTCATTAATATAATGATGGAATGTTATTCCAGAAGCTTAGCATAATATTGACATTCATTTGACCATCGAAGAAGTGAAGATCACATGTTATTTTTACTTCTACTCTTTATGTACGAAGTTTAATTTTAGAAAAGCATTGATTCTAAACTTACCCAGACAGGAACAAAGATGATACGAGAACTTAAGGATTTTAGAAAAAGACCAAATTAGCTCTTCCTCTCCTGATACAACTCCCTGGACTGAGTAAAAAGAAATATCTTTGTGCTAGTACTGTAATAGGAGGGGATGGTTTATGTAGATAGTAATATGCTAAAAATCAGGGGAAAAATGTTCAGAGGTAAGGAGATCATATTTGTTCATTCACTTTTTCCTCCTTAATCATACTTTATTTACTGCTATAGTGTGAATATAAGTATTATGAGTATATGTAAAATCTTGGGAATATATTTGAGTATATGTAAAATCTTGGGAATATATTTGAGTGTATGTAAAATCTTGGGAATATATTTGAGTGTATGTAAAATCTTGGGAAAAGTAGGTTAGGCAACATCAACAACAGAGGTAGTAAAATAGTCATTGTAGTGGCAGTAGAAATAGCAGGCAGCATTTATTGAATTCTTATTATATGTCAGCACTGCTCTAAATGCTCTATCTATGTTAGTTCATTTATTCCCAACTATGTGGTAGATACTATCATTATCTTCATTTTCAGATGATTTAACTGAGGCCCATGGAGTTGTATGGAAATTTAGAGATGACTAGGTGGTGAAAGCAGTTTGAAATGTGAACTACATATAATTGTTGAAAGTAAACAGCCCCTCCTTGATTTACACTACATAATTTGCTCCTTTTTTTCATTTTAAAATAAGGTATAATTTGCATTCTATGAAACATATCCTTTTTGGTGTCCAGTTCTATGGATTTTGACAAATGTATACAACTGCGGTCACTGCAGTCAAGACATAGAACAGTTCCATCAGGCAATAAAATCACTCCACCCATATTCAACCCTTCTCCATCTCCCAGTCCCTGGCAACCACTGTTCTGTTCTCTGTTCCTGTTGTTTTGTCTATTCCAGGGTCATATAAATGGAATCATAACCTATACAGCCTTTGAGTCTGGCTTCTTTCACTTAGCTAATTCATTGGAGATTTGTCTATGTTATGGTCTCTCTAGTGTTCTTGTTGGGTAGTATTTTTTGGTGTGGATAGTTAATTTTGTTGAAGGGCATTTGGGTTTTTCTAGTTTTTGACAATTATGAGTAAAGCTACTGCAAACAATCTCATACAGGTTTTTGTGTGAACATAAATTTTTGTTGCATTTAGCTAATACCAAGTAGTAGGATTACTGTGTTGTATGATAAGTGTAAGCTTAACTTTATAAGAAAAACTGTCAAACGATTTCCCAAAGTGGCTTTATCATTCTGCATTCTGACTACCAGGTGATCTGCATCCATGCCAGAGCTTAGTGTATGTGTGTGTGTGTGTGTGTGTGTGTGTGTGTGTATGCTTGTAAATATGTATGCATATATGTATGTATAGACATATTTTTTAAATTTTTAGCCATTCTCAAAAAAAATGTAGTGGCATTTAATTGTGTGGTTTTTTGTTTGTTTGTTTGGGTTTTTTTGAGATGACATCTGCTCTGTCACCCAGGTTGGAGTGCAATGGCGCAATCTCAGCTCACTGCAGCCTCCACCTCCTGCGTTCAAGTGATTCTCCTGCCTCAGCCTCCTGAATAGCCAGGATTACAGATACGCACCACCAGGCCCGGCTAATTTTTTGTATTTTTAGTAGAAACAGGGTTTCGCCATGTTGACCAGTCTGGTCTCAGGTGATCCACTGGCCTCACCCTCCCAAAGTGCTGGGATTACAGGCATGAGCCACCGTGCCCAGGCTAATTGCGGTTTTAATTTGCATTTTTCTAACAACTAATGACATTGAGCATCTTTTTCTGTGCTTATTTGCCATTTGGTTTAGTATCTGTTCAAATGTTTTATAAGTTTATTATATATTATGGATATGGGTGTTACCAGATATGATTTGCAGATGTTTTCTCCCAATCTGGGGCTTGTCTTTTCATCTCTTGAGAGTATCTCTTGAAGATCAGAGTTTTCAATTTTGCTGAAGGCTAATTTATCAGCTTTTTATTTTATGGATGGTACTTTTGACATCACAGCTAAGAAATCTTTGCCTGAGTTCACAAAGATATTCTCCTATATTTTCTTCTAGAAGTTTACTCTTCTAGCTTGTGTATTTAGGTCTATGATTTACTTTGAGTTGATTTTTATAAGTTATATGGGCCAATGTTAATTTTTTGGAATATGGATACCCAATTATTCCAGTACCATTGCTGTAAAAACTTTTTTATCTCCATTGAATTGCTATTCCTGGACTGTATCCTTTCACCAATACCACACTGTCTTATTTTAGCTTTATAATAGGTCTTATAAGTAATGTTAGTCCTTCGATGTTGATCTTCTTTTTCAAAATTGTTTTGGTTATTATAGTTCTTTTGCCTTTCTATGTAAATTTTAGAATCAACTTGTTTACTTCTACAAAAATCCTGCAGTGATTTTTAATTTCGTATTGCATTGAATCTATAGATCAGTTTAGGGACAGTCAATATCTTTTTTTTTAATGTCTTTTCTATCTTTTTCTTTTTTAAGTTTTATTATTATTATACTTTAAGATTTAGGGTACATGTGCACAACGTGCAGGTTTGTTACATATGTATACATGTGCCATGTTGGTGTGCTGCACCCATTAACTCGTCATTTAGCATTAGGTATATCTCCTAATGCTATCCCTCCCCCCTCCCCTTTTTTTTGAGATGGAGTCTTGCTCTTATTGCCCAGGCTGGAGGGTATTGGCATGATCTCGGCTCACCGCAGCCTCTGCCTCCCGAGTTCAAGTGATTCTCCTGCCTCAGGCTCCCCAGTAGCTGGGATTACAGGCGCCCGGCTAATTTTTTTGTATTTTTAGTAGAGACGGGGTTTCGCCACGTTGGCCAGACTGATCTCAAAATCCTAACCTCAGGTGATCCACCCACCTCAGCCTCCCAAAGTGCTGGGATTACAGGCATGAGCCACCATGCCTTGCTGGGAGAGTCAATATCTTAATAATAATGAGTCTTCCAAACCATGAAGACACTATATCTCTCCATTTGTATACGTCTTTTTAAAAATTTATTTCATCCAGGTTTGGTAGCTTTCAGCTTAGAGAACTTGCACATAAAAAAAAAAGTATACCAAAATTATACTTTCAGCAATCATCTCTATAGTTTGTTACTAGAGAAGCTTCTGTGAATGTATAGAGCACTGGAAACCACAAGGCAAAGGCTCAGCATTCTCTCCTAAGCGTTGGCTGGCTCCTGGTGTTGGTTGGCGCAACTGCCATTTGCCATTGATGATCATTCTTCTCTTCCTGTGGTAGAGGAAGAGGGAGAGAATGCAGTGTGAGTGGTTTCTATTTTTTTGGTTTTTGTTTTTTAAGTTATACCTAAGTAGTTCATCATTTTGGGCCAGGCACGGTGGCTCAGGCCTGTAATCCCAGCACTTTGGGAGGCCGAGGCTGGTGGATCACCTGAGGTCAGGAGTTTGAAACCAGCCTGGCCAACATGGCGAAACCCCATCTCTACTAAAAATACAAAAATTAGCCGGGTGCAGTGGAGGGCATCTGTAATCCCAGCTGCTCGAGAGGCTGAGGCAGGAGGATTGCTTGAACCCAGGAGGCAGAGGTTGCAGTGAGTCAAGATTGCACCATTGCACTCCAGACTAGGTGACGGAGCAAGACTCTATAAAAAAAAAAAAAAAAAAAAAAAAAAGTAGTTTATGGTTTGGAGTGTTATGGTAAGTGGTACTTTTTAATATTTTGATTTCCAGTTGTTCATTGTTCATATGTGGAAGAATGATTGAGTTCTGTTTATTGATCTTGTATCCTGCAATCTTGTTAAATTCACTTATTGGTTCTAATAGCTTTTAATATATTCTTTGGGATTTTCTACATGGATAATCACTCATTTAGGAATGGAGATAATTTTATTTCTTCCCTTCCAGTATGTATTCATTTTATTTCTTTCTTTTCTTTTTTTTTTTTCACCTCATTGTACTGGTAGGACCTCTAGTATGATTCCAGTATGAAAGGAATATAAGAGAGGATATCCTTGCCTTGTTTCCAATTTCAGGGAAAAAACATTCGTGTTTTACATAGGTGCCCTTCATCAGGTTGAAGAAATTTCCTTCATTACAAGTTTGCCGAGTTTTTATTATTGGTGTCAAATCTTGTTAAATGATTTTTTGCATCTATTGAGATGATTATAAGGATTTTCTTATAATTGTCTGTTGATATGATAAATTACATTGATTCATTTTGGAATTTTGAACCAGTCTTGGAATCCTAGGACAAAAAACACTTGGTCATGATGTGTTATCTTATATATTCCTGAATTCATTTGGCTAGTAGGTTTCCTAGGTTATCAGTATGGAGATTTATTTTCTTTTCTTGGAATGTCTTTATCTCATTCTAGTATCTGAGTAAGGTTGTCATTATAAAATGAGTTGGGATGAGTTCCCTGCTTTTCTATATTGTGGACGAGTTTTTATAGAATTGGTGTCACCCTTTCATTAAATGTTTGGTGGGATTAACCAGTGAAGATATCTGGGCTTGGAGTTTTCTTTGTGAAAGGATTTTAAATACACATTCATTATCCCTTAATAGATTTAGGAATATTCAAGTTTTCTGTTTCTCTTTAAGTGAGCTTTGACAGTTTGTGTCTTTCAAAGAAAGTGTCCATTTCATCTAAGTTGTTGAATCTATGGACACGGAGTTGTTTGTGATATTCCCTTCTTATCCTTAGAATATCTATAGTGTCTGTAGTGGTGTTCCCTATTTTATCTCTAACATGAGTTATTTGTATTTTTTAAATTTTTAGTCTTGCAGAGGTTCATCAGTTTTTATGTTTCAAAGAGACATCTTTTGATTTCATTAATTGTGTATATTGTTTTTCTGTTCCTAATTTCGTCAGTTGTCCCTCTTTATCTTATCCTTCTACTTGCACTGGGTTTAATTTGCTTCTTTTTTTTTTTTTTTTTTTTCTAGTTTGTTAAGTTGGGAATCTTTAGATCAGGGGTCAGCAAACTACTGACCCCTGATCCTGCCTACTGCCTATTTTTGTAAATAAAATTTTATTGGAACACAATCATGCTCATTTATTTATGTGTCTTCTGTGGCTGCTTTTATGCTACAGTGGTATAGTTGAAGTAGTGTAACAGATACCATATAACATACAAAGCCCCAAATATTTACTATCTGACCCTTTACAAACTCTTTACTGTCTTCCAAAGCCTGCTTCATATACAGCAGATCCTCGAATAACCTCATTTCATTCAACATCATTTCATTATAATATTGATGAGGAAAAAAAGTCAATTCCTGGCCAGGGCCACTGTCTGTGGGGAGTGCTCATGTTCTCCCCATGTCTGCGTAGGTTTTCTCTGAGTACTCTAGTTTCCTAGCACAGCCAAAGATGTGCATGTTGGGTTAATTGGTGTGTCTAAATTGTCCCCATATGACTGAGCTTGGGTGTGTGTGTGTAAGTGCACCTTGTGAAGAAATGGTGTTCTATCTAGGGTTGGTTCCCGCCTTGTTCCTGAGTTGCTGGAGTAGGCTCCTCTGATTCTGAACTGAAATAAGCAGGCTAGAAAATGAATGAATGCTTACAAATTATTATAAAGTAAAAATTTATAAAGTATACGATAATCATATAAACAAATGCATGACAGTAAACGATGCAATACGAAAGCCCTCAGTTAGCCTGCCATGTTTGCTATTGTTTTTTAACTGCATGTGGTAGAGGATGCTCCTTACAGTTTTTGCTTTGCAAACATTTATTCCTTGATTTAATCCACCACCGCTATGACCACCATTACTTACTGATTCACCAAAAATTGGGTAAATAATTATCTTAGTTGTTTTTATTAATCTTTTTAAAATCTATGCATAGCTCACATTTATTTTAATATTAGAAGAATTTGGGGTCTTTATTTAGAAGTTTGGTGATGTTTTTGTGACCAGATACATGCCATAGAAACTTAACTCTTGTTTATATCAATTTGCCTATGGTGAAATTGGTTCTATTATACATTGTTTTGCCTAAAGTCCTAGTTTCCAAGAACATATTGACGATGTTAAGTGAGAACTTACTGGAATTGATTTGAGATTTCTTTTTTCTAATGCAAGTATTTTACTGCTATATATTTCTCTCTAAGCATTGCTTTATCTGCATCCAATAAATTGTGATGTTGTGTTTTCATTTTCTTTCAATTAAAAATATTTTCTAATTCCCCACAGCACTTTCTCTTTGATATATGGTTTTTTAGAAGTGTGTTGTAAAATGTTCAAATATTGGGGAATTTTTCAGATATCTTTCTGTTATTGATTTTTCTAGCTTATTCCATTATGTTTAGAGGGCATATTTCATGTGATAGCAATTTAATTTATTAAAATGTGTTTTATGGCTTATTGAGTAAATGCCCCGTGTACTCTTGACATAACTTTTGATTTACGTATTTTGAAGCTGTGTTGTTAAGCATGTCTACACTTAGGGTTGTCATGCCTTTGTCATATATATTGTCCCTCTTTATTTCTGATATTGCATTGACCTGAACTCTCCTTTGTCAGATATTGATATGGCTGCTACAGCTTTCTTTTGATTAGTATCATATTTTTTCATCCTTTCACCTTTTATTCAAGACAACTTTTGGAACACTTTCATCAACAGAATGGAAGTACACAAATGAATCTTAAAACCAGCCAGGTGCAGTGGCTCACACCTGTAATCCCAATACTTTGGGAGGCCAAGGCAGGCGGATCACTTGAAGTCAGGAGTTCAAGACCAGCCTGGCCAACATGAAAACCTGTCTCTACTAAAAATACAAAAATTAGCTGGGTGTGGTGGCACATGCCTGTAATTCCAGCTACTTGGGAGGCTGAGGCAGGAGGATCACTTGAACCCAGGAAGTGGGGGTTGCAGTGAGCTGAGATGGCGCCACTGCACTCCAGCCTGGGAGACAGAGACTCTGTCTCAAAAAATAAATAACTAAAATAAAACCAGTGCATCAGTGAGTAAGATCTAACACAAAAGTACCCATACCTCATGATGAAAATATAATCAGGTGGAGGAAGACAAAAGTCTAAGAGAGTGGAGGAGATATGCATATGAGGAAGGAAGGACCCTGGGACTGAATTATCAGATGGACTCAGCTGATGTCTTTAAGTTTCACATACCCTGAGTCCCTAATCAGTGGTTTGAGACAAGCATTATATTTGGTCACAGTGGGTATATGCTACGTCCAGAATGGGAAGAAAGTTCAGAATCCTGTGGAGACTGTAGACACTCAACTCTATAATAATGAGATGGAGGTTATGAGGATGCTAGAGCTCTAGAGAAGCTCTTTCTTTGTGTCACTAACCACACTGCAGCAAGATATGGTAAAAAAATTATTCAAGTTACTAGTTTAATGGAAGAGCCAGAGTAGCTACAGGAAAGGCTCCATGAAAATATCCAGCTGGCATGGAAGAAATAAACATTCAGCCACTGGAATAGTTATGGTGCCATGCTCAAGAGTTGGTAGAAGAAAGGCGTTCTCTCTGATTGAATTATAAAAGACAATCTTTCTTCACATAGAGGGCTACAAAGTTCTATCAGTACTGACCTTTTCCTGTTTAGTCTTATATTTTGAAGCATCTCTGGATTTACTGCTAGTATCACATCAATCATCAGGTGTAGTTTTGTAATAGTGCCAAGTAGTTCTTTAAAACTGGAAGTCTCTCAAATGATTCACTTAAAACAGCCTTTAAATAAGTGACAGCATCAATACCCATTTATTCCATCACATAGTATTAGATCTCCTTAAAAATATGTGTCATGCAGATGAAAAAAATAGTGAATTTTAACTGAATCCAGCCAAAGGGACAACTCTTACAGGCTACAGCTATGTCTATTAGAATTTGAATACACATAGTTTAAAAAAGATACATTTTCAAAGTGAGACACCACCACCTCGGTCACTTAATGAAGAAATGTTTTTTTTTGTTTTTTTTTTAACCCAAATAACAAGGGTTTTAACAGCCAAGTATCTCTATTTTCTGTCTCCATGGAGTGCTACTGTTGTTCTCATTGAGTTCTTGAATTGCATGTATAACAGATGTATCAGCACATAAACTACTTGAATAGGTTTGTCTGGAGCTTTGGCGTTGAACTCTTCTAATTCCACCTCTGGAGCTACCAGCTAATACTATTCACACAGCCTCTTGGCTGTTTCATATACGTTGTTCACTACATCAGCCACATTACAGGTGAGATCAATATTTCTTCTGTGTTTAGAATGAGCAGGGATAGTGTCACCATCAAACAGAAGTGCGTGCTAGTTAATAAGCATGTGGGAAGAAAAGGAGTTGGGATAAAACCATTCTGGAAGATACTGGCTGTAGTGCTAATAAAAGACTCAAATGCATAATTTTTCTTATGTTCAATCACTCCATGTACCACTATAGAAACCACATTTTTCTGGCTTTCATCAGTACTTATTGAAAGTTATCTAAGACGCGTGGATCTTCAGGGCTCTTATTTTTATATTCTTTTTTTTTTTTTTTTTTTGAGACGGAGTCTTGCTCTGTTGCCCAGGCTGGAGTGCAGTGGCTCACTCGGCTCACTGCAAGCTCCACCTCCCGGGTTCAGGCCATTCTCCTGCCTCAGCCTCCCGAGTAGCTGGGACTACAGATGCCTGCCACCACGCCCAGCTAATTTTTTTTTTTTTTTTTTTTTTGGTATTTTTAGTAGAGGCGGGGCTTCACCATGATAGCCAAGATGGTCTCGATCTCCTGACCTCATGATCCGCCCGCCTCGGCCTCCCAAAGTGCTGGGATTACAGGCATGAGCCACCATGCCTGGCCCTTATTTTTATATTCTAAAACTTCAAGAAAGTTCTGCATATACCAACTTTGAACCAATCCCACTGAAGGCCTGTTAAACCACTTACCCAGCAGAAAATTGGCTTCATTCACTGTGTTAACCAGTAGCACGGGAATCTCCTTTTGTGAAATCATATATGATGTTCTCTGAAGCCATTATCTCTCCCAAAGTCCAGGAACTTCTTGATGGAGAGTGGTGACAGCAAGAGGCACAGATAGCAATTGATGTACTTGGGCACTGGCTGCTTTAGTAGGCACCAGTGTAGCCATAGCCTTGCCATGACAGTGCACAGACCTGCCTAGATGCCTGGGTGGACATGAGGGCCTATGCAGCCAGACCATTTGGACCAGGTGTGTTCTTCATGAGTGAACCCCTGTTTCAGTTTTAACCTCAGCCTTGGCCTGTGGGTACAGCCACTTCAGCAGCTCCCAGGCTAAAGCTACTGCTGTTGGCTTCCCCGGGCCTTATCCATTCTTCTACTTTTAACTTATTTATGCTTTTACATTTAAAATAAGTTTCTTATAAATAACATATAGTTTAATCTTGATTTTTACACCTAATCTGTCAAATCTAGTCTTTTAGATGATATTTTAGACCACTTACATTTAATGTAATTGTTGATATGGCTAGTTATATTAAAATCTACCACCTTGCAGGTTGTTTCTATTTGTTCAATCTTCTCTGTTTTGCTTTTCTCCTCTTTTTCTGTCTTCATATTAATTCTTTTCTATTATTCCATTGTATCTCCACTATTGGCTTATTAGTTATACCTTAAAAGCTTTTTTTGTTGTTCACCTTAGGGTTTATATGACACATTTTAATTAATCATGGTCTGCTTCACAAGAAGAGTCATAATTCGCTTTTTATCAAGCCTCTACAGCTCTAGGAGAAAAATTATGACATAAATATTAGTATCTAGATTCATTGCTATGGTGGTAAGATCACTTCATAATTCTTTTTCCATTATTTTGTGAGCAAAATGTTTATAGGGAAAACATGAAATTTGACATATAAATGCCAACAAAATGGTTGGAAAAGGAAAGGCTATCATTGTTGGTAATGTTCACATATCCTTAAATTTCACCAAACACAACATATGAAAAAATAGTTGATTATTTGCCTTTTGTTTTCAAACAGATATTGCAGCTGTAGAAGAATGGTTAGTAAGGATCACTTTACATCATGGACTAAATATTTATGCTACTGAAGGAACTCTATTGGATGGTGTTCGAGGTAAATGCCAACAGACAGAAGTAAAATGGAATTCATATATTCTTTCAACAAACTTTGACATCTGCTATATGCCAGATTCTGTGCGAAGGTCCTAGAGATAAAAAAAATTAAAAAAATATATGAGATAATTATGACCCTTGAGGCACTCACAATCTGATAGGATAAAGAATTAAATACATGTGGATAAATTATTAACAGAGATCTGCAAAGAGTGCTATAGAAATGTGGAAATACAGGCTGGGCGTGGTGGCTCATGCCTGTAATCTCAGCACTTTGAGAGGCCGAGGTGGGCAGATCACTTGAGGCCAGGAGTTTGAGACCAGCCTGGCCAACATGGTGAAACTCCATCTCTACTTAAAAAAAAAAAAAAATACAAAAGTTAACCAAGCGTGGTGATGCACATCTGTAGTCCCAGCTACTTGGGAGACTGAGGCAGGAGAATCGCTTAAACCCAGGAGGCAGAGGTTGCAGTGAGCCGAGATTGCACCATTGTATTCCAGCCTGGGCAACAGAGTGAGACTGTGTTTCAAAAAAAAAAAAAAAGGGAAATACATATTTTACTGTGGCCACATTGAAGGTCATTATAAACAATGGCTTATAAACTTGATTATGTTTACTTATTCCAAAAAAGTAAGTAGTTTTAGGTAGCTTCCAAATTAAAAAAAAAAAAAAAGTGTTACTAATTATTCAATAGTAATTGCAATACTGTCTTTGGGACTCTGATAGTTTGATATCCTATGCTACTTTTTAAGTACTGAAATATCAATATAAAATCGTTATACCAATTTTTTAAAGATCTGAAATGCTAACTTACATTTGTTTAGAATGTACTGAGGTATAACTGCAGCAAAAAGCTTCACAACTTGGTAGATCTTTGAAAGCTCCAGATGCGGAGATGAGATTGATCTGTTTGAGGAACTAAAAGGAGACTAAGGTTGCTGAAGCATAGTAAATAACAGAGTGGTGGATCATGAGTTTGGAGAAGCTGGCAGGAATCTTGGTAAAAAGTGCGGACTTTATTGTAATTATAATTTAAAGCCATTGGGGTATTTTAAGCAGAGAAGTAATAAATTCTGATTTATCTTTTATGATGAAAAGATCATTTTGGCTGCTATGTAGAGAATAACTCTTGAGGAAGTATAGCAAGAATGGAATAAAGGAAACTGGTAGCAGTTGTTGCAATAGTCCCCTTGAGAAGGTCTGGAGTAGATGGACAGTAGCATTAGCAGTGGAGGTGGTGAGCAGAGCCTTCACAATACATTTTGAAAGTAGAGCTGCTATGGCTTCTTGGACTAAGATGGGGGAAAACAGAATTAACAAGGATGATGCCTGGATTTCTTAATCAAGCATTCAAGTAGAGGATGTTATCATTCACCAAAATGCTGAAGACAGGAGGAACAGACACTGGGAAATAGGAATCAAGAGTTAAAGCTAGAGTTAGAAATCTTTATTCACTACTGAACTCAAAAGAGAGTGAAAACCTTGTCTCTATTTCTTCATATCCAATCCACACCCCAAACCACTCATTTGTTTCTGTCTCCTCCACGCTACTCAAACTGTTGCTAATCACAGTCACCAGCGACCTTCATATTGGTCACTTTTCTGTCCCTTTTTTAGCTTCTTAGTAGCAGTCAAAACTTTCAATCATTTCCCTGTTCTTAAAATGCTTAAGATATACTACCTGACTTCAGGAACTTGTATATAAGTAGGGGGGCATTGTCAGCTCAGTGATGTCCAGTGGTAAGCTGAAATCTCCCTGACCTGGGTGTGAATGGTCTGCAAACACATTCTACACCCTGCAATGTCAGCTGCTTTGCCCTGCGTTTCTTTGAATTCTGGAGTGACTTCCTGGTGAATTAATGTAGTTAGAGATTGTGTCTCTTTCCCTTCTTGGCTGTCCCTGTGCTGCACTATGTCAACCCAGATGAAAAGTTAGCTTCTTTTCTTGCTTTGCACAAAGTGAAAAAAATATCACATAAAGTCTTTGGGTTTGTAGCAGATTTTATTGAAACTTGGGGAGACAGAGGATAATGTAAATAGCTAAATAACTGGTTATTAGTTATCTGCTTTTAAAAGTCCTTTGACTATTTTTGAAATTCAGACAGCAGTAGTCTTTCAAATTGCCCCAGCTTACTTTTTGTACTCTTTTTTTTCTTGTTTTTTTTCCAAAAGAAAAAAAACTCTCCCTTTTTTTAATGCATGAAAATTCGACTTTAGCTCCAATCCTTTGCATATCCAAAAGTAATATTTTAAGTTTTAAAATTTGTGACGCCTTGTTTGATGACGTTCTTTCAAAAGGTTCATTGTCTACCCTGGTCTGGTGAGGAAGAGTGTACCCTGATTCTTCTAGTTACAGTGAGTGCAGAGTCCTATTGGAGCACCTGGGAGGAGAGCCTCACTCATTCTAGGGCGTCATGGAAGGCTTCCCAAAGAGGGAGACATTCACATCAAGGACTGAAAAATAGGGTTGTGAGAAAAACAGATATTCAAAGCCCCACAAACTAGAGCCTGTAATGGGAGGCCAGTTCTGGCAAGAAGTAAAGCTGAGGAACCAAGAGGACGTCAGATTCTGGAAGGCCTGGTTTGCCACGTGAAAGACCTTATTCACCACTAGTGCTGCTATTCTGCCTGTGCTGCACTGGAGATGCTTCACCTCTGATTGCTTTTTCTTCTGCATCTCATTCCCAACTTCTGTCTTGCAGAAATCCTTCTGAGTCTCTTGGTATGATAACTAATGATAACTAATGATAACTGTCCCTGTTCACCACTGCTACTCTGGATTTATTCTCATTTTTATATATCTACTGCTATTTCAGTGGGATTGGGAAGAGAACAAAAAGTAAATGAGTGGGCTCAGAAGTTATAAATGTGCATATTCCATGATCCAGCAATTCCATTTCTAGGGATAGATCCTGTGGCAAATGGTATTTTTCAAATGTGGCCAAAGCAACCTCTCCCATTCCACATGCTCTTCTGCAATGTAACCTTGCCAGCCCCCCACCAAGGGGAATTAGACTTTACTCCTTATATTCTGGAAAATAATCACTGACTGATTTTTAACCAATGCAGAGTGAGGTAATGCACCTCTTTTGAACTATAGAATAGTTTCTTTACATAGTTCTTTTAAAACCTTTAAAGGAAAGTAGCATCCATTTTCAAGGGTGCTCCCACAATTTAAACACCCAAATTTGATTTCCACAGAACCGATTCTTCAGTGGACTCTTGGGGATGTGATTCCAGAAAGCGAGATCAGTAAATTATATCCACATGTGGTAGATCTCAAAGTGACAAAATGCCCCTGTGCCAATGATGTGGCATTACTAGGCTTCGTTGTGGATACAATACTTGATGGTAGGTTTACAGCTTCATTAAATGTTGATGTTGGCCTTTTGTATTTTGTAGCAGTAATGTTTAACTGGCAGCAGTAATGTTTAACTGGCAGCAGAAATAAATGCATAGACATAGGGAAGGAAAATTGTTTCCTAAAAATACCTAAAAATTTATTCTTCAATACTGTATCTTGTCTACTTGTGTGATACACTAAGTATGTTTTCTTGCTGTGACTTTTTGCCATGTTAATTGTTGACTTTCGTGTGTCTCCTAATTTCATTTATCCCATGCCCTCCTTTAATATGTTACTTTCTCCCAGAGATTATCTGCTATTCCTGCCATGTATAAATAGGTATTGTTGTTCCTGAAATACCACATTACTTAGTTTATGTTTGCATTTTTTTCATTACTACTGTAATATCTGAGAGCATCTATATAGGGAAGGAAACAACTGTTTCTCTCTATATTCATTTCATAACACTCTAATACCAAATGTATGGATTTTCCACACTGAGTGATTCTCCAGTTCTCTGTGGATGACCAAGTAGGTGTCCTATGATTTAATTCAATTCTGGCACTAGCTATCTGGAGTTAGCACAGACCCCCCTCCCCAACCAACAACAGATCAAGGGCTCAGTCCCACAAGACTGTCCCCAATTCGAATGCCGGTCACAAGTCTCAGGTTGTAGTTCTAATCAACTAATTATAATTTGGGGAGGTCCCACAAACTCTTCCTTGAGTTCAATAATTTGCTAGCACAACTCACAGAACTCAGGGGAACGTTTATTTAGGTTTGCCAGTTTATTATAAAGGTCAAAACAAGGGATACAGTAAACAGTTGGGCAAGGTCCGGAAGATTCCCAAGAAAAGGAGCTTCTGTCCCCGTGGAGTTGTGACACGCCACACCCCTGGTATGTGGATGTGTTTTAGCATTCCAAAACCTGCACTGTAAGGATTTTTATGGAAGCTTTATCACATAGGCATGATCAATTATTTATTCAATCTCCACCCCCTCCTCACTTCCTGGGAGATGTGCTGTGGGGCTGAAGGCTCTCAGCTTCTAATCGTGGCTTGCTTTTTCTGGTGACCACCCCACATCTTGAAGCTATCTGGGAGTCTGTCAAGAGTTGCTTCATTAGAACAAAAGACAGTCCCATCACCCAGGAAATTCCAAGGAGTTTAGGGGTTCTGTATCAGGAACTGGGGCCAAAGACCAAATGTTATAACAAAGGATGTTCCTAGCACTCCATCATGCAGGAAATTACGGAGGTTTTAGGAGTTCTCTATCAGGAGCCAGGGACGAAAACCAAATATGTATTTCTCATTATATCACAATATCATAATGTCATTACACATTTCAACTACTAATAGTATCATTTTAATTATTGTTCCTAGCTAATTGATGACCTCCTAGACCCCAAATTCAGTGAATATAAAGGAAAATAAATTTAAAACTTAAAAATTAAGAAACAAAATTTTATTACTCATAGATAATATGTATACCTACATAAAAATCCAAAAAGATCTATAGAAAAACTCAGAACAAATATGGGTATGCTAGAAGGTTGTGAGATAGAATAGCAATGTATAAAAATCACTCCACCAAGGACTAATTAAAGATTATAATTTTAAAAATCCTATTAAGGTAAGAAATCCCAAAAAGTACCCAGGAATAAAAAAAGGAGTTGCAAGGCCTATTGTGTAGAAATTATAAAACTAATGAAGGCCATAAAAAAAGACCAAAATAAATAAGATATTTCATGTTTATAAGCAGGGACTTCTGGTATTATAAAGATTTATTTTATAAATAAATTTATTACAAATAAAATGTATTACAAATTTATCAATTCAATATGATTCCAAGAAAAATTATAACAATGTTTTTGGCTTGTGTGTGTGTGTGTGTGTGTGTGTGTGTTTTCTTTTTTGTGTCAGGGAGGGTGTGGAAATTGGCAAGCCAAACACAAAATGCATATGGGAGAATGATATACCATGAATAACAAACATAATTTTAGAGAAAAAAAAAACAAAAATTTGTCCTAGCATGACTTATTATAAAGCAATAGATTAAAACAGTATGCATCAGTATAGGGATAGACAAATAACCTTGCCCAAATCTCTTTGACTTCCTAATGGCTTATAGTCTGCTTCTGCTGAATTCCTTTAGTTTTACTAGGTTGGTGCAAAAGTAATCGCGGTTTTTGCAATTGCTTTTAATGGCAAAAACGACGATTATTTTTGCACCAACCTAATAATTGTGTCTTTTTCCACTCTCTGCTATCATATGCTACACTATGTCAATCCAGATGGAAACTTGGCTCCTTTTCTTATGTTGTTCTGTGAAGAGGAGGTCCTAGCCTCCTCATCTTTATCCAAACACCAATACCTACCTTACTTCCATGAGCCATAGGAGAGGGGTCATTCTCAACTCCTCATGCTTGATTCTGCCTTACAAATGAAAGTCATGGGAGAGAAGCACCGGTCTTAATTCCTTGGGATCACACTCATGAGGCCACCTCAACCTCTCAAGAAAACAAACAACTTCAGCAACAGGTTCTTTAGGTGAAACCACCTTTTCCCCAACTGGTCACCACTGTGCTGAAGCAATAAAGGAAGTTCTCACAGTATCAAGCTGCAACTGCCTAAACCAGCAATTTTTTTTTTTTTTTTTGAGACAGGGTCTCTCTGTGTTGCCCAGACTGGAATGCAGAGGCACAATCATGGCTCACTACAGCCTCAAACTCCTAGGCTCAAGCAGTCCTCCCACCTCAGCCTCCCACGTAGCTGGGACTACAGGTACACGCCACCACACCCAACTAGCAATTCCTTTGCAGGGCCTTGTTTGTCCTCCTGGCCTTCATACCACATGGAGTTAATGGTGGGAACAGCTATGCAGCAGCCCCATGTACTCCAGTTTGGACTTATTACCCCGTTTCCTCCTCTAGGATATTCTTAAGACATAAACCATCAGGCCTCCCATCAGTTACCGGAAACATAAGCCTCCCCAGATCATTTCTGGTTATCCTATCCCACATACTGTTCTGAATGTCCTCTAATTTGATTCAAACTTTTATCCCTCTCTATCCACCCAAATCCTTTCATTAGAATTTGTGGCCTGTGATTAACAAACTCCCCCATATCACTCACTTTTTCTCTGAATGGTCCCTTAACTTTCTTTCCATAAAGAGTACCGGGTCATCCCCAGATGACATTCTTTCCCCTCAGCCCTCCCACATATCACATATTTCAAAACCCAGGGTGACGGTTGTTGTCTTTGCTCCTTAGGATTACTGCTTAATCATTACTCCTGTCCTCTTGTTTGAAATGTGGAGCTTTTTTGAACTCAGACTTTACCTTCCTCTAACTCTTCTTGGTTGCCAGCATTTGGTGACCTCCTCACCACTCACATTCATTCATTTACAAGGTTAATCTCTGGATCCCTGCCTTCCTCTCCACTTGACTTTTGTCACTATTTTTGGTGACTTCACCATCCATATGGATGATCCATGCAGTACCTAGCTTCAAGGCTTCCTGTCCTCCAATGATCTTTCCCCTATCTTACTCCTATGGTAATATTCTTCTTAAAATTTTTTATTTAATAATTTCAACGTTTATTTTAGATTTGAGGGGAGGTACATGTGCACGTTTGTTACATGGGTATATTGTGTGATGCTGAGGTTTGGAATATGAATGAGCCCACCACCCAGGTAGTGAGCATAGCACCCAATAGTTAGTTTTTCAACCATTGCTCCCCTCCCTCCCCCAGCTAGTAGTCCCCAGTGTCTATTGTCACCATCTTCAGGTCTGTGAGTAGCTCCCACCTACAAGTGAGAACATATGGTATTTGGTTTTCTGTTGCCTGTGTTAATTCGCTTAGGATAATGGCCTCCAGCTGCATCTATGTTGCTGGAAAGGACATGATTTCATTCTTTTTATGGCTGCACTGTATTCCATGGTGTGCCACATTGTCTTTATCCAGTCCACCATTGATGGGTACTTAGGTCGATTCCATGTCTTTACAACCTATGAACAAAAAAAAAGCCCTGGACCAGATGAATTCACAGCCAAATTCTACTAGACATGCAAAGAAGAGCTGGTACCAATCCCACTAAAACTATTCCCAAAAAATTGAGGAGCAGGATCTCCTCCCTAACTCATTCTATGAAGCCAGCATCACCCTGATACCAAAACCTGGCAAAGACACAACAAAAAAAGAAAACTAGAAGCCAATATTTTGATGAACATAGACAGAAAAATTCTTGACAAAATATTAGCAAAAAGAATACAGCAGCATATTACTATGCAGCCATAAAAAAAAGAATGAGTTCATGTCTTTTGCAGGGACATGGATGAAGCTGGAAACCATCATTCTCAGCAAACTAACACAGGAACAGAAAACCAAACACCGCATGTTCTCACTCATAAGTGGGAGTTGAACAATGAGAACCTATGAGCATAGGGAGGGGAACATCACACACCGGGGGGCCTGTCGAGGGGTGGGGAACAAGAGGAGGGATAGCATTAGGAGAAATATCTAATGTAAATGATGGGTTGATGGGTGCAGCAAACTACCATGGCACATGTACACCTGTGCAACAAACCTGCATGTTCTGCACATGTATACCAGAACTTAAAGTATAATAAAATAAATAAATATTATTAAAATAAATAAATAAAATTAAAAAATAAAAATAAAAAGTAAAAAGTTAATTCAAGGCTGGGCACGGTGACTCATGCCTGTAATCTCAGCACTTTGGGAGGCTGAGGTGGGCAAATCACCTGAGGTCAGGAGTTCAAGACCAGCCTGGCCAACATGGTGAAATCCTGTCTCTACTAAAATACAAAAATTAGTAGGGCATGGTAGTGGGTGCCTGTAATCCCAGCTACTCGGGAGGCTGAGGCAGGAGAATCTCTTGAACCTGGGAGGCAGAGGTTGCAGTGAGCCGAGACCACGCCATTGCATTCCAGCCTGGGTGACAAGAGCAAAACTCCATCTAAAAAAAAAAAAAAGTTAATTCATCACGATCAAGTAGGCTTCATTCCTGGGATGCAAAATTGGTTCAACATATGCAAATCAAGAAATGTTATTCTTTTTGCTTAGGAATACTTTAGCTATTTGGGCTCTTTTTTTGGTTTCATATGAATTTTAGGATTTTTTTTCTATTTCTGTGAAAAATGATATTGTTATTTTGATGGGAATTGCATTGAATCTATAGATTGTTTTGGGCAGTATGGATGTGGGAGAAAGAGAATGCTTATACACTGCTGGTGGGAATGTAAATTAGTACAACCTCTATGAAAAACAGCGTGGAGATTCCTTAAAGAACTACAAATAGATCTACCATTTGATCCAGCAATCCCACCACTGGGTATCTACCCAAAGGAAAAGAAGTCATTATATGAAAAAGACACTTGCACACATATATTTATAGCAGCACAATTCACAATTGCAAAGATGTGGAACAAACCTACGTGCCCATCAACTAATGAACAGATAAAGAAAGTATGGTATACATACACCATGGAATACTACTAAGCCATAGCAAGGAATGAAACAATGTCTTTTGCAGCAACTTAGATGGAGCTGAAGGCCATTATTCTAAGTGAAGTAACACAGGAGTGGAAAACCAAAAACCATATGTTCTCACTTATTAGTGGGAGCTAAGCTATGAGCAAGCAAAGGCATACAGACTGATGTAATGGACTTTGAAGACTCAGAGGGGGAGGTTGGGAGGGAGCTAGGGATAAAAAACCACACATTAGGTACAATGTACACTACTTGGGTGATGGCTGCACTAAAATCTCAGAATTCACAGCTACATAATTCATCCATGTAACAAAAAAACTACTTGTACCCCAAAAGCTATTGACATTTCTTAAATAACATAAAAATGTGATTTACCATATAAATAGAACTAAAAACAAAAGCTATATAATGATCTCAATAGATGTAGAAAAAACCTTTGATAAAACCTAACATCCCTTCATGCTAAAAACTCTCAACCAACAAGACATTGAAGGAACTTACCTCAAAATAATAGGAGACATCTATGACAAACACACAGACAACATTAAACTGAATGGGCCAAAGCTGGAAGCATTCCCCTTGAGAACCAGAACAAGACAAGGATGCTCACTCTCACCTCTTCTATTCAACACAGTAGTAGAAGTCCTAGCCAGAGCAATCAGGCAACAGGAAGAAATAAAATGCATCCAAATAGGAGAAGAAGGCATCCAATAGAAGAAGTCAAACTCTCTCTCTTTGCTGACAATATGATTTTACACCTAGAAACCCCCAAAGACTTTACCAAAAAGCTCCTAGAACTGGTAAACAATTTCAGTAAAGTTTCAAGATACAAAAATCAATGTAGAAAAATCAGTAGCATTCCTATACACCAAAATCATTCAAGCTGAGAGCCAAATCAAGAGCACAATCCCATTTACAATATCCCCCCTGCACACACACACACACACCCCTAGGAATACATCTAACCAAGGAGGTGAAAGAGCTCTACAAGGAGGAGTACAAAACACTACAAGGAGGACTACAAAATACCCCTAGGAATCCATCTAACCAAGGAGGCAAAAGATCTCTACAAGGAGGAGTACAAATCACAGATGATACAAATGAATGGAAAAACCGTCCATGCTCATGGATTGGAAGAACCATTACCATTAAAATGGCCATACTGCCCAAGCAATCTACAGATTCAATAATATTCCTATCAAGCTACCAATGTTATTTTTCACAGAATTAGAAAAAACTATTCTAAAATTCATATGGAACAAAAAAGAGCCCAAATAACCAAAGGAATCCTAAGCAAAAAGAACAAAGCCTGAGGGATCACATTACCCAACTTCAAACTATACTACAAGACTGCAGTAACCAAAACAGCATGGTACTGGTACAAAACCAGACACATAGACCAATGGAACAGAATAGAGGATCCAGAAATAAAGCCACACCCCTACTACCATCTGATCTTCAACAAAGTTAACAAAAATAAGCATTAGGGAAAAGACCCTATTCAATAAATGGTGCTGGGGTAGCTGGCTAGCCATACACAAAAGAAAAACTGGATCCTTGCCTTTCTCCATATACAAAAGTTAACTCAAGATGGAGTCAAGATTTAAATGATTAAACTCTTGACCTTGTCATCTCTAATGTCATTATCTCTGAAATCCGTAGTACCTGCATTGTACACTCTGTCCACTGCCTCTTATTCTTTCAGTCTGTTCTAGTACTCACACTCCAACATTTCTTTGATCTCATTGAAATCTTAATCCATTGTCACTATCACATTTTTTTACTACCCAACATCCTTATTTTCCTCTGTTCTCACCATAATTCTCAGAGCCCATCTTTTTGAATACTTTTGTAACTCCCTTGCCCTTCTTTTTCCTCCTTGCCTGCCCAGCCCCAAGTCTAAAACCATCTCTGCTCCTGCCCTGCAAGAGCAGAATATTGCTGGGAAGAAATTGCATGCTAGTCTCATTTTGACATTTCACTGACCAGTCTCACTCTAAATTAATGATCATGAATCTTAAGTGGGCCCTGAGTACTCCCTATAAAGCCTACTGCCTATTAAATCCTATCACTCTTCCCTTGTATATTTATTTTCCCACTCTGCAAAATTTATCACACTTCTTTCCACTCCTCAAATACTCTTCCCTTCTTACTCTTGGCTGTGCCTTTATATAATACTTCAGAGAAGCTGAAGATTGATTATAGAAACCCCATTGTTGCAACTGGAAATCTGCCATCATACCTGCATTTGTATGCTTTGCCTTTTCTGCCTTTTGCACTGTAAGAAATGTCTCTGCTGCAATCAAAGGCTACCCCTCAGCCCTTATGTTCTGGATCCCATTCCTTGCAGCCATCTGAACAACCTTGCTCTTGCATCTGTTGTGCAATTCTCATCTTTCTCTCCAACATCATCATACTCTTCCTCCTCACTGGATTGTATCCATTAGGATAGAGACATACCCTAATATGCCCCATCTTAAACAAAACCTTCGTTTATCTCACTTTACTACCATCTCCACTTCTCTGTTCCCCTTCAAAAAAAATATTTAAGGCCAGAATTCAATGTAGATGATGCTGTTTTTCCACCTCCCATTTTATCTTCTTTCCATTACAAATCAGACTCTGGTTTCCATCACTCTACTAAAACATTTCTTCTCAAGGCCACTCACAATTTCCATATTGCCAGTTCCAACAGCCAGTCTTTTATGCCCATTCTACTTTCCTTTCCAGCAGCATTTAACACAGTCGACCAGTCTCTGGTCAAAACGCTTTCTTCTTTTAGCTTTCTTGATACCACTTTCAAGTTCTTTATATTTTCTCATTGGTCACTCTAGTTTTCTAGGAGGGCTCCTTTTTGGTGTGACTCCTAAATGCTGATGAACCTAGGGCTTTGTTTTTGACTCTCCTTCCTTAAGTTACCACATTCTCCCTCTGGAAGACTTAATCCAGTCTGATGGCAGTAATGCCATCTTCGGGCTGATGATTCCCAAATTTATATTGCTGCTGCTGACCACTCCTTTGAAACAAAACTACTCCTCTCTTCAGTTGTCTATTATGCATTTCTTCTTGATGGCTAATGAGCATCTCGAATACAGCAAGTCTAATCCAGAACTCTTGATTCATCTCCCTCAAAAAATCTGTTTCTCTCCAGTATTTCTCATCCCAATTAGTATTAAATTGGTCAGAACTGAAATCTAGGACACATTCTTGACTGCTCTTACCCTCACAACATTCCCCGATTGTGCCGTCTCCAGGGTCCATCCCCAGTGTGACCACCTCACTTCTCTGCTAAAATCTTAGGTCAAGTCAACATTTTTTTATTAGACTAATTAGCAGCCTCTTTTTTAATTTTATTATTATTATACTTTAAGTTTTAGGGTACATGTGCACAATGTGCAGGTTTGTTACATATGTATACATGTGCCATGTTGGTGTGCTGCACCCATTAACTCATCATTTAGCATTAGGTATATATCCTAATGCTATCCCTCCCCCCTCCCCCCACGTCACAACAGTCCCCAGAGTGTGATGTTCCCCTTCCTGTGTCCATGTGTTCTCATTGTTCAATTCCCACCTATGAGTGAGAACATGCGGTGTTTGGTTTTTTGTCCTTGCGATAGTTTACTGAGAATGATGTTTTCCAGTTTCATCCATGTCCCTACAAAGGACATGAACTCATCATTTTTTATGGCTGCATAATATTCCATGGTGTATATGTGCCACATTTTCTTAATCCAGTCTATCGTTGTTGGACATTTGGGTTGGTTCCAAGTCTTTGCTATTGTGAATAGTGCCACAATAAACATACGTGTGCATGTGTCTTTATAGCATCATGATTTATAGTCCTTTAGGTATATACCCAGTAATGGGGTGGCTGGGTCAAATGGTATTTCTAGTTCTAGATCCCTGAGGAATCGCCACACTGACTTCCACAATGGTTGAAGTAGTTTACAGTCCCACCAACAGTGTAAAAGTGTTCCTATTTCTCCACATCCTCTCCAGCACCTGTTGTTTCCTGACTTTTTAATGATGGCCATTCTAACTGGTGTGAGATGGTATCTCATTGTGGTTTTGATTTGCATTTCTCTGATGGCCAGTGATGATGAGCATTTTTGCATGTGTTTTTTGGCTGCATAAATGTCTTCTTTTGAGAAGTGTCTGTTCATGTCCTTCACCCACTTTTTGATGGGGTTGTTTGTTTTTTTCTTGTAAATTTGTTTGAGTTCATTGTAGATTCTGGATATTAGCCCTTTGTCAGATAAGTAGGTTGCAAAAATTTTCTCCCATTCTGTAGGTTGCCTCTTCACTCTGATGGTAGTTTCTTTTGCTGTGCAGAAGCTCTTTAATTAGATCCCATTTGTCAATTTTGGCTTTTGTTGCCATTGCTTTTGATGTTTTAGACATGAAGTCCTTGCCCATGCCTATGTCCTGAATGGTAATGCCTAGGTTTTCTTCTAGGGTTTTTATGGTTTTAGGTCTAACATGTAAGTCTTTAATCCATCTTGAATTAATTTTTATATAAGGTGTAAGGAAGGGATCCAGTTTCATCTTTCTACATATGGCTAGCCAGTTTTCCCAGCACCATTTATTAAATAGGAAATCCTTTCCCCATTGCTTGTTTTGGTCAGGTTTGTCAAAGATCAGATAGTTGTAGATATGCGGCATTATTTCTGAGGGCTCTGTTCTGTTCCATTGATCTATATCTCTGTTTTGGTACCAGTACCATGCTGTTTTGGTTACTGTAGCCTTGTAGTATAGTTTGAAGTCAGGTAGCATGATGCCTCCAGCTTTGTTCTTTTGGCTTAGGATTGACTTGGCAATGTGAGCTCTTTTTTGGTTCTGTATGAACTTTAAAGTAGTTTTTTCCAATTCTGTGAAGAAAGTCATTGGTAGCTTGATGGGGATGGCATTGAATCTATAAATTACCTTGGGCAGTATGGCCATTTTCATAATATTGATTCTTCCAACCCATAAGCATGGAATGTTCTTGCATTTGTTTGTATCCTCTTTTATTTCATTGAGCAGTGGTTTGTAGTTCTCCTTGAAGAGGTCCTTCGCGTCCCTTGTAAGTTGGATTCCTAGGTATTTTATTCTCTTTGAAGCAATTGTGAATGGGAGTTCACTCATGATTTGGCTCTCTGTTTGTCTGTTATTGGTGTATAAGAATGCTTGTGATTTTTGTACATCGATTTTGTATCCTGAGACTTTGCTGAAGTTGCTAATCAGCTTAAGGAGATTTTGGGCTGAGACAATGGGGTTTTCTAGATATACAATCATGTCATCTGCAAACAGGGACAATTTGACTTCCTCTTTTCCTAATTGAATACCCTTTATTTCCTTCTCCTGCCTAATTGCCCTGGCCAGAACTTCCAACACTATGTTGAATAGGAGTAGTGAGAGAGGGCATCCCTGTCTTGTGCCAGTTTTCAAAGGGAATGCTTCCAGTTTTTGCCCATTCAGTATGATATTGGCTGTGGGTTTGTCATAGATAGCTCTTATTGTTTTGAGATACGTCCCATCAATACCTAATTTATTGAGAGTTTTTAGCATGAAGGGTTGTTGAATTTTGTCAAAGGCCTTTTCTGCATCTATTGAGATAATCATGTGGTTTTTGTCTTTGGTTCTGTTTATATGCTGGGTTACATTTATTGATTTGCGTTTATTACATTTATTGATTCCATTTATTGATTTTTGTTTTGATTAACAGCCTCTTAAGTGGTCTCTCTATTTCCATTCTTGTGCCAATACAAACCAGCCTCCATACACCCACCAGAGTGATGTTCTCAAGTATAAACCAGATCACATCACTTCCCTGCTTCCAACACTCCTGTGGCTTCCCTTTGCCATTAGAATAAAAGCTAAACTTTTCACAGTGGTCTGCATCAGCTTCTGTAAGCCCGGGGATAGTTTGTCACAGAGAGTAGCCTGTAACTTAATTTTAGTCTGTAAATATTAACCAGCATAAAGTGTTTATTTTATTATGTCTCCATTAAATAGTGCTTTTTTGCAAGAATCTGGTCATGTGATAGCATGCTGGACATCTATAATTATTCTCACTTAAAATATCCCACTGTTAGGCTGGGTGGTGGCTCACACCTGTAATTTCAGCACTTTGGGAGCCGAGGTGGGCGAATCACTTGAGGTCAGGAGTTCGAGACCAGCCTAGCCAACATGGCGAAACCCTGTCTCTACCAAAAATACTAAAATTTGGCCAGACATGGTGGTGCACACCTGTAATCCCAGCTACTCAGGAGGATGAGGCACAAGAATTGCTTGAACCTGGGAGGCAGAGGTTGCAGTGAGTGGAGATTGCGCCACTGCACTCCAGCCTGGGTGACGGAGTGAGACTGTCAAAAAAAAAAAAAAAATTCCCACCATTATCTGTAAAACTAGACTTAATTCTCATAAAGGCAAAGTTTGTCTTTAGTTTTCCTCTTCCTGGAAAAAGTATACAATAATAAATAACACTTCCTTCTACAGCTTTCCTTAAACAGAAAAGAGCTGGGAGTTAAAACTCATACCTCACAATATGACTCATTCTACAAATGTCCTCTTTTGGAAATAAAGTATATGCGTTAGCTTGCCAAGGTTCCTTAGCCTCCCCGCCTCCCCAGCCCAGTAGTTATGTCCTTTGACAAAACTTCAGATCAGCACCTCACATTTAAAACACAAAAGACTCTAGACATTCCTACCTATGACCAAGAAAAGGTGGGGTCGGGGAACAAAGTACTTTTAGGATTTGTGATATGTTCAATCTTCTTCATTTACAAGGTTTTAATGAAACTTTAGCAAAAGTTTTTTCTGTTTTTAAAATCACATATAAAAAAGTAAATCATAGTTTCTCCTGTCTTGGAGTTTACATTTTAATTTTCTTCTTTGGAGTTTTTAAAAATTATTAACTAAAATTGTACTCCTGAAATAGGAGCATCTTTATGCTTAGAAGAGTACTGTTAGGGAGGAAAAATTTTCCTCTGTTCTCTTATGCTTAGTGAATAGGGCTCTATGAATTAAAGGGTCTCTCTTTGTCTCCCAGCCTGGAGTTGCATGATCATAGTTCACTATAGCCTTGACCTCCCAAGCTCAAGCGATCCTCTCACCTCAGCCTTCTGAGTAGCTGGGACTACAGGCATGCACCACCATGCCTGGCTAATTTTGTATTTTTTGTAGAGACAGGGTTATACCATGTTGCCCAGGCTGGTCTCAAACTCCTGGGTTCAAGTGATCCTCCTGCCTCGGCCTCTCAAAGTGCTGGGATTATAGGCGTGAACCACCATGCCCAGCCCAAATAACAGATTAACAGGATAAAAGGCACACAATTTTTTTTTTTTAATGATTTATGTGCATGGCAGTTCACAAAAAAGAAGTGAAGCTCAAGTGGTTAAATCAGGAAATTATATACCATTTTCACAAAGGAAGTAGATTTAGGAATCAAGGAACAATTAGCTGTAAGGAAGTTGTGACTAGAAAATATGTAGGGGAACTAATGGCAGATAAAGGCTCCCTATCTCCAGTGATAAAAATGCTCTTTATTTTTCTAGTACAAGGGGCAATTTATGCTTTGCTTTTAAGCAGATAAAGGGAGGGCAGAGACTGCATTTGTTGATTCTCAATTGCCTTCAGGTCAAAAAAAAATCCTTAAACCACAGTGGCATATTTGGCATATTCTGATGCCCTTCTACGTAAAAAAAGATACAGTACAATTTGGAAGATATTTTAAGAGAATGAACCAATACCTTAAGAGGGTTGATTTTAAGGGCACATTATTCCCAGCAGTAATCATTCTAGGAGTCAGTCAGGTGGTTGGCTAATATTATGTGGTGTAACTTGAAGTTGCTTCATCTTTCCAACGCTTGGGGAAGTGAGAGTCAAAGTGCGGAGAGGGAGTTGAGCC
The DNA here is from genome assembly GCF_028878055.3 of Symphalangus syndactylus. NCBI lineage: Eukaryota > Metazoa > Chordata > Mammalia > Primates > Hylobatidae > Symphalangus > Symphalangus syndactylus. The sequence continues at coordinate 25,326,559 of NC_072430.2, forward strand.
AAGAAAGGACAACAGGTTGGAAGATGAAACGGCCTCTGGGCTCTAACACCATACAATTGAGTGACTCACCTTGTAAAATGGCCTGGCTTTAATTTTCCTTTTCTTTCATGGTAGGTGTTTACATAGGCATAACCTTTGGTGGATTCTGGCATGATCATGATACCACATGGTTTAACATGACACAGACTATCTATTCCCAACTTCAAGAAGGTAACTCCTCTAATATTGCCTTCATCTTGAGCATTTTACTTATATCGATATTTGATTAACATCTATAAAATGTCTTTGCTTCACTAAGGACTCACTTTTTTCTTACTTTTTAATCCATGGTATGATTTCTTCGTTTAGAACATGAAGACCTTTCATTGGTGGATATGGTTTTAACGAATCATTTTTTAGTTATCCTCACCTCTTTGGGCCTTTTTGTAAGTGAAGATCTTCGTTATCCATCACACTACATCTTATCGGTATGTAAATTGCTTTGTAACTAATAGCTAACCTTAAATATCTTCTGTGACACATAAAGAAATATTTAATACTTGAGTTATGTGTGGTGTATCTTAAAATTGAAATGCTTCTTTCTTTCGAAAAACATAAAGGCATAATACAGCAACTTTTTCCTTTACCTCGTAGTATTGAATATATAATTTGGAAATGGTGCTAGTTTTATTGCTGTACAAATTCATAGTAAGTTTTAAATATATACATGCAGAAAAGGTCTGTCTACCTATCTATTGATTGATCCATTTATTTATAGCCATATATGTTACCCAAATGCTTTAAGGTAATTTATAAAGCCACATACAGTATTACAAAGTAACATAAGTGAAAAGTAAGTATTGGGATTGAGTGAAGGGAAATACACGTTTAGGTGAAGATTGTTAATATGCATACCATAAAATTCTTAAACATGTTAACAAGTACCTCTCAAAAATTACCACAACAGAGATGAGACAAGCAATAAAGACTTGGGATTGGTAGGAGAAATGATAGAGGGAAGTAAAGAAGGGGAAATGGTATTGATTGAGAGGCAGATATTTCTTATGCATGGTAATTATTATCTTTCTTCAGTTATAAGAATATTCACATATACCTGAACCTTCCTTACCATCTCTGAGAAAGTACCATTTGTTGCTCAGATGACTAGGGGATCTGGGTTTTTTTTTTTACATGCTTATTATATAATTGCTAAAACAGAAAGTTGAAACCAGGAACGCTACAATGGCTTAAATTCAAAGTGCAGAGAAGTAGACAGGGATTGCATATTGTAAGTCCTGATCTCCAGACTGCTCTGGGCTGGGCAGAAGGAACACAGTGGCAAAGGAGAAAATAATAGCTTGAGGGTGTGCCTTCCTAAACCCAAATGGGCAGCAGACTTGCATATGGCAGCACACTTCTTCTTTTTTTTTTTTTTTTTTTTTTTGAGACTGAGTCTCGCTCTGTCACCAGGCTGGAGTGCAACGGTGTGATCTCAGCTCCCTGCAATCTCCGCTTCCTAGGTTCAAACAATTCTCCTGCCTCAGCCTCCTGAGTAGCTGGGATTACAGGCATGTGCCACCACACCCAGTTAATTTTTGTATTTTTAGGAGAGATGGAGTTTCACCATGTTGGCCAGGCTGGTCTCGAACTCCTGACCTCGTGATCCACCTGCCTCGGCCTCCCAAAGTGCTAGGATTACAGGTGTGAGCCACTGCGCCGGGCCCGCCTGCACACTTCTTAATTCCTCCATTTAAATCATTAAAAGGCATGGTTTTCTTCTCGAATCGGTATAAGTAAATTAATAAAATAATGAAATGAGGCAAAGACTGATGGGGAAATTCCCTGGATACTGTATAAACTATATCAGAGTCTGCTTTTAGTGTTTGGCTATCCTAACTGCTAGGATAGAAAAAACATATAATTTTGGTATAATTTTGTTTCAAGGAATTTATATGGTTTATTTCCTTTAGTATAATTTAAATTGCTATGTTTTGTTAGGCCTTCTGATATGCAAGCAAAAATTAAAGTTTCTTCTTTTCTTCTAGTTTTCCAGGGCAGACTTTTGTGGTTTCGAAAGGGTAAGAAGCTTTACATTTCCCAGGGCTGGTTAGAAGATATGTGTTTACTTGGTGACTTGAGATGAGATGCAAGACAATAATTCACAATATAAGTTATTCCAGTTACTATGTTATTTATAGTTTAAACAAAATATATATTTATATATATATATGAATTTGTAGCATATATTTTTTATACATATATTTGTAGCAACCATTAAGCAGTGCTCACCTCTTCTGCTTCAAAGGAAGAAGTGCTCCTCCCTGTTTCAGAGGCCACCCCCACCCTGTCTCCTATGCTATGTCCAGGCTAGCTATGGTTGTTCAGTTCGGACTCTGCACAAGGGCACTTGACTGAAGAGAGTAAGGTGCTGGGGTCTGGCTAACACTTTACTCCTCAATCCATCTACCCCAGTGTAAGTCTGTCCTACTTGGAGAAAGGGATACCTTTTCTAACTTACACAAAAATATCATATAATCTAGTCACTGGTCTGCTTCTGGCCTTTTGGGGGATTTTGTTCCATCAGTTATCTCCCCTATATGTTAAAAAGTCAAGTTTTGTGATTAATGAACTAGGTCATTCCCATCAGCATATAAGCATGCTTCGGTTGGAAAACCACAAATGAAATCATGAGTGTTCCTAGCCATTTGCCATATGCCCTCCCTATTCTGTCCTCATAGAGTGAGCAGATGGCTATGGACCAGAAAAGCGGCCCTCACCAGGCACTGAATCTGCCTGCACCTTTATCTTGGATTGTGCAGGCTCCAGTCTGTGTGCACATGTGCATGTGCACATACACCCACACTCACACTGTTTATGAGAAAGGAGCATTTATTTCTCAGGAAGCAAATAGAACTGACTAATTGTCATACTAACCAGAGGACAAGTAGAGCAGATAACTGAGAGAGCCAGATGGGCAAAAATGATTTGCATTATAAAGAATAGAGGGAAATAACTGTCAAAATAGAATTCCATATCTAGCTAAACTATGTAACTCAAGAATGAGAGTGAAAAGAGAATGTTCACACCTGAAGACATTGGGAGGATTTACCATCCAGAAATTCCCATGAAGGAGTAGGATGCCAGAAAGCAATGAGGAAAACTGGAATGTAAGTTCTAAGACCTGGGAGAGCAGGAGCCCTGTCTATGCTGTTCGCTACTAGATCCCAGTGTCTAGAATGGCACCTGACACAAGGTACGCACTTAGTAAATATGTGTTCAAAGAATGGAATTGGTATAAAAAATAAGTTATGACCAGGCGCGGTAGCCCACGCCTGTAATCCCAGCACTTTGGGAGGCTGAGGCGGTTGGATCACCTGAGGTCAGGAGTTGTAGACTAACCTAGCCAATATGACGAAATCCCGTCTCTACAGAAAATACAAAAATTAGCCAGATGTGTTGGTACATGCCTGTAATCCCAGCTACTCAGGAGGCTGAAACATGAGAATTGCTTGAACCCAGGAGGCGGAGATTGCAGTGAGTCGAGATCGTGCCACTGCACTCCAATCTGGGTGACTGAGCTAGACTCTGTCTCAAAATAAAAATTAAAATAAATTAAATAAAAAATAAGTCATACATTTTGTGTTTAATAATTGGATGGAACCAAAACTCTAGACAATATAACAAGGAGAAATGGCAGTAGTTTTCAGTGGATAATAAAGTATTTAAGATCTTTGTAAGGAGAACCAATATGGGGAATAAGTTAAGAATTTGTGAAAAGTATTTCTAGGTGGAGCCAAGATGGCCGAATAGGAACAGCTCCGGTCTCCAGCTCCCAGCCCCAGCGACACAGAAGACGGGTGATTTCTGCATTTCTGCTTGAGGTACCGGTTTCATCTCACTAGGGAGTGCCTAACAGTGGGTTCAGGACAGTCGGTGAAGCGCACTGTGCGCGAGCCGAAGCAGGGCGAGGCATTGCCTCACTTGGGAAGCGCAAGGGGTCAGGGAGTTCCCTTTCCTAGTCAAAGAAAGGGAAAACAGACGGCACCTGGAATATCGGGTCAGTCCCGTCCTAATACTGCGCTTTTCCAACGGGCCTGGAAAACGGCACACTAGGAGATTGTGTCCCGCACCTGGCTCGGAGGGTCCTATGCCCACAGAGTCTTGCTGATTGCTAGCACAGCAGTCTGAGATCACGCTGCAAGGCGGCAACGAGGCTGGGGGAGGGGCGCCCGCCATTGCCCAGGCTTGCTTAGGTAAACAAAGCAGCCAGGAAGCTCGAACTGGGTGGAGCCCACCACAGCTCAAGGAGGCCCGCCTGCCTCTGTAGGCTCCACCTCTGGGGGCAGGGCACAGACAACCAAAAACTCAGCGAGAACCTCCACAGCCTTAAATGTCCCTGTCTGACTGACAGCTTTGAAGAGAGTAGTGGTTCTCCCAGCACACAGCTGGAGATCTGAGAACGGACAGACTGCCTCCTAAAGTGGGTCCCTCACCCCTGAGCAGCCTAACTGGGAGGCACCCCCCCAGTGGGACAGACTGACACCTCATTCAACCGGGTACTCCTCTGAGACAAAACTTTCAGAGGAACTATCAGACAGCTGAATTTGTGGTCTCACGAAAATCCGCTGTTCTGCAGCCACCGGTGCTGACACCCAGCCAAAGAGGGTCTGGAGTGGACCTCTAGTAAACTCCAACAGACCTGCAGCTGAGGGTCTTGTCTGGTAGAAGGAAAATTAACAAACAGAAAGGACATCCACACCAAAAACCCATCTGTACATCACCATCATCGAAGACAAAAAGTAGACAAAACCACAAAGATGGGGAAAAAACAGACCAAAAAAACTGGAAACTCTAAAAAACAGAGCACCTCTCCTCCTCCAAAGGAACGCACTTCCTCACCAGCAACGGAACAAAGCTGGATGGAGGATGACTTTGATGAGTTGAGAGAAGAAGGCTTCAGACTATCAAACTACTCTGAGCTACGAGAGGAAATTCAAAACAATAGCAAAGAAGTTAAAAACTTTGAAAAAAAATTAGAAGAATGGATAACTAGAATAACCAATGGAGAGAAGGGCTTAAAGGAGATGATGGAGCTGAAAGCCAAGTTTCGAGAACTACGCGAAGAATGCAGAAGCCTCAGTAGCAGATGTGATCAACTGGAAGAAAGGGTATCGCTGATAGAAGATGAAATGAATGAAATGAAGAGAGAAGGGAAGTTTAGAGAAAAAAGAATAAAAAGAAATGAACAAAGCCTCCAAGAAATTTGGGACTATGTGAAAAGACCAAACCTACGTCTGATTGGTGTACCTGAAAATGATGGGGAGAATGGAACCAAGTTGGAAAACACTCTGCAAGATATTATCCAGGAGAACTTCCCCAATCTAGCAAGGCAGGCCAGCATTCAGATTCAGGAAATACAGAGAACACCACAAAGATACTCCTCGAGAAGGGCAACTCCAAGACACATGATTGTCAGATTCACCAAAGTGGAAATGAAGGAAAAAATGTTAAGGGCAGCCAGAGAGAAAGGTCGGGTTACCCACAAAGGGAAGCCCATCAGACTAACAGCTGATCTCTCAGCAGAAACTCTACAAGCCAGAAGAGAGTGGGGGCCGATATTCAACATTCTTAAAGAAAAGAATTTTCAACCCAGAATTTCCTATCCCGCCAAACTAAGCTTCATAAGTGAAGGAGAAATAAAATACTTTACAGACAAGCAAACGCTGAGTGATTTTGTCACCACCAGGCCTGCCCTAAAAGAGCTCCTGAAGGAAGCACTAAACATGGAAAGGAACAACCGGTACCAGCCCCTGCAAAAACATGCCAAATTGTAAAGACCATCGAGGCTAGGAAGAAACTATAGCAACTAACGAGCAAAATAACCAACTAACATCATAATGACAGGATCAGATTCACACATAACAATATTCACGTTAAATGTAAATGGGCTAAATGCTCCAATCAAAAGACACAGACTGGCAAACTGGATAAGGAGTCAGGACCCATCAGTGTGCTGTATTCAGGAAACCCATCTCACGTGCAGAGACACACATAGACTCAAAATAAAGGGATGGAGGAAGATCTATCAAGCAACTGGAAAACAAAAAAAGGCAGGGGTTGCAATCCTAGTCTCTGATAAAATAGACTTTAAACCAACAAAGATCAAAAGAGACAAAGAAGGCCATTACATAATGGTAAAGGGATCAATTCAACAAGAAGAGCTAACTATCCTAAATATATATGCACCCAACACAGGAGCACCCAGATTCATAAAGCAAGTCCTCAGTGACCTACAAAGGGACTTAAACTCCCACACAATAATAATGGGAGATTTTAACACCCCACTGTCAGCATTAGACAGATCAACGAGACAGAAAGTTAACAAGGATATCCAGGAATTGAACTCAGCTCTACATAAAGTGGACCTAATAGACATCTACAGAACTCTCCACCCCAAATCAACAGAATATACATTTTTTTCAGCACCACACCACACCTATTCCAAAATTGACCACATAGTTGGAAGTAGAGCTCTTCTCAGCAAATGTAAAAGAACAGAGATTATAACAAACTGTCTCTCAGACCACAGTGCAATCAAACTAGAACTCAGGATTAAGAAACTCAGTCAAAACCGCTCAACTACATGGAAACTGAACAACCTGCTCCTGAATGACTATTGGGTACATAATGAAATGAAGGCAGAAATAAAGATGTTCTTTGAAACCAACGAGAACAAAGACACAACATACCAGAATCTCTGGGACACGTTCAAAGCAGTGTGTAGAGGGAAATTTATAGCACTAAATGCCCACAAGAGAAAGCAGGAAAGATCCAAAATTGACACCCTAACATCACAATTAAAAGAACTAGAAAAGCAAGAGCAAACACATTCAAAAGCTAGCAGAAGGCTAGAAATAACTAAAATCAGAGCAGAACTGAAGGAAATAGAGACACAAAAAACCCTTCAAAAAATTAATGAATCTAGGAGCTGGTTTTTTGAAAAGATCAACAAAATTGATGGACCGCTAGCAAGACTAATAAAGAAGAAAAGAGAGAAGAATCAAATAGATGCAATAAAAAACGAAAAAGGGGATATCACCACCGATCCCACAGAAATACAATCTACCATCAGAGAATACTACAAACACCTCTATGCAAATAAACTAGAAAATCTGGAAGAAATGGATAAATTCCTCGACAAATACACCCTCCCAAGACTAAACCAGGAAGAAGTTGAATCTCTGAATAGACCAATAACAGGTTCTGAAATTGTGGCAATAATCAATAGCTTACCAACCAAAAAGAGTCCAGGACCTGATGGATTCACAGCTGAATTCTACCAGAGGTACAAGGAGGAACTGGTACCATTCCTTCTGAAACTATTCCAATCGATAGAAAAAGAGGGAATCCTCCCTAACACATTTTACGAAGCCAGCATCGTCCTGATACCAAAACCTGGCAGAGACATAACCAAAAAAGAGAATTTCAGACCAATATCCTTGATGAACATTGATGCAAAAATCCTCAATAAAATACTGGCAAACCGAATCCAGCAGCACATCAAAAAGCTTATCCACCATGATCAAGTGGGCTTCATCCCTGGGATGCAAGGCTGGTTCAACATACGCAAATCAATAAATGTAATCCAGCATATAAACAGAACCAAAGACAAAAACCACATGATTATCTCAATAGATGCAGAAAAGGCCTTTGACAAAATTCAACAACCCTTCATGCTAAAAACTCTCAATAAATTAGGTATTGATGGGACGTATCTCAAAATAATAAGAGCTATCTACAACAAACCCACAGCCAATATCATACTGAATGGGCAAAAACTGGAAGCATTCCCTCTGAAAACTGGCACAAGACAGGGATGCCCTCTCTCACCGCTCCTATTCAACATAGTGCTGGAAGTTCTGGCCAGAGCAATCAGGCAGGAGAAGGAAATAAAGGGTATTCAATTAGGAAAAGAGGAAGTCAAATTGTCCCTGTTTGCAGATGACATGATTGTATATCTAGAAAACCCCATTGTCTCAGCCCAAAATCTCCTTAAGCTGATTAGCAACTTCAGCAAAGTCTCAGGATACAAAATTAATGTACAAAAATCACAAGCATTCTTGTACACCAATAACAGACAAACAGAGAGCCAAATCATGAGTGAACTCCCATTCACAATTGCTTCAAAGAGAATAAAATACCTAGGAATCCAACTTACCAGGGATGTGAAGGACCTCTTCAAGGAGAACTACAAACCACTGCTCAATGAAATAAAAGAGGATACAAACAAATGGAAGAACATTCCATGCTCATGGGTTGGAAGAATCAATATCGTGAAAATGGCCATACTGCCCAAGGTAATTTATAGATTCAATGCCATCCCCATCAAGCTACCAATGACTTTCTTCACAGAATTGGAAAAAACTACTTTAAAGTTCATATGGAACCAAAAAAGAGCCCAAATCGCCAAGTCAATCCTAAGCCAAAAGAACAAAGCTGGAGGCATCACGCTACCTGACTTTAAACTATACTACAAGGCTACAGTAACCAAAACAGCATGGTACTGGTACCACAACAGAGACATAGATCAATGGAACAGAACAGAGCCCTCAGAAATGATGCCGCATAGCTACAACTATCTGATCTTTGACAAACCTGACAAAAACAAGAAATGGGGAAAGGATTCCCTATTTAATAAATGGTGCTGGGAAAACTGGCTAGCCATATGTAGAAAGCTGAAACTGGATCCCTTCCTTACACCTTATACAAAAATTAATTCAAGATGGATTAAAGACTTATATGTTAGACCTAAAACCATTAAAATCCTACAAGAAAACCTAGGCAATACCATTCAGGACATAGGCGTGGGCAAGGACTTCATGTCTAAAACACCAAAAGCAATGGCAACAAAAGCCAAAATCGACAAATGGGATCTCATTAAACTAAAGAGCTTCTGCACAGCAAAAGAAACTATCATCAGAGTGAACAGGCAACCTACACAATGGGAGAAAATTTTTGCAACCTACTCATCTGACAAAGGGCTAATATCCAGAATCTACAATGAACTCAAACAAATTTACAAGAAAAAAACAAACAACCCCATCAAAAAGTGGGCAGAGGACATGAACAGACACTTCTCAAAAGAAGACATTTATGCAGCCAAAAAACACATGAAGAAATGCTCCTCATCACTGGCCATCAGAGAAATGCAAATCAAAACCACAGTGAGATACCATCTCACACCAGTTAGAATGGCCATCATTAAAAAATCAGGAAACAACAGGTGCTGGAGAGGATGTGGAGAAATAGGAACACTTTTACACTGTTGGTGGGACTGTAAACTAGTTCAACCATTGTGGAAGTCAGTGTGGCGATTCCTCAGGGATCTAGAACTAGAAATACCATTTGACCCAGCCATCCCATTACTGGGTATATACCCAAAGGACTATAAATCATGCTGCTATAAAGACACATGCACACGTATGTTTATTGCGGCACTATTCACAATAGCAAAGAGTTGGAACCAACCCAAATGTCCAACAACGATAGACTGGATTAAGAAAATGTGGCACATATACACCATGGAATACTATGCAGCCATAAAAAATGATGAGTTCGTGTCCTTTGTAGGGACATGGATGAAACTGGAAAACATCATTCTCAGCAAACTATCGCAAGGACAAAAAACCAAACACCGCATGTTCTCACTCATAGGTGGGAATTGAACAATGAGAACTCATGGACACAGGAAGGGGAACATCACGCTCCGGGGACTGTTGTGGGGTGGGGGGAGGGGGGAGGGACAGCATTAGGAGATACACCTAATGCTAAATGACGAATTAATGGGTGCAGGAAATCAACATGGCACATGGATACATATGTAACAAACCTGCACATTGTGCACATGTACCCTAAAACCCTAAAGTATAATAAAAAAAAAAAAAAAAAAAAAAAAAGAATTTGTTAGAAAAATGTGCAATTCAGCATATATGTTAAGAATTGAAGGATAATTACCAAAAAACTAAAATAAAACAAAAAGAATATAACCTAAAACTTCCAAACCACCAGACGAAGGAAAACAAGTTAAAGAATAATCCATCTATTCTACAAAAAGGAAGAAAGGAGAGGAGAGATAAAGGTAAAAGAATAGAAAAACTACGAGGTAAAACAGTAGAAATAAATCCAAATATCTCAGTAGTCACAATAAGTGGAAAGGAACATTATAGGAAACTGAAGAAAGGATAATATATATTTTAAAAAGTTACACCTGAAGAAGAATCACACAAAAAGTAAAATAAATGGATGGAGGATACTGTGACCTTTAACTCCCTTTAGCTTTCATCTTCAGCTTACCTGCCCTCCTGAGTCAAAAAAGGCTGCTGGGGCCACTGGACAGCTGGGCTCACTGGGAGCCTGCTTTGAGGAATCTCACTGAGGTGATCTGGCATGTCGTTACCTCACTCATGATTTACCTGAGAATAAAGTGCTTGGCAACACAGAGCGGGGAGTAGAGGACTGGGAAGGGGAAGGATTCTGGAGGGAGTTTGGCTGGCAGAGCTCCACGAAATCCTAGGGAAGGGTTCTCTCAATTTTGGGAGTGTGGCTGAGAGTGAGGCTGGAGATGGGCCTACCGGGAGAGCTGCATTCTCCCTGTGCCTGAGGTAGGCAAGTTGAAGGAGACCTGGAAAGAGGGGAACCCCTTCTGTTTCCAAGGTGGTGGCATGGCAGCCCAGAGGGCTAGAGACCACTTTGCCATCTATTATTCCAGTTGTCAAAATTCGAGGTGCTCCACAAACCATACCTGAGCCCTCCCTTCAAAGCAAACTTAAGGTAACCTGGCATTTTGAGAGCAAAGATCATTAGAATAAAATTAGAGTCGCTGGTGGATAAGGCAACAATTGAACAAGAACAACATTTTTAAATAAAATAATTTCACAGATACCCAATGAGCACCCACTCTGTGATTACCGTCATTGGCACTGAGGTATTAGCAAGAACACAGTCAACATCAATAAAGAGCTTCAAGTGCAGCATAAAAATACTTCCTTGGACTGAATACCAAAATGTCCATTAAAAATGGAATAAATTGAAGGATAGAATGGCCACTGTTTAAATGCAGAGTAGTGGCATGGAAAATCAAGATGAAGAAACTTCTCAAACCATCTAAGGAACATCGCTAGAAATCACGAGGGCAAAAGTGAGCCTTTGAGGAGGGATCCAGAAGGGCTAACAGGTGAGCAAAAGAGTTTTCAGATGAATTTAAAAAGGAACAGATATGAGACAGGCAATAATAAAAAAAATAGTAGAACAATAACTGAGATTAAGAAAGTTCCAAGGCTATATATTACAATCCACTAAATTCCAGGGAGCACTGAAAAAATGTAGGCATATCCAAGGACTATATTCCTCAGTTTTAAGGTTAAGGGGGAAATATTACAAGTATCCAAACAGAAAGAGCAAAGGCAAAATATACCTCACTGGTATTAGATTTTGTTTATACAACAGTAGAAGCTTGAAGACCGTGAAATCAACATCTACAGTCTATTTAAGACAAAAGAACCAAAGTCCAGAATTTCTATTTCCAGACAACAGATCATTCATCTTTCAGATTAAGAAAGTTTATGACCTGGTTATCCCAAATAAGGAAAATACTCAAGAAAGAACTTTAATAAAACAAATGAAAAAGAACAGACATTTCAATAAAGGGGAAGAAAACAAGGAGAGGACTAGAGAAACTTGGCTGTTTCTCTCATTTTATCTCATATTTATTCGTGTGTTTTCTGTCTATCCATATAAATCAAAATGGAGTACTAGATAAGGATTTTTTTTTTTTTTTTTTGAGACACTCTCCCTCTGTCACCCAGGCTGGAGTGCAGTGGCTATCTCGGCTCAGTGCAACCTCCACCTCCTGGATTCAATCAATTCTCCTGCCTCAGTCTCTTGAGTAGCTGGAATTACAGGTGTGTGCTACCATGCTCAGCTAATTTTTGTATTTTTGGTAGAGATAGGGTTTCACCATGTTAGCCAGGCTGGTCTCAAACTCCTGACATCAAGCGATCCACCCACCTTGGCCTCCCAGAGTGCTGGGATTACAGGCATGAGTCACCGCGCCCAGCCTAGATAAGGATTTTTGAACAGAGACATCTTAGCCAATGTGGGCTGCTATAACAAAATTACCATAGACTGGGTGGCTTATACAGAACAGAAATTTATTTCTCACAGTTCTGGAGCCTAGACAGTCCAAGATAAAGGCACAGGCAAATTCAGTGTCTGGTGAGGGCTGCCTTCCTGGTTCGTAGACAGCCATCTGTTCACTGTGTCCTCACATGGCAGAGGGGCAAGGGATCTCCCTGGGTTCTCTTTTATAAGAGGACTAACTCGATTCACTGAATCACCCCCACATCAAATAAGGGTACTAATTCCATTCACCTTATCACCTCCCAAAGGCCCCACCTCCCTCCCATACAGCCTATAGCAAGAAAGGACATGTTGCAAGGGAAATGAGAATTTTCAACACCTAAAAATTATGATGTTCAAATAGGTAATACATTCACATAGTTAAAAACTAAAAAAGTTACAAAAAGATATAGACTGAGAAGTCTCTATCCCACCTCTCTGTGTATTCACCCTGATTTTTCCCTGTCCCTTACAGGTAATCTTTTTTTATTTTATATCTTTTCAGTGTTTTCTAATGGAAATTCAAATAATTATGAATATATATACTTTTCTTCCTTTCATTATACCATATACAAAGTATGCTAAATTGTTTTCTTCACTTATCAATAATTATCATAGGAAAAAATCCATATTAGTGAAAGGAGAATAGCCTCCTTTTCTTTTTTGTTTCTTTTTTATAGCTACAAGTATTCCATTGTATGAACTAACCAGAGTTTATTTAAATTATCATCCATTGCTGGATGCTTGGGTAATTTCCCAATATTTTGCTATTACAAACAATGCTGCCATGAATAATTTTGTACCTAGAAGTTTTATGTGTCCAGACATATAGATACAATACATCCTAGAACTTGATTGGGAGATCAAGGGATAAATACTTATGCAATATTAAAAAATAATCACGAATTGCTCTTCATGGAAGTTTTTACAATTAGCAAGGATATTATAATAAGTCCTATTAAACTAAAATATCTTAGTAAAACTCAGGGATGGTTGATAGTGATGAGGGAGAGGGGAAATACAGTGTTCCAAAGGTAGAAAGGTGCTGGGATTGGGAAGTAGAGGGAAGGGAAAAAGTGAAATTATTTTTAAGAGTATAAGGATCTATCTTTAAATAAGACCTCTTTTACTAATGATTGAAGCAAAGGTGTTCAGAATGAGATGTATGTGGGTGTTTAGGCAGGTATTTGAATGAGTGAATACTTAATTATTTATTCGTTCAGTAAATCTCATCCGTTCAACAAATATTTGTTGAGCACTTCCTATATTCCATGCTTATTCAGACAAGGATGATTCCATAGTGAACAAGACAAAGTCCCTACTTTCATGTAGCTTAACATTCTACTGAGGGGGCTAGACCATTAAAAAATACACAAACAAATACATAATGTGATTTTAGACAGTAATAAGTGCTCGTTGAAATTAAAGCAGAGTAAGAGAAAGAGTGAGGGGAAGATAATATTCTGTTTTAAATAGGGTAATTAAAGCAGGCCTTTTCAAAGAGATGAAATTTAAGCAGAAACTTGAGTAACTTGGAATAATTATTTTGACAGAGCATTTCCAGTCAAAGGTAATAGGAAGTATAAGATCCCTAAATTGGGGATTTGGCACGAGATAAAATTTGTTACTTATCCACCAAAATCTGTTTAGTGGCAACAGCAAGGAATATGGAGCACTTCTTTAAGGATAAAATTAAAATTCTTGTGACACACAAAATGCTTACTGCTTCAACCTGAGTGTGCCTGCCTCTACCTGCAGCCATCCTGCCTGGCCATGCTAAACCACTCACCTTCCCTGAATGTGCTAACATTTCTCACACCTCGACTCCTTTGCATAACATGTTTTGTCTACTTAGCATGCACTGCTTCCTCCTATTTCACTTAGAGGATTTCAACTCATTCTTCAGAAATCCCTCCCTGACCACCAAGGTGCTCCTCCTTTGCATGCTCCAAATTCTCAGCACAAATTCCTATTATTATCACCCTATTTTGTCTGTTGAGCCCCCAGACTAGCCTCACAAGATTTTAGGTTCCAGTCAAGATCTATCTTATTTACTATTTTATCCTGATAAGTTACCACACGGCCTTGCACATAGGCAGTCTCAATGAATATTTATTGAGTCAGTGAGTGAATAAATGAAGACAGACTAGATTCAAATTTTGGACTAACTTATCAGCCATGTAACATAAAATTTTGAACAAGTTGTATAACTCTCTGGACCTCAATTTCTTCATTTTAAAATGAGCATAACGATATCTACCTCTTAGAAATGAGGTGATTAAGTAACATTACATATGAAAAATCTCAGCACAGTACATGGCACAATGTAGATACTTAAAAAATTCGTTGGCGGCCAGGCATAGTGGCTCATGCCTATAGTCCCAGTGCTTTACAAAGCCAAAGCAGGAGAATTGCTTAAGTTCAGGAGCTCTAGACTTGCCTGGGCAATATAGTGAGACTCCTTTCCCTCAAAAAATTAAAAAATTACCCAGGCATGGTGGTGCACACCTGTAGTCCCAGCTATTTGGGAGGCTGAGGTGGGAGGATTGCTTAAGCTGAAGAGTTTGAAGCTGGAGTGAGCTACGATCATGCCACTGCACTCTAGCCTGGGTGACAGAGCCAGGACCCCACATCAATAAATAAATAAATAAATTAAAGTGACTCCTCGGTCAGCACAGTGGCTCACACCTATAATGCCAGCACTTTGGGAGGCCGATGCAGGTGGATCACTTGAGGTCAGGAGTTCGAGACCAGCCTGGCCAACATGGTGAAACCTTGTCTCTACTAAAATACAAACAAAAATTAGCCAGGCATGGTGGCGTGTGACTATAATCCCAGCTACTCAGGAGGCTGAGGCAGGAGAATCACTTGAACTTGAGAGGCGGAGTTTGTAGTGAGCCAAAATCGTGCTACTGCACTCCAGCCTGGGCAACAGAGTAAGACTCCTTCTCAATTTAAAAAAAAAAAAAAAAAAGAAGTGTCTCCTCATGTGTTCAAGTTTTATCATTAGATATCAGCAAAGGCTTTTGCACACAGATTATACAGATTTTATTATTAGTCTATAAAAATGTAAGAAAGTCTTTCTTACATCCCAACAGAAATTTGAAGGTCAGAATCTTCCTATAATAAAATAATCTCAAACTGTTGCATTTAATTAATATCCAACATTTATATCCAACACATTCAGTATATTGAAGCTTGTCTCTCATGACCAATTTTCAAAACCTTTTTCCTGTTGCTTCTTGCTGCTGTCAGGCTTCTGGGAACGCTCCTTAAACCCAGCTGCCACTAATGAGGAATAAAACATAAACATGTGACCCATTATAACTGTGCTGAAAGACTAATGGCTTCTGGTAGCTTCTGAAAGACAGTTCATAGACAAGGGCATCCTCCATTAACATATGCTAATTCATGTGTGATTTCTTTTCTCTTTATGCCTTTTTTGTGCATTGTTCAAAATGTATGTTCCTGTTTCTTGTCCTCATTCTACAATCTTTTATTTTATTTGCATATAATTTTTGTCTCTTTATTTGCCTCACATTCCTGAACTATCAAACTTTGAAATTTTTTAGTTTTTTCTATCTTATATCTTAAGATATCTTAAGTCTACATATTAGCTAAGTGATATTTTATTTATTTATGTAGGTTGACTATGTGAAAGGAAAATTGTGGTATAATGAAAGATGTTTTGCTAACAGAGAGCACTTTGAAGGTAAATTTTGGTTAAAGATATACTGTATTAAGAGACTTTTACATATATGTGTAACTGAATGCAAGCTCAGCCTTCGGAATGGTCTTTTAAGACCATTCCAAACTTTAGGCTGGGGAGAAGGGTTTAAAAAGGGGAACTTGGGGTGGGAGGCATTCAGGAGTGATACTGGGTGCAAGGTCTGTGTGTCCTGTCCCAGTGGCTATCTTGAGTCATGCTCCACCTGAAACATAGGCTGGTGTCATCTTCACGATGGCCAGGTTGTAGACTAACCTCCTTGAGGTAATCTCTGGGATTTCACAGCTGAGTCTCCATGTCTGATTTGTCTCAAAATTAGCCCCTGGAACTTCTAAGCAATCCCATAATTAGATAAGCCAGCAGTGCAAGGGAGTGTCGGGTGGGAAGGGAGGGAAACCAAGAATTTCAAAGTATGTTTTCAAGGCTAAAAGCAAGAAAAGAAAAAACAGTTTCAAAAATGCATTTTTAACCTAAGCCACTCAGTTGCAACTTTCCATTGTGAAATTCCGTTCCATTTCTATGGAAAATGGGTGGCATAGTTGATCTGGCTACTTCCTGCTGAGAAGGGCCATAGTTAGGAGGTACCAGAATGGAATTTGTCCACCTGGAGTTGGAAATATTCTCGAGTTCCTAGACTTGCAGTAGGAATTTGCAGGAGCATTATGATGCAGGGACATAGGAGTTTCTGAAAACATCTTTCCTGCATCCTTGTGCAGAGTATACAACAGCAATAAAATCCACAGCAGCTGAAGAGGACAATGAGCAAAATACCAATTGTGCTATATATGAAAGTCTTCCATGCACTAAGGGGCTGACTAAACCAATCCGTTATTGGGAGAAGGTATCTATAGCAGAATATGAGTATCCAATGCATGCACAGGTTAGGTTATATTATAAGAATAATCTAGTATATATAGACAACAGTCTTAATGCACTAGTGCCGCTTTAGGCTGCAGTCAGGATATCTACAGCCATATAGTTTTGTAAGGCCACTTGCCTACTCTGGAAGTTTCTTCAGTAAGAAGAGGGATGGCATGGTGGGTGTTATTAAAGGCAGCAGCCATATGCTTAGCCAGGGCCTCTACTTGCAATTCTACACCATGGTCACTGCCTGGGGGAAAAAGATGGCTAGTGGGTAAAACCACCAGGATGCCCATTTTTGACAGTGGTGTTGGTATTTGTGCTTTCCCAGTTGGCAGGCAGAGTCTAGATGGAACAGGATTCATCCTGGTAGGTAAGGGTGCTCCCAGATGCATCTGCCAGTCCAATCAAAGGGTAGGAAGGGCCAACTGTGAGTGCCCCAGGCCCATAGCCAGCCCCAGGGGGAAGAGTTGGCTCCATGTGAGAAGGAGCTGTTTTGCTACCCCAGCCATATAATTGCTAGTCAGTTGAAGAGTTTGATTACATTGCTGGGGAGGTAACCATCCCATGTTACAGGTGTTAGCTTGAGGTGTGCTGCAGTTGTGGTGTTCAGTACACAGTGGTGCTTGACCTATTACCTGTATTTGTACCTCTGTCAGCCATCTGACACCATTGTGTACAGCATATGCCAAGGTGGAGATGACATTGATCTGCTTGCAACTTAGTTGAAAAACATGTTTCCTGATTTCCTGGCAAGTAGGAAATTCATGAGGCTTATGATGAGATGAGTTATGGCCATGAAAGGGAAATGGGTGAATTTGCCCCATACCAGGTATAGAAATGACTCCAAGTACTTAGGTTGGTGGCTTGCATGCACCATGGCAAGCCTGCAGTGAAAGAAAGGGCAATTCCCCACAGACCCAGCAGTCTGTTCTATTCTGGAGGGAAGCCACCATTCAGCAAAAAGGTTAGTTTCAGCAGAGATAAATAATGTATTCATGACTACAAAACTTGTTAAGAAGTTCATGTTAAGAAAAGGATAGTACTTATCTGTGTGATGTTTTTTCTTTAATACAGCTTTAGGTATTTTCTTGGCACACATGAACAGGCAGGCTGCTTGTCTGAGGTATCAGGTTGAGGATGAGCCTTCACCTGAGTGTGATGTATCCAGGTTTAATTCCAGCCAATTTGACAGATGAATGCATGGTCAGCAGTGCATCATAAGTCCCAACCATTTTTGACTAGCTGCCGGTCAGGTCCTTGTTTTTTTCCAAGACTTTTTAGCAGTACCTTAACTCTTGGTGGAAAGGGTGAAGCGGCTCGCCTCTAGGGTATGAGGACCTGGAAGCAGAAAACTGATGCATGGTTAGTAATGTCTGCCCTACTGGTGTATGTATTGTTTAATTCTTAATTCTTTTATTAGGTCTAAAGGTGGGACTCCCAAGGAGGGTCTCCCATAAACAATCTCAAAAGAGTTCAACCTGCTCCCACTTTGGGGTGTTACCTTGACTCAGAGTAAGGCAATGGGAAAAATTCATCCAAAGTCAAATTACTTTCTTGACATATTTTGGCAATGTGATTTTTTTAGAGTGTGGTTTATCTCTTTAGTTTTTCCTGTCATTGTGGTCTTTAAGATGACAATCTACAAGTTGCAGGAAGGGGTGAGTCACAATTTGCCCTGACATTCCTGTAACCATCACAGTCTTTTCTGAATCAGAGGATAGGCAGATGTTAACTATAGAATATGTAGCCCCCCATATCAATAAGAAAGTAAGTTTGTTCTCCATTGTCCATTATACTCAGGGGTCCTGTGGGGACATGATGAAAGGTTGGCTAAACATACCAATTGAACAAGTTATAAGAGGACCTATGAATATTTATGAAAGTGGTCCTGACACATGCATATTGAACGAACACGCATGTAACATATGACTCCGTTTATCTTGGGGGGAGACTTAATCCTTGTCTGGCATCGGCTTAGGTCCTGTTTATAATTTGATAGCTTACTGCCATAAAAAACCTGTTCTGTCAGTCTTATGATAATTAATAGTGGTCAGTTGTAGTGTCTAAATCATAAAATGGAGGGAATATAATGAGGCATGCCTGACTTTCCATCCCATCATGGCTGGGAATTAAGTTTTTAAGGGTTTTTCTTGTGGTTCCCTTGGCTAAGGGGGAGGGTTTGTTCAGTTGGTAGGGGACTCAGTATTTTATTTTTTGGTTTATATTTCCTCTTTTTTGGTAAAGATATGCCAGAGGCAGTATCAATGGCCAAGTTTTACTTTGTCCCATACTAATGCTGGGGTGGTGTGACTACCTGTCCCAGGTCCATCATGCCCTCCAGTGGGACACCTATGGCCAAGGAACTTAGAGTCAAAAGACTTAGAGCCAATTAAACATTTCAGGCCAGATTAGAATGGAGGAGGGCAGGCACTCATTAACCCTTAACCAAAGCCAAAAACAAAGTTATAAGATTGACTTATGTACATAATTTATGCATTGGGCTACTATAATCTTAGCTTGTAGCAATTAGTTATACAAAACACAAGCATTTTGTTTAGCTGTTTAGGCATCTGTGTGTCTGTCCTTGATTTGGAGGTTCTGAACTAAGTTTATGCCTCAAAACCAGCCCTTATAATATCACATGACCACCACTTCTGCAATAGTCCCTGGGCCTAGAAAGATTGGATGGTTTCAATTTTGGAGGTAAAGTAAAACATAATTGGCAACATTTCAAACAAAATGGTCATAAGCCTTGCCTCATTCTGAGAATGACAGGAAAGGAAGCTCACAGGTAGCTACACATTTAAATTATTTAGAATTAAGGCACAGAATAAATTATATTAATTCAGATGGGGCAAAATTAGTAAATGAATCTTAATGTTTTTTAATACAAGCTTGTACTGTGTCCTATTAAGGCAGTATACTTTGATTGTCACCTTTGTCTGGGTCTAAAGATGAGGCTGTGGTTGACTTGAGATTGGTATCAGATACTGGCAGAGTCAGCATGTTCTTTAGATGAGATATGCCCATCTAGGAGTCAAAGCCCTGTAACTTAACAGCACATGGATTAGTTAATAGCACCTGTTAAGGACCTTTTCAAGAGGCTGGAGATGGTGATACTGGAGTCTATGACCTGACTGGAAGCCATAAAAAGATTTACAGACTTGCATTGATTAATTTTTATAGCTTTGATGAGCCCAAGAAATAAGTCAGAGATTTAGTTTAGGATTTGATTTTGAGGACATTTGTGAAAGATGTTAAAAGACTCAAAACATTTGGTCAAAATAGAATGATAGGTCATTGTAAAACAATAGTTATTCATCTAACCAAAGTGATAATCAAAAGACTTTAAGGGCAACATAGAAGGTTATGTGGCTGTAAAAGCCTTCACCCTTTTAAATCTCAGGTTTTTTAAGCTATCAAAAATCTAATAAAGATAACATAGAAATTATCTTGATAAGATGTAAAATCTTACATCTGACATAGGCCATCCATGAATATGGCATATGACATAGGCCATCTATGGCATGCTTAGACTTTCTATCTTGTCCTATATTATCTCTTTCCTAAACAACCATTTTACTTTAGGACAGAAATTTACCATATAAGATATTTTCTCATACAAAATTATTTTAATAAGAACACAACTTATAGAATTATATATTAACTAGTATTTTTATTTTTAATAACTTTAAACTTTAGTGAAAGCTTAGGAAGCAAGAAATCCTGAACTGTTTATCAGATGTTAACATTTTATAGATGAAATAATTCTACAAGGTTTATAAACATGTTTTCCCACATCATAACCCTTTTTTAGTTGGAAATGACCCAGACATCCAAATGAGCATCCAAAATAATTTTAAGATTTTAAATTTCATAAAAAGTTTACCCGCAAGCATTTACCCCATTTACATGTATTTGATTTTTTTCATTTTTAATCATTTATCCAGATTACTTTTGAAAACTGAGATATTAGACAGCACTAGTCATCATTTAAAGTTATTTTCCTGTTAACAATTTTTAAAGCTTGTAAACATCAGGGGTTCACCTAAGAACCTTAAAGTTAAACACATGGGCATTTTGCTGACAACTTAGAAGATTCAGCTGTTTTTATTGAACCACCAATATTAAATTAGTCTTATTTATCAAAAAAAATCATACAAACAAAGATCATTCTGCTTTTGGCTGGGTTTATAGCCTTATAACTTTTATGCCAAATCCAGACAGCTTAATATATCTAGCAGAGGCAAATACAAAACATAGCTAATCAGTAAACTCAGACAAAAATGTATGCTGACACTTCTGAAGACATTTCTATGTTAATTTTATTTTTTTTTTTTTTTTTTTTTTTTTTTTTTTTTTTTTGAGACGGAGTCTTTCTCTGTCCCCCAGGCTGGAGTGCAGTGGCGCGATCTCGGCTCACTGCAAGCTCCGCCTCCCGGGTTCACACCATTCTCCTGCCTCAGCCTCCCGAGTAGCTGGGACTACAGGCGCCCGCCAACACGCCCGGCTAATTTTTTGTATTTTTAGTAGAGACGGGGTTTCACCGTGTTAGCCAGGATGGTCTCGATCTCCTGACCTCGTGATCCGCCCGCCTCGGCCTCCCAAAGTGCTGGGATTACAGGCTTGAGCCACCGCGCCCGGCAATGTTAATTTTATTAATCATATTTAAAACCAGTTTTATTTATCAAAGATGCATGTGAACTTGAAGAGCTTTTGGATTTCATTTATGAGTACTCATTTACTCATAAGCCAGCTTGGTAGCATGCCAGATGTGACACATCACATAATACATCAACATCACATAAACATATCTAAACATGTATATGCACACACACAAATATCCAATAGCTTTTACCTTAGAATTCTAGCCACAAGATAGCAATATAATCTCATCATTTTATAAAAGATAGCTGGATCTGAATTATTTTCGTGACAAAATTGGAATCTGTTCACATGGCTGAACTTTGTTTGCCTTAGTAGGTAATCCAAGAAAGGCAATGGACCAATATTTGGGTAAAGCAGTCTCTATGGCAGTTCAGTTTTGTTTTTTATTTTTATTTTTATTTTACTTTAAGTTCCAGGATACAAGTGCAGAACGTGTAGGCTTGTTACAAAGGTATGTATGTGCCGTGGTGGTTTGCTGCATCTATCAACCATCATCTAGGTTTTAAGCCCCACATGCATTAGCTATTTGTCCTAATGCTCTCTCTCCCCTTGCCCCCCACCCGCCAACTGGCCCTGGTGTGTGTTGTTCCCTTCCCTGTGTCCATGTGTTCTCATTGTTCAGCTCCCACTTATGAGGAAGAATATGTGGTGTTTGGTTTTCTTCTGTTCCTGTGTTAGTTTGCTGAGGATTATGACTTCCAGCTTCATTCATGTCCCTGCAAAGGACATGATCTCCTTCCTTTTTAGGGCTGCATAGTATTCCATGGTGTACATGTACTCATTTTCTTTATCCTGTCTATCATTGATGGGTATTTGGGTTGGTTGCATGTCTTTGCTATTGTAACTAGTGCTGCAATAAAGTAGCAAGTAGATAAGGGCCCAAATGCACATATGCCTTTATAGTAGAATGATTTATTTCTCTTTGAGTATATACCCAGTAATGGGATTGCCGGGTCAAATGGCATTTCTGGTTCTAGATCCTTGAGAAATTGCCACACTGTCTCCACAATAGCTGAACTAATTTACATTCCCACCAACAGTGTAAAAGCATTCCTATTTCTCCACAGCCTTGCCAGCATCTATTGTTTCTTGGCTTTTTAATAATCGCCATTCTGACAGGTGTAAGATGGTATCTCATTGTGGTTTTAATTTGCATTTCTTTAACAATTAGTGATGTTGCACTTTTTTTTTTTTTTTTTTTTTTAGAGACGGAGTCTCGCTCTGTCACCCAGGCTGGAGTGCACTGGCACACTCTTGGCTTACTGCAAGCTCCGCCTCCTGGGTTTGCACCATTCTCCTGTCTCAGCCTCCCAGGAGCTGTGACTGCAGGCGCCTGCCACCATGCCCAGCTAATTTTTGTATTTTTTTTAGTAGAGACGGGGTTTCACCGCATTAGCCAGGATGGTCTTGATCTCCTGACCTTGTGATCCGCCCACCTCAGCCTCCCAAAGTGCTGGGATTACAGGCGAGAGCCACCGCGCCCAGCCTGTACTTTTTTTTCTTATGTTTGTTGACCGCATAAATGTCTTATTTTGAGAAGTGTCTGTTCATATCCTTTGCCCACTTTTTGATGGGGTTGTTTGTTTTTTTTTCTTGTAAATTTGTTTAAGTTCCTTGTAGATTCTGGATATTAGCCCTTTGTCAGATGGGTAGATTACAAAAATATTCTCTCATTCTGTAGGTTGCCTGCTCCCTCTAACGATAGTTTCTTTTGCTGTACAGAAGCTCTTTAGTTTAATTAGATCCTGTTTGTCAATTTTGGCTTTTGTTACAATTGCTTTTGGTGTTTTCATCATGAAGTCTTTGCCCATGCCTATGTCCTGAATGGTATTGCCTAGGTTTTCTTCTAGGATTTTTATGGCTTTGGGTTTTACATTTAAGTCTTTAATCCATCTTGAGTTAATTTTTCTATAAGGTGTGAGGAAGGGATTCAGTTTCAGTTTTCTGCATATGGCTAGCCAGTTTTCCCAGCACCATTTATTAAATAGGGAGTTCTTTCCCCATTGCTTATTTTTCTCAGGTTTTTGGAAGATGAGATGGTTGTAGATGTGTGGCGTTATTTCTGAGGTCTCTGTTATGTTCCATTGGTCTAGATGTCTGTTTTCTTACCAGTACCATGCTGTATTGGTTACTGTAGACTTGTAGTATAGTTTGAAGTCAGGTAGCATGATGCCTCCAGCTTTGTTCTTTTTGCTTAGGATTGTCTTGGCTATATGGGCTCTTTTTTGGTTCCATACCATTGACATTCCTTACAGAATTAGAAAAAACTACTTTAAATTTCATGTGGCAGTTTAGTTTTTAAAAGTCTCTTTTATCCTTTTTTTTCCTTCCATTCCAAGTGAGTTTCCAATGTTTACATTTCAGTTAGAACATAAATAATGAGTCTTAGCACCATGGCTTAGTAAAAGCAGATTCAAAGCAGATTCAAGGCAGGCAAAAAAAAAAAAAAAAAAAAAAAAAAAAAAGAAGATAGACAGCTTTAGAACTCTGATTAACTTTATAGTTGCAAATTAACCATGTGAGCTCTGATTTTTTTTTTTTTACTATAACTTGCCCATCAGTTTAAAATGTGCACAGAAATGACCATAATATGTAACCAGCTGGAGTCCTAAAGAGGATGACAAAATCAGGGGCCTCTAGTGAGCAGAGGAGCAGCCTATATTGATGCTTTGCTTTTGCCTCTGTGTCAATAATTCCCTGCAACTAGATTGCCAGGAGTTGGGTGAATTCTCCTTACTTTATACAACCAGTGATGATGGTACCAATAGGCATGCCTGTGTAAATTTTGCCACACAGTTAGGAGAGCCAAAGATGTCAAAGAATTAATTTCCCCAACAGGCTAATGACTGGCAATGACCAGTATAGCCTTTTTTTTAGCACATCAACCTTAGTCTAAGTCCAGGTCCTGCTGCAATCCCAGTAAGCAGTAATGGAAGGGCAACAAATGAGATGGCAAAACAAGTGGACAGAAAGGGCAAAAGAATTGGAGTTGGAACTGTTTAAACATTTATCCCAGGTATTTCCGACAAATAGCATTGAAAACCATAAGTGGGATACAGGCCCATTTAGACAACCCATAGAAGAATTCACATGCTTCTTTCCCCCATAAGATTTGGCACAGCTCTGAGAAGTACTTTGGGGTCCGAGAAAGAGCAACCCAGCCAAGAGCCAGGGTGACAGAAGTTGTTCTACTTCAGGGTTGGATCCCTAGATTGAGTGGGGGGCTTATACAGGCTGCCTTAAAGGGTAGAGAAAGAAGGAAAGAAAGTTGCAAGTAGATAAGGGCCCAAATGTAGATCACATACGTACACAGTTACAGATTCAGATGGTGCACTCCCAGCCTGATTCCCCATCAAGGGGACTAGATAAAAGTCCTGAAACCTTGTCTCAACTTCAGATGGCCCCATGAGCAGCTAGGTCAAAACAGAACAAAGCTCAAGTGGTACCACAGATAAAGATGGTGTACCTGCCCAGACAATGTCACAAGCAGCTACATCCAAATGGAGCAGAGCTCAAGTGTTACCACAGAAGAGACAGAGGAGACCTGGGTGCATTCCAGTTGACTTATCCAGTTCTGAAGTCTGTCAACTTCTTCACATGTCACTTTCCCTGCATCAGCAAAGTGTAGTAGGCAGCTAACACCATGACAAGGAGAGAAGGGAAATTTCCTGAGACTAAGGTATCTCAGCAGCTGCCAGGAAAATGCCCACAGCCCCAGCTGCAGGGTCAGCTAGCCAGCAGCAGCTAGTATTCATGAGCAACTCTTGTCCCATCCAGTAGCATGAATAGGAAAGCCCTGGCACACAGCTGTGGCCAATTGCCCCACTCGTTGCAAACCAGATTGACAGACTAGACCACTCAAAATGCAGACTCCCTAAATGGACTACCAAATTTGTAATGAATGCAAGCTTGGCTGCTTGCCACATATAAAGCCAAATGAACAAGGATGAGATGCAGTGAAAGGAAAGTGACTTTTATTCCAAAAGCCAGCAGTAGGGAGAGTGGCCAGGCTCACACCTTTAAAAGACCATTCCAAACTTTAGGCTGGGGAGAGGAGTTTAGAAGGGGGATCTTGGGGTGGGAGGCATGCAGGAATGATGCTGGGTGTAAGGTCTGTATGTCTTGTCCCAGTGGCTATCTTTAATCATGGTCCACCTGAAGCATAGGCTGGTGTCATCTTCATGATGGCCAGGTTGTAGACTAACCTCCTTGAGGTAATCTCTGGAATTTTACAACTGAGTCTCCATGTCTTATTTGTCTCAAAATTAGCCCCTGGAACTTCTAAGCAGGAACATAATTAGATAAGCTAGCAGTGCAGGGAGTGTCGAGTGGGAGGGGAGGGAAACAAAGTTCCAAAGTATGTTTTCAAGGCAAAAATCAAGAAAGGAATAAAAAAAGTTTTAAAATTCATTTTGAATCTATGCTACTCAGTTACAACTAGATTCAATAAAATGACATAAAATAAAACTAGAACAAAATATAAAGATAAGTTTGCTTTATATAAGTTAATGGCCTAAAACAAAAAAATTCTAACTTAAATCTGAGACAATAGGTACATTTGAATTAGGGATAAGAAAACTAGATTTGAGTGTACATTACTTGATGATACATAACTCTTATTATTTTCATTTACCATAAGGTTTACTTGCAAAAATAATTTCTTTGATTTTCATGAAGACTATTAAGACTAACCCTTCCAGTTTTAGAAATACAGATGTGCTCATAATTCCTGTACCCTTGTATTTATTTTATAGTTGATTATGTTACAGTCACCTTTGAGAGAAACAGAACGCTAAGTGAGGTATGATACTGAATATTTTATAAGTTAAGAAATTTTGTTGTGCATGACTTCATGGATTGTGATTAATCTAAAAAATGGCAATTCTACAGACTGAAAGGCTTCACAATCACTCTTTGCTCCCAGTGGTGTTTCTACTTGGGTTTATTAGTACTTACCTAATTATGTTAATCAGGACCTAAGCAATGATTCTAGAAAAACAATTCGTACCAGAAAGACATGCATTGCAATGTTTTCTGGGCTCATATCCCTCAGAAGAGATGCACAGACATTAAGGATTTTTTTTTTTTTGAGACAGAGTCTCGCTCTGTCTCCAGGCTGGAGTGCAGCGGCATGATCTTGGCTCACTGCAACCTCTGCCTCCCAGGTTCAAGCGATTCTCCTGCCTCAGCATCCCAAGTAGCTGGGACTACAGGCATGCTCCACCACATCCAGCTAATTTTTGTATTTTTAGTAGACATGGGGTTTCACCGTGTTGGCCAGGATGGTCTTGATCTCTTGACCTCATGACCCACCCCCCCCTTGGCCTCCCAAAGTGCTAGGGTTACAGGCATCAGCCACCAAACCCAGCCACATTAAGGATTTTTTAAAAAAACAATTGTGATCAGTCAGAGCAACATGATGGTTGTTAATTTATTTTTCTACTGTTACTAAAACACTAGGAATTCAGTCTAGGTCCTGCTGCTTGCTGTATAGACTGCCAATCACTGAGTCAACAAGTATTGCCAGGGAAGAAGGCTTTAATCGGGTGCTGCAGCCAAGGAGAATGGTAGATAAAAATCTCAAACCTGTCTCTCTGAGTAAACTTGGGGGATTTACACCAAAAGGAAGGTAGGAAAACAGGAATTAGAGATGGGTAAGGAAGCAATCATGATGGATGAGGGGTCTGACTTCTCATTATCTGGATGTGGTGATCTGTTGAGTTTCAGTTCCTTGCCTAAGGGTCAAGTTTCTTGCCCAAGGGTCAATTTCCTAAAGAAGGAATTCAGATAAGACAAATGTAGGTTTTAAGACCAGGGAGTTTAAAGACCAGTGGGTTTTAAGACCAGGGAGGGAGGGTTAATTTCTGTTTGTTCAAAAAACTGTAAATATTACTTCTGTGAACAATTGGGCTAGTTTCACTAAGAGAATTAGAACTTATATTTCAAAAACAGCATTAATTTTTCCCTCCTTTTTTTATAGTCAAGCTCTTGTTTTTATAGTCAGGAACCGTTTCTTGAATGGGTACCCTGCTTACCTCACATTTTTAAAGGAATAAAAATTCTTCCAACTGTGCTAACATTTCTTGTTGACCAAGAGCATGGTACTGGAGTTTACCTCTTCTATAACAAGGTAGGTCTTATATCCCAGAGGGAATTTATCTTGACATGACAACAATAAAAATTTACCTTAGCAAAAGTTATTTTCAAGTTCTTGTTATGTCTGGCAATAGAACCTATAAAATTGGCTACAGCAAAATTATTTAAGATCAATAATATAGCTTGACACTTTAGAGATTTCTCACCTGATTGTCATTCATTTTGATGAAAATGGAAAACATGATGCTGTATGCACAGTGATTCTCCCTTGCTAATTCTCTAAAGAATATAAGCTGGGATTTTTCTATATAAATTTAAGATTCCATAAAATGGTTAAACAGAAAAAAAATGGAAGTAATTGCCACAGATCTATATTTTTTTCTTCCAAACATCCTTAACCCTACCTGTGAATTAGAATTCTTCTTAAAGCCATTAAAAAACACATAAACTGACAGTTGTGATGGCTCATGCCTGTAATCCCAGCAACTCAGGAGGCTGAGGCAGGAGGCTTGAGGCCAGGATTTCAAGACCACAGTGAGGCACTACTGCACTCTGGCACACCAGGCAAGCTGACAGAGCAAAACCCAGTCTAAGAAAACAAACAAACAAACAAATAAAACCGTAAGTTCGGCCCCTATTGTCAAGATTGTAGGGAAGGAAAAAACTCTTTCCTCCACCTTCTTATGTTCAATGACTGGAGCCTTGCAAATTAAACCAAAAAAAAAAAAAAAGATTAATAGGAGAAAATAGTTTATCTACATGTGCACACATGGGAAACTCAGTGATTAGGTTAAAATGTGGAGGTTAGGTACCATCTTAATAGGTGAAGGGGAGAGGGAGAAAATCATTTATGGAAAAACAAATTGCTTTTTTTAAAAAAAAAAAAGATAAATGGGTTTTCAGGACAGCAAACAGGAGAGACGATTTTTTTTTGTTTGTTGGTTTTTTGGGTTTTTTTTGAGATGGGGTCTTGCTCTGCTGCCCAGGCTGGAGTGCAATGGTGCAAGATCGGCTCACTGCAACCTCGGCTCGCTGCAACCTCTGCCTCCCAGGCTCGAGCGATTCTCCTGCCATAGCCTCCCAAGTAGCTGGGATTACAGGTGCCTGCCACCACACCTGGCCAATTTTTGTACTTTTTAGTAGAGATGGGGTTTTGTCATATTGGCCAGGCTGGTCTTGAACTCCTGACCTCAAGTGATCCACCCACATTGGCTTCCGAAAGTGCTGGAATTGCAGGCATGAGCCACAGCGCCTGGCCAGCAGATATGAATGTTTTTGATAATGTTTGTAAATCCAGGTATGAGTGGTCTTTCCTTCTCATTCAGGGCTATGAAACTCCTCTGGAGAAGGGATTTGGGACAGGTTTTATTTACATTCTTCCTTCTAGGAGTAATCTGCCCCAAAGAGGAATTTCTGTCAGCCTCATTTCCCAGCAGTTCCTGCTTTTAGTCAGACACAAAAGGCTCCAAAGTTTTTTCTCTGCATCTGTTGAATCTCAACAGTCTTCAGCTTAAAATTATCTTTATATAAAAGTGGCATTTTTTTGTTTTGAGACAGGGTCCCTGTCACCCAGGCTGGAGTGCAGTGGAGCGATCTTGGGTCACTGCAACCTCTGCCTCCCGGGTTCAAGAGATTCTCCCACCTCAGCCTCCCAAATTACAGGTGTGTGCCACCATGCCGGCTAATTTTTGTATTTTTAGTAGAGACAGGGTTTTGCCATGTTGTCTGTCCAGGCTGGGCTCGAACTCCTGGCCTCAACTGATCCACCCAGTTCGGCCTCCCAAAGTGCTGGGATTACAGGCATAAGCCACTGCACCTGGCCAAAAGTGGCATATTTTGTGGTTTCATATCTCTTTTTTTTTTTCTTTTCAGATGGTCTCACTCTGTCACTCAGGCTGGAGGGCAGTGGTGTGATTATAGCTCACCACAGACTCTAGCTCCTGGCTCAAGCCATCCTCTGCCTCGGCCTGATTAGTAGCTGGGACTACAGGTGCATGCCACCATGCCTGGCTAATTTTTAATTTTTTTTTAGTGCAGTTGGGTCTCACTTTGTTGACCAGGCTGTTCTCAAATGCCTAGGCTCAAGCAGTCCTCTCACATAGGCCTCCCAAGGTGCTGAGATTACAAACCACGTTTATATAAAGATAATTTTAAGCTGAAGACTGCGCCCAGCTTGAGGTGTCATCTTCTGATCCCCTTTAAAATAACGGTTGAATAGAACTGGGGTGTGGCTTAGGCATCCACACTTTTGGCATGATAGTCATAAGCATGGGCTTTGGAGTCTGTCTGACAAGTTCAGCAGTGATTCTATAATAAACCTCTCTTTGCTGTTAATTATAGAACTTTCAACAAATTTTTTAATCTCCTAAACTTCATTTTCAACAACTATAAGATGGGAGTGTAGCAGGGGCCAGAGTGGTGAAGTAAAGAGATAACAATTACTGCTAATCCTTCTAGTTCTATGTTGTGTTAGTGAGTGTATCTCTCTCTTAATCAAAATACTAGTAACAGGAAATTCTAAAAATTGTAACACAGACTAATAATAATGGCAACATTCTTATGACTTGCTCATTCTTTGTTTACCTAGGTCAGGAAAACTGCCATTGCCTCTGTGAGCACCCTGAGAAATAATGAACCAAATCCACAATCAAAATTTCCAATTTTTCGGTTTCCTTCATCATTCTCTTCTCCCGTTGGAATGGTATTTCATCCCCGAAGCCACTTTTTGTATGCTTATGGCGATCAGGTGCGTACACATGGAACTTCAGTCTGTGTTAGAGTTAAATCATCCACCTACTGTATGCTACATGGCTGTACATTAAGAACAGAGCTTCTCTGATGACCTAGAGATGGCAGTGGGAGGGAAGACAATATTTATTGACTATTTATTATATACTAAGCTTGGTGTCTATTATCAGTTTTTACCTTTTAGGTAGTTCATTGGCTGATGAAAATGAGCCAAGGGTACATCAGAGTTATCTTGAATCTTGCCAATTACTATACATGTCTTTCCAGCTCTGAATTACTTAGATTTTGCCACTAACCCCATCAAAAGTGTATTTCTAACTGGTGTTTCCAGCATTTAATGTTGCCTTTTTCTGTTTGACTTTGTCTGAGCTTGACTTTCTGGCTCTGTTGTTCTTTTAAGTTCCTCCTAGTAGCATTTTCCACCCTCTGGCTGCTCCTTCAGTCATTTCTGTATCAGTACCCTGAAAGCTTGTTAAAGGAGTAGTTATACCATCCATGGAGCATCTGACAGTTTAAAAAAGTAAGGGCCACAGATTATGAAACATTAAGCAAACTTTGGAACTAAGAAAGTACTGCAATGACTTCCAAAGAAGGAACTAATTCAGTTTCTCAAATATCTATATTATGTGCAAAATTTAGAGATTTTAAAGATGATATCCTGTTTCTAGGTCTTTTTAAAACTCTCTTCCATATTTTAGTTTTTCACACTAAATGTTTATGTATTAGTCCATTCTCACACTGCTATAAAGAACTGTCCGAGACTGGGTAATTTATAAAGAAAAGAGGTTTAATTGACTCACAGTTCTGCATGGCTGGGAAGGCCTCGGAAAACTTACAATCATTGTGTCTGGAATTGGTTCCTTCCGGTGGGTTCTTGGTCTCGCTGACTTCAAGAATGAAGCTGTGGACCCTCATGGTGAGTGTTACAGCTCTTAAAGATGGTGTGTCCAGAGTTTGTCCCTTTAGATGTTCAGACGTGTCCAGAGTTTCTTCCTTCCGGTGGGTGTGTGGTCTCGCTGACTTCAGGAGTGAAGCCGCAGACCTTCGCAGTGAGTGTTACAGCTCTTAAAGGTGGCACGTCCAGAGTTGTTTGTTCCTCCCGGTGGGTTCGTGGTCTCACTGATTTCAGGAATGAAGCCGCAGACCCTCACAGTGAGTGTTACAGCTCATAAAGATAGTGTGGACCACGAGTGAACAGCAGCAAGATTTATCGTGAAGAGCGAAACAACAAAGCTTCCACAGCATGGAAGGGGACCCAAGTGGGTTGCTGCTGCTGGCTCAGGTGGCCAGCTTTTATTCCCTTATTTGGCCCCACCCACATCCTGCTGATTGGTCCATTTTACAGAGCACTGATTGGTCCATTTTACAGAGTGCTGATTGGTCCATTTTACAGAGTGCTGATTGGTGCATTTACAATCCTTTAGCTAGACACAGAATGCTGATTGGTGCGTTTACAAACCTTTAGCTAGACACAGAGCACTGATTGGTGTGTTTACAATCCTCTAGCTAGACAGAAAAGTTCTCCAAGTCCCCACTCGACCCAGGAAGTCCAGCTGGCTTCACCTCTCAATCTCCCCTCTAAACAGGACACCCCAACTGCTGTTGGGAATTGGCTGATGACAGCTCTAGCTACTTTCTGCTGGATAGGGGTGAAGAAGGGGCCCTGCAGTTGTAGTGTCCTCCAGAGGGGAACTCTTTAGGCCAGTGAAAGGGCCAGTGGGTCGGTCCAGGTGTCCTCGGTAGAAGTTGTTAGTTGAGCTCATTTGGGGTTCCATTTGTAAGACCATCTATAGCTTGATGGCCTTGATTCTAGAGGAAACAAATTTGACAAGGAGATTAAAAATACAGGGCCCGAAGGCGAGTAATAGCAAGATGGCTGTCACAGGACCTAGAAAGGGGAGAAGTCACGTTGCCCAACTCCAGAAGTTGGTATAAGAGTTTGAAGGCCGGGCGCGGTGGCTCACGCTTGTAATCCCAGCACTTTGGGAGGCCGAGGCGGGCGGATCACAAGGTCAGGAGATCGAGACCACGGTGAAACCCTGTCTCTACTAAAAATACAAAAAAATTAGCCGGGCGTGGTGGCGGGCGCCTGTAGTCCCAGCTACTCGGAGAGGCTGAGGCAGGAGAATGGCGTGAACCTGGGAGGCGGAGCTTGCAGTGAGCGGAGATTGCGCCACTGCACTCCAGCCTGGGCGACAGAGTGAGACTCCGTCTCAAAAAAAAAAAAAAAAAAAAAAAAAAAAAAAAAAAAAAGAGTTTGAAAGGTGTTGTCTGGTTTCAGAAGCCTTTTCCTGTAAACGCCGGGCAGCATCTCTTACTATCCCTGACTGGTTAGTGTAAAAACAACACTCTTTCCCTGAGAAGGTGCAGAGTCCTCCTTTCTCAGCAGTGAGGAGGTCTAGGCCTTGGCGGTTTTGGAGAGTCACTGCTGCCAAAGAGTCTATTTGGGATTGTAGAGTAAAGATAGATTTGATTATTTCTTGCAGACTGTCTGAGAGGCAGATATAGGTTGAAGTTCCACATAAGAAGAATATGCCTTGGCTGGGTAGACAGAACTTTACCCTGGCTTTTAAAGGAATAGGATATGCTGTTTTTTCTTGACTACTTCTATCTCTCTCTTTCCTGCTGTCTTTGACTTCGTCTCTCTCTTTCTCTTTCTTTCTCTTTGACTTTCTGTCGCTTTATCTCTTTCCTTTCTGCTGGTATTTCCCTGCCTCTGCCAGACACTTATGCTGCTGTTCTCCCCTCTCCTTCCCCTTTTTGATGGCTTTGGCAGTGTAAGACTGCCACCTCCTTGGGTTTTTGCACTGCGTGCAATAACTCCATAATTTCCTTGTGGTATTTAATGGGGATTCCCCCAGAGGTTAGGAACTCCCTTTCTTTCCATATTGTAGCATGGGCATGTAGGATTAGATAAGCATACTTGCTATCTGTATATGCATTTATACTTTTTCCCTTTCCCAATTCTAAGGCTCAGGTAAGTGCCACTAGTTCTGCTAACTGGGCACTGGCCCCTGGGGGAAGAGACTTACTTTCAAGTACGGTTACATCACTAACTATGGCATAACCTGCCCTTCGTATCCCATTTTCCACAAATGAACTTCCATCGGTATATAGGTTAAGGTCAGGATTAGCTAAGGGTACTTCTAAGAGATCATCTCGGTGGTATAAGTCTGGACTATAATTTGTTGGCAGTCATGCGCGATTGGTTCCCCACCCTCTGGGAGAAAAGTGGCAGGGTTGAGGGCCACACACATACATATTTGAAGCACCAGTCCCTCAAGGAGTAGCGCCTGGTATCTAAGTAGGCGGTTTTCTGATAGCCATAAACTTCCTTTGGCACCCAGTATGTCATTTACATCATGAGTAGTCCAGACAGTAAGATCCTTTCCTTGTATTATTTTGATAGCCTCTGACACTAAGACGGCCACCGCCACAACTACCCTTAAATAGTGAAGCCAGCCTTTTGCTACTACATCAATTTCCTTACTTAGGTATGCCACTGGTTGTGGGGTTGTCCCACGAGTCTGAGTAAGGACTCCAAGAGCTATCCCGGCTCTCTCTGTGATGTATAAAGAGAAGTTTTGTCCTGTGGGAAGGCTTAAAGCTGGAGCTTGTACTAGGGCCTGCTTTAAGGTTTTGAAGGCTGTTTCTGCCTCTGGTTCCCATTCTACTAGATGAGTATTTTCCCTCTGGGTCTCCTTGATTAGAGTATAGAGGGGCCTGGCTATCTCACTGTATCCAGGGATTCATAGTTGGCAAAAGCCGGTGATTCCAAGGAACCCCCACAGCTGTTTTAATGTCTTAGGGCAAGGATAAGCCAGTACAGGCTGTATTCTTTCCTTGCTGAGGGCCCTGGTTCCTCTGGCTAAGATTAGGTCTAGATATTTGACCTGCTGTAGGCAAAGCTGGGCCTTTGACTTAGATGCCTTGTACCCTTGATTAGCTAGAAAGTTCAAGAGATCTAGAGTAGCCTGCTGAGAGAAGAGTGGCAGAGTGAAGGGGCAACAGCCTCTTATAAAACCATTAGATCTCGTGAGAACTGTCAGGAGAACAGCATGGGGAAACTGCCCCCATGATCCAATCACCTCCACCTGGTTCCTTCCTCAACACCTGGGGATTATGGGGATTATAATTCAAGATGAGATCTGGGTAGGGACACAAAGCCTAACGATATCCGTTTTGGGGTTTTTTGGGGGATTTTTGTTAGTTTTTGAGATGGAGTCTTGTTCTGTTGCCCAGGCTGGAGTGCAGTGGCACCATTTCAGTTCACTGCGACCACCACCTCCCAGGTTCAAGTGATTCTTCCTCCTCAGCCTCCCAAGTAGCTGGGATTACAGGCACCTGCCACCACACGCAGCTAATTTTTGTATTTTTAGTAAAGAGGGGGTTTCACCATGTTAGCCAGGCTGGTCTCGATCTCCTGACCTCACGTGATCTGGCTGCTTTGGCCTCCCAAAGTGTTGGGATTACAGGCATGAGCCACCACACCCAGCCAATATCAGTTTAAAACCTCTAATTTCTTCTTTGACCCATGAATGTTTGTTCCCCTTATAAGAGCAACGCAATTTGCATTTGGTGGTGTGCAGGTTTCTCCACATATATAACAGGCGATCATCTAAATAGAGTTCTTGGGCATGCATTTCCCCCAGTTTCCATCTTGCGTTTTTTTCTCTGTATTTCTCCAACTGTGTAGAATCCTATGACTTTATTTACTCATTTTCTGTCATTTTTTGAAAAAGTGGTTGCTTCATTGTCTTTTGTTCTAGAATTCCTAGGCCCCATGGATTGGAAACTAACAGTGGTGTAAGGAGTTATTATACTTGAACTTAATGGTTTAAAAGTGTGTAGATCAAAAATTTTGCCAGTATTTTATACATCTCAAAAATTCAGGCTGGGTGCAGTGGCTCACACCTGTAATCCCAGCACTTTGGGATGCCGAGGTGGGTGGATCACCTGGGCTCAGGAGTTCGAGACCAGCCTGGGCAACAGGGCAAAACCCTGTCTCCACCAAAAAATACAAAAATATTATCCAAGTGTGGTGGCACGTGCCTGTGGTCCCAGCTACTCAGGAGGCTGAGGTGGGAGGATTCCTTGAGCCTGGGAGGTAGAGGTTGCAGTTAGCCAAGATTGTGCCATTGCACTCCAACCTGGGTGACAGAGTGAGACCTGATCTCACACACACACACAAAATCCATTTATGTGTGTTTTGATCATGGGCAATAAATAGTCAGAATTAAAGATAAAGGGTTTATACAGTGTCCTCTGAAATGAAGCTAAGAAACAGAACTAACAGTTGAATAAAAATTTAGAAAGGCCAAGGAATTGTAACAACTTTTGTGGAAACAGATGAACAATAGCTAAAACTGATGTAAATCTAATAGAGCTTACAAAATGGTCCAGTTGGATGTGAGGGTTGTACAGCAACCAAGATGTCCTTCACTAGGAAAATGGACAAATAAACTTGGTATATCCAGATGATGGATTATTATTCAGTGCTAAGCAGAAATGAGTTATCAAGCCATGTAAAAGACATGGAAGACTGTAATCCCAGCACTTTGGGAGGCCGAGATGGGTGGATCACCTGAGGTCAGGAGTTTGAGACCAGCCTGGCTAACATGGTGAAACCCTGTCTCTACTAAACATACAAAAATTAGCTGAGTGTGGTGGCAGGAGCCTGTAATCCCAGCTACTCAGGAGGCTGAGACAGGAGAATCAATTGAACTGGGGAGGCAGAGGTTGCAGTGAGCCGAGATTGCACCACTGCACTCCAGCCTGGGTAATAGAGTGAGACTCTGTCTCAAAAAAGAAAAAAAAAAAAAATACATGGAAGAAGCTTAAATGCATATTACTAAGGGAAAGAAACTAATCTGAAAAGGCTACAAACTTTATGATTCCAATATATGACATTCTAGAAAAGGCAAAACTGTGGAGACAGCAAGAAGATCTGTGGTTGCCAGGGATTAGAGGGCAGAGAGGTTGAAAAGGCCGAGAACAGAGGACTTTTAGGGCAGTGAAACTCTTCTGTCTGATACTATAATGGTGGATACATGCCATTATACATTTGTCTAAGTCCATAGGATGTACAAGACTAAGAATGGTCCCTAATATAAACTATGGACTCTGAGTGATAATGATGTATCAGTGTAGGTTCATCAGTTATTGGGAAGTGCTAGTAATGGGGGAGACTATGCATGTGCGGGGGAACTCTTTCACTACAATGTAAATATACGTAACACTACTGAACTGTATGCTTAATAATGGATAGCATGATAAAGTTTATGATATGTGTTTTTTACCTCAATAAAAAAGAAAAAGTTATAAGATAACCAATAGTTAGATCACAAATCACTTTTGTATTATGACCTAGGAAATATCTACCATCTCTTCACAAAATTGAAAATATCTGAATTAATTTTTAATAATCTTGAGCACCATCCATATGCAATAACACAATCAAGACAAAGGATATTTCCAAAGTAATTTGGCAATGACTTATAATTTGGGTCAAGTTAAACATTCAAAATGAAAAATAATAAAGGAAATAAAGACTGATCCTAAGTTACACTGGTGATACGGGCCAAAAGCTCACTTGTGAGTCAGCCATTTAGCTGTCAGTTTTCTTATTTGGTTAGGTCCCCGAATCAGATCACAGAGTCTCTTAATTTCACTTTTTACCCAAAGAAAGTTATTTGCATGCTCTTTTTAAAAAAAAGAGGAGGGGGAAGCAGAAGAGGAGAAGGAGGTGGAGGAGGGAGGAGGAAGGAGAAAGGAAGGAGAGAAAGAGGAAGAGACTTTTTCATGAAGGATATCCTAAGAAGTGAAAAACAACAACAATCTGCAAACTGGGAGATGATATTTGCAACACATTTAACTAAGAAAGAATTATAGAAGTGAGAATATATAAAGAATTTCTGCAAAGCAATGTGAAAAAGACAACCTAATAGCAAAAAGGAAAAAACACACAAATAAGCATATCACAGAAAAGAAAACAAGTGGAATAAGTATGTGAAGAGATGATGGAGTTCACAAGCAATCAGGGAAATACAAATCAGGAATGAACGATGATACCATTTTCAGCTACTTAATTGGCAAAATAAATTCTGACGATACAAAATGTTGAATTATATTAATATTATAATTATATTATTAAATTATATTTAATAATATAATTCAACATTTAGAAATTGTAGAACATTTAGAAAGTGTAGGTCAACAGGATTTCTTATATATTGCTGCTGGGAGAGTAAATTATTACAACTATTCTGGAAAACAATTTGCCATTGTTATTATTATCTTGTAAATGTGAATATTTGCATATCCTGTGTCCCACCAATTTCACTTTTCAGCAAGGGAAACACATATATCCGGAGACATTTTAAAATGTTCGTCATGGGTACTGCTAGTAATAACATCAAATTACTAAAAATAATCCAGATGTCTATGAATGGGAAAATGAATAAGTAAATTACATCTTATTCACCTAATGAATTATTATATGGAAATGAAAAAGCAAGTGAACTGAGCTGTATGCAACATGTATGAATTTAAGTAAATAATGTTGAGGGAAAGTAAGTTATAGAAGACAATATATGGTATGGATAGCCCTTTTTACAAGGAGCAAAAATAAGTAAAATTAAGCCATATGTTATTTAAACATGTGCTTAAATTATTTTAAATACCAAGGGAATGAAAAAACACAAAATTCAGGATATTGGATATGTAACAGGAAAGGTAGAGGGATAGGAATGGGGAGAAACAGGAAGATGTAAATTACTAGCAATATGCTGATTCATAGGTTTTCAGTTCACATAGTTCATTATATTATTACATAATATAAGGAAAAATACAAATGAGCCATGTATAGATAAATAATTTAAAATATCTAGGGAGAAACGCAATGAGATGTCATTTTCCATTCTGATCATAAGTAAAAATTAAAAATAAATTTTTGGTCATATCAAGTATTGGTGAGGTTTGGCGAAACAGATACTCTCATACACTACTGGTGGGACTATAATCTGGTTCAGCAAAACTGAAGAGCACTTGGGTAGTCTCTATTAAAATTGTAGAAATGTGGCTAGATGCAGTGGCTCATGCCTGTGATACCAGCACTTCGGGAGGCCAAGGCAGGAGGATCACTTGAGCCCGGGAGTTTGAGACCAGCCTGGGCAACATGGCAAAAACCCATCTCTACAAAAATTAGCCGGGCATGGTGGCATATGCCTGTAGTCCCAGCTACTTGGGAGGCTGAGGTGAAAAGATCACTTGAGCTGAGAAGGCAGAGGTGGCAATGAGCCAAGATCGTGCCACTGCACTGCAGCCTGGGTGACAGGGTGAGACCCTGTCTTAAATATATATATATATATATATATCTCATAGCATCTGACTCAGCAACTCAATTTTTCAGTATTTTCTTTAAAGATAACACTGTAACATTAGTACAAACAGGCAGATAAATGAATGTTCACTGCAGTATTATTCACAACAGTGAAAATTTGGGTAAAACTTTTAAATGTTCATTAGTATAGTAGAAAAATAGACTATCTCAAGTATGGTATATCCATAAGTTGGAGATTATAGGACAGTGTAGAAGAATGTGCTGATCCACATGAGCTAACATAAAATGATCTGAGATATATTGTTGCATGACAAATGTAACTTATAGAACAACAAGTACAGTATGATACTTTCAAACCTATTGTTCAAAATGCCCTTCCTTAGACACCCTAACTACCTCCCTGCTCACCAGTAATGTTTGCAGGGCCCAAAGCAAGAGTGAAAATTGAGGTCCACATACCATATGCTTCGGATCATGGATTGTGTTATGCCAGCAATGAGTGCTTCATCCTGAGTGACAGAAGCACCTATGTGTATTCAGTACATTTCCTATGTGTGTTTGTAATATTCAGACCCAGTAAGCAAGCAGTCCAGGGCAAAGTTACTTCCTGTCCAAGTCTAAAAGCCTTTATCTCCTCCCTAACATAAAAATGAAATCAGTACTGTACATATTCTATTGGTATCTGCATACATATGAATGTAAATGCTTAGAATTTTCTTTTTTTTTTTAATGCTTAGAATTTTCAAACTGATCAACGGGTTACCTCTGGGAAGGGATAGAGGAGACTAGGATTGATTATATTAGATGAGGCATAAAAGGAGAATTATTTGTATGGTGGTCTCAGACTCTTCAGCCATATT
Organism: Symphalangus syndactylus; assembly: GCF_028878055.3. Classification (NCBI taxonomy): domain Eukaryota; kingdom Metazoa; phylum Chordata; class Mammalia; order Primates; family Hylobatidae; genus Symphalangus; species Symphalangus syndactylus. Next base: position 25,366,019 of record NC_072430.2, read on the forward strand.
TATAAAGTTGGAAATGTAAGAAAAGCCTATTTTCTTGTATAACTTGTTATTAAAATTAATTTTTTAAAAACCCAAACAACAGAAATCTTCATGTGAATGAGTCTTAGGCTATTAAAAGAGGTAGCAATTGGGAATCATAATACATAATCGATTTGTTTTATCCTCAAACAACTCTTATCTAAAGATGAGGAAACAAAGAAACTAAGATGCTATAGTAATAAACTAATATAACTATACAGTGAGATAAGTGATTTGAGGATCTACGAAGGTCCCAGGACACATCCCTTGCAAATGACAAGGGGCTCTTCCATGCAAAATATGTCTGCATATATATTTGCCAGACATCTAGAACATGAAGTATTATGTCAATATGGGGTAAACCCCTCCCCCGGATCCAAATGCACCCAGCACTCCATTCTTTTATGAACACGGAATTATTTGGGAGATCATAGGAATAACTTTGTTATTTTATACAATCACTATGCATATTGTGTAGACCTGGTACTCTGCCACAGACACTTTCATACACACTCTAGGATGGAAATAAAAGGTAGACAAAGTAGATAAGTCTATATATGAGTGTGTGTGTGTGTGTGTGTGTGTGTGTGTGTGTGTGTGTGTGTGTGTGTGATGAATGTAGGCATATGGAAAAGATCATGCCACATGGCTATTCTCATGTAGGCTGATAGGTAATTGCCAACTGTTGCATGGCAGCCCTTTAGTAAGGTATTATCTCTTTATTCCTTTAGATATGGCTTTCAGTTGATGGCGGCAACACCTTTCAATTAATAGCTAACTTTCATGATGATATCATAAAGAAGACTTTTCATAGTTTTTATACATCAGCTATTACTTTTGTTTCTCAACGTGGAAAGGTTTACTCAACAAAGGCAGGTAAGAAATTTGCTTTCACTGGTGTAAGCATTACATGTGGCCCAGGATTAGAAGATATATGAAAAACCTGCCATATTAATTAATCCTAAGACCTCAAATTATTAGGGGTGATGGATTTGTAGGATCTATAGAAGTAGGATCCTATGGATAGTCCTAAAGAAAGGCAACACTAGGTCACCATGCTATGTTCTCATTTACCATTTCAGAGACATTTTACTGTCTCAAAAGCCAAATAATAACAGCTGCCACTTGTCAAGCTACAACTGTGCTCAGCATGTTACAAATATCGTCTCATCCAATATTCACAACAACCTTGCTAAAGTAGGTAATGTTAGCTTACTTTTGCTGATTACACTGATACAACTGACACACAACCAGTAATGGTGGAGTTGTGTGAATGATACACTGCTCTCATCTCTTTCATTTGGTAATCTTGTGCTTTCATTGATCAAGTCTATATAGCTCCTATCAGTGTTTGCATAGCAAAAGAAGTAGTTAATTTTTAAGTATAATTTTATTTCTTAACTAACAAATATTGATTTTACATATTCATGGGGTACAAAGTACTATTTTGATACATAACATAGAGTGATCAGATCAGGGTAATTAGCATATCTGTCATCTCAAACATTTATCATTTCTTTATATTGGGAATGTTCAATATCCTCTTCCTAGCTATTTTAAACTATATAACATATTAGTGTTAACTATGCCATCCTCCAGTGGTATAGAACACTAAAATTTATTCTTCCTATCTGGCTGTAATTTTGAACCCTTTAGCAAATCTCGAAACAGTTAATATTGATTGACCTTAATGACAGTCGCCCACTCCCTTCCAACTCAGTTGAATTTTGCTAACCAGCCTAGGACCCTACAGTGATAAAGGGACATGATTCTCAATTTATTTCTATATGTTTGTGACCTGCACTTTCATTTTATTTTGTCATTCTATTATTGAGTCTTTGAGATCTTGTTTTGTTGAATTTAATTTATTAAGATTTTTTGAGGCAGAATATGGAAGTAAATTTACCTCCTATCTTAGGATGTGCTTTGTCTCAACTTGATTCTTTTTATCTTTTACAAGCTGTTAGTTTCTTCCTTCTCTTCCCTTCCTTTTTTTAAAAATATTTTATTCTTAATTTTTGTGGGTCAATAGTAGGTGTATAAATGTATGGGATACATGAGATATTTTGATACAGGCATACACTGTATAATAATCATATCGGGGTAAATGGGGTATCCATCACATCAAGAATTTATCCTTTATGTTACAAACATTCGAATTATATTCTTCCAGTTATTTTTAAATGTATAATAAATTATTATTGACTGTAGTCACTCTGTTGTGCTGTCAAATACTAGATCTTATTCATTCTATGTAATGATATTTTTGTACCCATTAACCATCGCCATTTTCCCCCTACATAATGACCCACTACCCTTCCCAGCCTCTGGTAACCATTATTCTACTCTCTATGTCTGTGAATTCAATTTTTAAAATATTTAGTTCCCTCAGATAAGTGAGAATATGCAAACTCTGTCTTTCTGTCCCTGGCATATTTCACTTAACATAATGTCCTCCAGTTCCAATCATGTTGTTGCAAATGACAGGATCTCATTCTTTTTTATGGCTGAATAGTACTCCATTGTGTACATGTACCATATTTTCTTTATTCATTCATCTGTTGATGGACACTTGGGCTGCTTCCAAAGCTTCACTGTTGTGAATAGTACTACAATAAACATGGGAGTGTAGATATCTCTTCAACATACTGATCTCTTTTTTGGGGGGTATATCCTAGCAGTGGGATTGCTAGATCATATGGTAGCTCTATTGTTAGTTTTCTGAGGAACCTCCAAACTATTCTTCATAGTACTAATGTACTCTCCATTGTACTAATTTACATTCCCACCAACAGTGTACAAGGGTTCCCTTTTCTCCACATCGTCACCAGCATTCATTATTGCCTGTCTTTTCAATAAAAGCTATTTTAACTGGGATGAGATGATAATCTCATTGTAGTTTTGATTTGTATTTCTCTGATGGTCATTGAGCACCTTTTCATATGCCTGTTTGCCATTTGTATGTCATCTTTTGAGAAATGTCTATTCAGATTTTTGCCCGTTTTAAAATCAGATTGTTAGTTTTTTCCTATTGAGTTGAGCTTTTTATATATTCTAGTTATTAATTCCTTGTCAGATGGGTAGTTTGCAAATATTTTCTCCTGTTCTGTGGATTGTCTCTTCACTTTGTTGATTGTTTCCTTTGCTGTGCAGAAGCTCTTTAACTTGATGTGATTCCATTTTTCCATTTTTGCTTTGGTTGCCTGTGTTTGTGGGATATTACTTAAGAAATTTTTGCCTAGATTAATATCCAGGAGAGTTTCCTCAAAGTTTTCTTTTAGTCATTTTATAGTTTTTTTAATAGTTTTTAGATGTAAGTCTTTAATCCATTTTGATTTGATTTTTGTGTGTGGAGAAAGAGGTCTAGTTTCATTCTTCTGCACATGGATATCTTCTGCAGAAGATATGGATGGCTTAACATATGTTCTATTTATTTCAGAATGATCTATGTGCTGAGGAGAAGAGTGTACATTCTGTAGCCATTGGTTGAAATTGAATTCTGTAAATATCTATTAGGACTTAATCTACAGTGCAGATTAAGTCCAATGTTTCTTTTTTGATTTTCTGTCTGGATGACCTGTCCAGACAGAAAATCATGTCCAAAAGTGAACATGGGTTGTTGAAATCTCCAACAGTTATTGTATTGGGATCTATCTCTCTCCTTAGCTCTAATAATATTTGCTTTCTGTATCTTAGTGCTCCAGCATTGGGTGTATATATATTTATAATTTTTATATCCTCTTGCTGAATTGACCCCTTTATCATTATATAATGACCCTCTTTGTCTCTTTCTATAGTTTTTGTCTTGAAATCTATTTTGTCTGATATAAGTATAGTGACTTCTGCTATTTTTTGGCTTCCACTTGCCTGGAATATATTTTTCCATCTCTTTATTTTCAGTCTATGTGTGTCTTTATAGGTGAAGTGTGTTTCTTGTAGGCAACAGATCACTGGGACCTTTTTTTAAAAAATCCATTCAGGCACTCTATGTCTTTTGATTGGAGAGTTTAGTCCATTTACATTAAATATTGTTATTGATAAGTCAGAACTTACTCCTGACATTTAATTTTTTTCTGGTTGTTTTGTGGTCTTCCCTTCCTTCTCTTTTTCCTTTCTATCTTCCTTTTAGTGAAGGCAATTTTCTCTGGTAGCATGTTTTAATTTCTGTCTTCAAGCTCACTGATTCTTTATTCTGCTTGATCAATTCTTCTATTAATTTCTTGCTTTTATTTTTTGTATATCTGTTGTATGTTTTTAAATTCTAGGTTACCATAGTATCTTATAACCCATTATTTTAAACTGACATGTCTTGAAAAGTTGTTGTAGTTATTATATTTTATCAGTTTGTCTTTTAGTTTTTCTACTCAACATGTGATTAGTTTACACACCATAATTGACATGTTATAATATTCTGTGTGTTTCTGTGTACTTACTATGACCAGTGAGTTTTGTACCTTCAGATGATTTCTTATTGCTCATTAATATCTTTTTATTTATGCTTGAAGTATTCCCTTTAGCATTTCTTATATGGCAGGTCTGGTGTTGATGAAATCCCTCAAGTTTCTTTTTTTTATCTCAGGAAATTTTTTTTTCATGTTTGAAGGATATTTTTGCCAGATATATCATTCTGGGATAAAAGTTTTAACAAATATATGTCATGCCACTCTCTCCTGGCCTGTAAGGTTTCCACTGAAAAGTCTGTGCCAGATATATTGGGGCTCCTTTGTATGTTATTGTTTCTTTTCTCTTGCTGCTTTTAGGATCCTTTCTTTATCCTCGACCTTTGGGAGTTTCATTATTAAATGCCTTGAGGTCATCTTCTTTGGCTGAAATCTGTTTGGTGTTCTGTTACCTTCTTGTATGTGAATATTGATATCTTTCTCTAAGTTTGGGAAGTTCTCTGTTATTACTCCTTTGAATAAATGTTCAATCCCTATCTCTTTCTCTACCTCCTCTTTGAGGCCAGTAACTCTTAGATTTCCCCTTTTGAGGCTATTTTCTAGATTTTACAAGCATGCTTCATTCCTTTTTATTCTTTTTTCTTTCATCTACTCTAATTGTGTATTTTTAAGTGGTTTGTCTTCAAGCTCACTAATTCTTTATTCTGCTTTATCAATTCTGCTATTAAGAGACTCTGATAATTCTTCAGTATGTCAATTGCGTTTTTCAGCTCCAGAATTCTGCTTGATTCTTTTTAATTGTTTCAATCTCTTTGTTAAATTTATCTGACAGGATTCTGGATTCCTTCTCTGTATTATCTTGAATTTCCTTGAGTTTTCTCACAACAGCTATTTTGAATTCTCTGTCTGAAAGGTCACATATCTCTGTCTCTCCAATATCGGTGCCTTATTTTGTTCCTTTGGTGAGGTCATGTTCTCCTGGATGGTCTTGATGCTTCTGGACATTGATTGGTGTCTGGGTATTAAAGAGTTTGGTATTTATTGTAGTCTTCACAGTCTGGGCTTGTTCGTACCTGTCCTTCTTGGGAAAGCTTTCCAAGTATTCAAAGGGACTTGAGTGTTGTGATCTAAGTCTTTGCTCACTGCAGCTGAATCTGCATTAGGAGGTACCTCAAGCCCAGTAATGCTTTGGCTATTGCCAACTTGTAGAAGTACTGCCTTGGTGGTCTTGTGTAAGATTCAGGAGAACTCCCTGTATTATCAGGAAGAGACTTTTGTTCTCTTACCGCACTTTCCACCAAACAAATAGTGTCTCTTTCTCTGTGCTAAGCTGCCTGGAGCTAGGGAAGGGGTGATGCAAGCACCCCTGTAGCCACCACCACTAGGGCTGCACTGGGTCAAACCCAGAGCCAGCTCAGCACTGGGTCTTGCCCAAGGCCCACAGTTTCCACTGCCTGGCTACTACCTATGTTTGCTCTAGGCCCAAGAGCTCTATAGTCAGCAGGTGATGAGTCCAGCCAGGGTTATGATCTTCTCTTCAGGGCAGTGAGTTGCCCCCAGCCCCAGCTAGGTCCAGAGATGCCATCTGGAAGCCAAGGAAGTTGAGACCCTTAGAGTCTATGTGGTATTCTATTCTACTGTGGCTAAGCTGGCACCCAAGCTGCAAGACAGTCTTTCCTACTCTTCCTTCCTTTATCCTGAAGCAGAGCAGTCTCTCTCCATGGCCACCACCACCCCAAGCCCATGGCAATTACCCCCTGGCTACTGCCACTATTCACTCAAGGTCCAAGGGCTCTTCAGTCAGCTTCTGGCAAATGCTGCCAGTCCTGGGTTTCTCCTTTCAGGGCAGTGGCCCCACTCTGGCCCAGGGCAGGTTTAGAAATGCCACACAAGAGCCAAGTCTTGGAATCAGAGACCCCAGGAGCCCACTTCGTGCATTGTCCACTGTGGCCAAGCTGGTACCCAAGCTGATTTCTGGTTCTTCTAAAGGTGCTTTCTTGTGTGGATCGTTGTTCAATTTGATGTTCCTGCAGGAGTGGATAATCACTGGAGGCTCTATTCAGCCATCTTGCTCTGCCTCTTCTCTATAATCCCTCCTTTTCTAATCTTCCTGACTCCCCTCCTCTACTCACCCACCTCCTTCTTTATCCCTTTTCCTTCCTTCTTCTTCTGTTCTTCCCACTCTTCCTGTTTCCATCAAGTTCATCATTAAAGGTGCAGCACTGGTCAGATCTATTTGCTCTAACATAGTGTAGGTGAATTATTCTTGAGACCCATCTGCTTCACCTCATTTAGATAGGACTTGGACCCATTTTCTCAACTCAGTAAAGTGGCTTGGAAAGTGGTAAACCCGGCTTCACTCATGAGGGCTTGATTTTTCCCTCTACTTTTCCTTTTGATATCTTCTCATCCACTGTCACCTTCTTATATGGTTTGGCTGTGTCCCAACCCAAATCTCAACTTGAATTGTATCTCCCAGAATTCCCGCATGTTGTGGGAGGGACCCAAGGGGAGGTAATCAAATCATGGGGGCTGGTTTTTCCTGTGCTATTCTCATGATAGTGAATAAGTCTCACAAGATCTTACGGGTTTATAAGGGGTTTCCCCTTTTGCTTCCTCCTCATTTCTTTCTTGCTGCAACCATGTAAGAAGTGCTTTTCACCCTCTGCCATGATTGTGTGATCTTCCCCAGCCATGTAGAACTGTAAGTCTAATTAAATGTCTTTCTTTTGTAAATTGCCCAGTCTCGGGCATGTCTTGATCAGCAGCATGAAAAGGGACCAATACACCTTCTTACTTGTTAGAAGGGTATAACTGAGAGCCTTCAGGATTTTGTTGATTTACCTTCCTTCTCTCAATATTGCCTCAACAATGAACTGTTATAGATTATTGGGTAAGTTTTGAGATTGAGGTAGACTTGGAGATATCTTATTAGGTCTAACAGAAATAGAAAAACACTGTCACCAAGACAAGACAGAGGCTGTGTTTTTTTGTTTGTTGTTTTTAACACACAGCATTTTTTATTGTATAGTTTAAAATTTCTTCTGATCTCCAGTTTCTTCTGATCTTCAGTCTCTGATATGATTTTAAATGACAAAGTTTCTGAAGGTTTCTGATATAACTTCAAAAAGCATGATTTTGTAGGCCTCAATATTTTGTCCTTGATGTTCACCAGCAAAAGCAGTTTTACAGTTATGCAATCTCCTCTATTGGTCCTTCCTTGTTTGAGGATAAGGACAGACCACAAAATCCTGATTCTATTTCTCCAGATCTTCACCACTCGGTTTATTTATTCTCTATTCTGTCAATAAAGCTTTTGTTTAACTTATGTCAGTATCAAGATTAATCCTTGTGGTTTGTATGTCTGAATCATGTGTTGAGACAGCAGCTGTGTCAACCTAAGATTCTGGTGATCAAGCATCATATGATTGTGAAATAAATGAAAGTAATTGTGAATATCGTTAGGAGAACAATGTTGAACATTTCCGGTATTCCAGAAAGCTCCCTCTTGCCTCTTGCTGCATTTCTTTTTTTTTTTTTTTTTTTTTTTTTTTTTTTTTGTGAGATAGAGTCTTGCTCTGTTGCCCAGACTGGGGTGCAGTGGCATGATCTCTGCTCACTGCAACCTCCGCCTCCCAGGTTCAAGCAATTCTCCTGCCTCAGCCTCCCAAGTAGCTGGGATTACAGGTACCCACCACCATGCCCAGCTAATTTTTTTTTTTTTGTATTGTCAGTAGAGACAGGGTTTCACCATGTTGGCCAGGCTGGTCTCAAACTCCTGACCTCAAATGATCTGCCCATGTAGGCCTCCCAAAATGTTGGGATTACAGGCATGAGCCACTGCACCCAGCCTAATGGTATTTCATTGAAGATTTAGTTTGCATGAGTAATAATGTTAAGTATATTTTCATGTGTTCATTTTTATATCCTTTTTTGCAAATTCTTTTCAAGTCTTTTTTGAATGAAGTTTTGATTTGAGTTACTTTTCTTACTGATTTCTATGAGATTTTAATGTATTATGGATATGATTTTTTGTTAGAAATATGACTTGGAAATATCTTCTTGTAATTAGTGGCTTGTCTTATTTACCTTCTTCATGGTATCTTTTGAACAAAAATTATTAATTTTTGAAAGCTCAATTGATCAATCTTTCCTTTTATGGTTAGCACTTTTTACTTCTTGTATTCTATTTAAGAATTCTTTGCCCATCCCAAAGCTATGAAGATATTCTCCTGTTTTCATCTGGAAATTGATTGTTTTAGATTTCATATACAGACCAAAGTAAAATCTCTAATTTTGTATATGTCATGAAGTGAGGTTCATTTTTTTCCCTGTATGACTATCAGAGCCTCTACTCTGGCCTTGAATTGAATATTCATCCTAAGCTTTTCTTTTTGCTTTTGTAAGCTCTCCAATATATCCATAGAAGTCATGCCACCGCACAATCTTTGTAAAAACCATGGTTATCATTGTAATCAACTGCAGCTACTCCACTGGACCACCTCAAGTCTTGCCCTCCACAGACACTGCATCCCACACTCGCCACAGAGATAATCTGAGTAATTGTGAAGCCCTTGCTTGCTATGGTTTGCCAGGCATAAGTGGTCATCTGTTCGCTCATTAAGTATGTAAGCAACTCAGTCCCAGAATCCCACCACTATATTCTATGCCCTAGGGACACTGTAGGTAAAAACACTATATCAGTATTGGACCATGCAGGAAACATAATTCCTCTCAGGTGTTTTACCTGAAGAAGCTTTACAGGGGGACTATTTGCAGAGGGCGGACATGGTTAAAGGGAGCAACAGTGATAGTAAAATATCCAGAGACTAGCAATGGAAGAAAGATGTTACAGTCTCTTTGCTTAGAGGGATAAGATAGATAGATGGCATTACTAAAGCCCAGTCAAAGCTGGAATGGAGTAGGGACCACCCTTTAAGAGGTGTAATCTAGGAAGCTCACAGCCACCACAGAACCACACCACCAAAGCAAGAAGAAAGAGTGTGAAAACTACCTTAACTTCTGTCTCCTTCTCCTTTCTTAACTCCTGCTGCTGCATTTCATTTGCCAAGCCCAATCAGGAGTTAACTGGAAATAGCATAAAGATTGCAATTCATAGAAATCAGTCTTCCATTGCACCAAACAGGAAGGAGAAAGTCTGAGAGTGGATCTGGAGGAATGGCCAAATAGAGAATAAAGAGCACATATTGTGAAATGAAAACCAAAATAGACCTAGCAAGATAATGTTGGAAACAGTAAAAATAACACCTAAGAAAACTAAATTGTCAATAAAAATTATAGAATATTAAAAATTATAAATTAAACTATAGAAACATACCCAGATGTAAAATGAACAAATAAGTGGAGAAAATCTAAAATAATAAATATAGATGCTAAAGATTCAGAAACTGCAAAATTGTAGGAATTTCTAGTGATGAACAAAAATTGTGGCTGTATGTTTCTCTCTTTTGTCTACAGTTTCTGGCATAGTATTAGCCCTCTGATAGAAATGGGTGGGTGGATGGACGGATGGATGGATAAATACAAAAAATAGAACAAAGGAAACCAAAATCAATAATGACATTAATTTTTTGAACTAAAAGCAAAACAAACCAATATTAAAAGCAGAAACACTCTTCTGAATTATTTGAAATGGAAAATGTAAATCAATTTTAAAGAAACAAAAATCAAGCCAGCCTTGGATTCTTCTGCTGCAACAATGCCTGTTGCATATTCTAATGTAGAACCTCCAAAAAAATTAGTTTCACCTAAGAATTTGGAACCAACTCAACTCATTATTCATATTCATATTCATTTTCTAAAAGAAAAACATAGAATTCTTCTACAACAAATTATGGTGATTCCTTCCATGACACTGGTTTTACTGATAAACATATGTCCTATTGTTTTGTTTTCTTCTCTGCACACACAATAACTTTGAAAGCATTTTAAGCAGCAATAAAACTCAACATGCATTGCACCAATGATCTAGGAAGCTCAATTAAAGTGATGACACTTTATAAAAGTTATAAATAACTGATTTATAAATATTTATAAAGTTATAAATAACTGACACAAAGTACATGCATGGGTAGGCAATTGACCACTATGGTTTGAGTGCCCTCTGGCTGACAATGATTGTAAGACACATCAATTATAAGACGTGTCTCAATTCCCAAGCTGTTAACATGTGAAACATGCATTTCTTGCCATATTTATCCACAAAATATGGCATATTGAACCTTAGCAATTACAACAGCAAACTTTTGCTACTGAAAAGCTCACAGGAGCATAAGAAAAAGCCTGACTACATGTGATTCAGAGGAAATAATTATAAATATTGTTGACACAAAAAATAAAAACACAGTGAGAGTCTCTCAGAACCACGTGATAAAATAATCAAGAATTTAAAAGACAAGAGGAATAACAAAAAGTTAAAACCAAAAAGCCAAGGTTTTGCCATCCCTAAAAGGCAATCCAAAATACTATCTCTTTATCTGAGTATAACTTTACATGGAGTTAGGAATTTTTTTGGAATCCTTTATTGTGATCATTCATGGAATTTTTTTAAATGTGCATGCTGGCGGGCGTCTGTAATCCCAGCTACTTGGGAGGCTGAAGCAGGAGAATCGCTTGAACCCAGGAGGTGGAGGTTACAGTGAGCCAAGTTCGTGCCACTGCACTCGAGCCTGGGTGACAGGCAAGACTCTGTCTTAAAAAAAAAAAAAAAAAGTGTGTACAATACAAGTCTTAAAAAGCAAAAGAAGGCTAGATGTGGTGGCTTATGCTTGTAATTCCAGAACTTTGGGAGGCCAAGGCGGGAGCATCACTTGAGCACAGGAGTTCAAGACCAGCCGGGGCAACAATCTGTACACACACACACACACACACACACACACACGCACACACACAGACATATATACGTATACATTTAAGTTTGTGTATGTGTATTAAAGCAAAGGAAACAGAATAACCCATAAAAATAGACATGAAAAAGAGAAAAGAAGACCTAGCGGAAAATGTACAAAGCATAAAATAAAATAACCAAAAGTAGAGCTGGTCTACAGTTATCACCATAAATGTTAAGGATTCATTTATTCAGCAGCATTTATTGAGTACCTCGTATATGCCAGGTACTGTTCCAATCACTAAGGGTACAGCAGTCTCTTTTCCTGTGGAACTTACACACTTGTCAGAAGAGACTGATAATTAACAAATAAACCAAAATAGGCTTTATGTAAGATAAATGCTACACAGGAAAAAAAAAAAAAAAAAAGACAAGATAGGTGAATAGGAACTGCCAGGTGAATCGTGTGTTACGTTGTGTGGTGTAGCATGTATTGTGGTCTTGGTGAGCGGCCCTGAAGCAGATGAGGGAATGAGCAGATATCCGAGGTAATCTACATTTCTCCATTAAAGACAGAGTCTTATTTTGGATTTTAAAATCTTGAAATATATTGCCAGGAGTGAAAAACTTAAAGCTAAAGTGGAGAGAAAAAATATATAAATAAAGATTTGAACAAGTGTGCCAAACACATTGGGAGAGAAAGCAGAGGCAGTAATGTTTATATTCACACAGAGGAGGAGTTTTAGGCTGAAAGTATTCAATAAACAAAGTTCTTTCTGTGATAAAATATAAATAGTAAAAATATGTCATATTGAATCAATGCTCTAAAAGAATACAAGATATGTAAATATACAAAAATGAACTATAAGGAACATGAGAAGAAATCAACTGAAGTGCCAAAGTAGAATACATTTGAAACTGACAGTGTTAAATCTTTAATACATGAAGATCAAGATAAGACTATAAGGGAACATTCCATGTAGAGGAATTAAGATGTTGTGTTGAAATATAGGGCACATGTAGTATACTATAGCTAAATTTCCTAGGGATGACTCATTGATGATGAGACCAAGAAGGTAAACTGAACCCAGTTTGCCATTTGAGTCAAGCTAAAGAATTTCATCATGCCATTAAAAGATTATTAACGTAATCATATTTGTATTTTAGAAAGGTCATATAGGGGAATATACTGGAAAATGTAAGATTTTTGGCCAAGTGATATGTTGATAAGAGGCTATTTTAAAAGCTGAAGTGTGATGATAAGGGTCTGGATTAGAAAAGTGGCCACAAGTATGAAGAAAAGAGTGGCAAATTATGAATGAAACCAGTGGGAGTTTGTGAAGGAGTGGCTGTGAAATAGGAGGAAGTGGGTATAGTCAAGAGTTACACATAGGGCAACTGGAAGAATAATGATACAATGAACATCATCTGTAGAACACAGTATCCAAGGGACTTCCATTTCCAGTTGTGGCATCAGTTTGCTGCTGAGAATAATTTAACAAAATACTTAGATAAATTATTTTTTAAATTGATAACCTGAAAAGCTAATAGAAACAACCAGGCCAAACTCTAAGGGAAAACAAAACCTTGGTGATATGGTTTGGCTGTGTCCCCAACTAAATCTCACCTTGAATTGTAGCTCCCATAATCCCCACGTGTTGTGGGAGGTACCCGGTGGGAGGAAATTTAATCATGGGGGCGGGCCTTTCCCATGGTGATAGTGAATAAGTCTCACAAGATATGATGGTTTTATAAAAGGAGTTCCCCTGCATAAGCTCTCTTGCCTGCTACCATGTAAGATGTGACTTTGCTCCTCATTTGCTTTCAGCCATGATTGTAAGGCCTCCCCCAGTCATATGGAACTGTGAGTCAATTAAATCTCTTTCCTTTATAAATTACCCAGTCTCGGGTATGTCTTTATTAGCAGCATGAAAACAGACTAATATACTTGGAGAGGTAAAGAGGGCACACAGTACCACAGTCCATTTGACCTGAAGAGATTTACAAATTCCTGCAAACTTAGACTTTGAATTTGGTGGACAAATGAAGAGTTATGGCCCTGAGTCTACCCAGGTAGTGAGAATATAGATGGTGTGCCCCACCATACACCAGGACCCCTAAGGGCTCTACCCTTAGGATAAAGATTAATCAGAGGTAAATCCATACACACTCACACATATCCCCAAGGAATACAACAAAGTCGTCTTGTTAAGTGAGTAGGAAAAGAAAAAGAGAAAAAACCTGCCTGAGAGATTATGGCCATTGGAAGGCCTCTGTAAAATTTGCAGCCCTGATTTGCATTGTCTGGGATTACAGGTGCCCACCACCACACCCATCTAATTTTTGTAGTTTTAGTAGAGATGAGGTTTCACCATGTTGGCCAGGCTGGTGTCCACCTCCTGACCTTAGGTGATCTGCCCGCCTCAGTCTCCCAAAGTGTTGGGATTGCAGGCTTGAGCCACTGCTCCCAGCCATTCATGATTTTTTAAACAAACATTTATTAAAGCATGAATAGAATGTAACTTCTTGATTAAGAGTATCTAGGGGGGAAAGAAGCTATAGCAAATATCCAATCAGATTTTCTAATAACACACCAAAAGCTTTTGCTATGTCATCTACGACTACCTCTATTCATCATTGTATTGGAGGGCTGAATTAGTCTAGACAGGCAAGAACAATATATTAAAAGTGTGAGATTGGAGAGGAAGGAGCCCAGCTATTCCTGTAACAGATTATCTAATTGTGGAGATAGACAACCTCAGGCTTGTGTAGCTGAAGCAGAGTAAGCATTGCAGAAAGTCATAGGAGATAAGGTCAGAGAATTCAGACCACGGTGGCCCTTGGAGGGCATTGCAAAGACTTTGACTCTTACTGAGAGAGAGGTTGAAGCCATGGAGAGTTTTGATGAGGGGAGTGGATGAAGTGACTTAACATTTTGAAAGTGTTACTTTGGATGCTTTTTTGAGAATAGACTGAAGGGAGCTATAGGCAGAATCATGGAGACCAATTCGGAGGCACAAGACAGATGACAGTGGCTTGTACAGGGTGACGGTGGTGACAGAGGTGAGAAGTGGATGGAGTCTATATATATTATGAGGCTAGAGTCAATAGGATTTCTGATGGATTCGATACAGGGTATGAGAGACAGAGGAATTAAGAATGACATTGAGGTTTTTGGGCTAAGCAACAGCATTAACGCAGCTGCCATTAATGAAAGTGAGGAAGGCTGGGGCTGGAGGAGGTTTGCATAAGGATCAGGAGCTCAGTCTGGAATGAGTTCTCTTTGAGAGGCCTAACCAACATCAAATGAAGCTGTTGGAAGGCAGTTAGCTACATAAGCCTAGACTTCGGGGAAGAGCACTAGACAGTAGACTTAAATTTGGGAATTATCCATCTAAAGATGGATTTGAAATCCTAAAACTGAATGAGATCTCCAAAGATAGTGAGAGAAGAAATCTAAAAACAGTACTGGACACTCCAATGTGTAGAATAAACCAGGAGAGCCTGAGCTAACTGGGTGGGTTTGGGTGGGATGCACTGTGCAGAAATTAGCCTTTTTCATCCTGAGCCATGATCTTTCACTCTAGCTCCTTCCGAAGGAGGGGACCCTATCTCAGGACCAGTGTCTATTTGGCTAAGCGAGTGCTGCAGCACCATCTGATTACTGACAGTGCCTCTCAATGTGGCGCCCTAAGGATAAGAGAACCACAGGACACCCAGTTTGGTTCAACGTATTAATACTAGTATAACTTAATGACCAATGTCTACTGATGATTCCCCTTGCCTTCCTAAGGGTTGTTTTCTCGCTGCCTTTTACCTCTTCGGGAATCTGATTTGCTGGTAATAGGAAGAGAAACCACTACTAGAGAGACCTAACCTCTTTTCCTCTAGATCTCTTAATTAAACATCCCCTCTGTGTTTCTTCCCCTGCTTCAGTGAACAGATTCTGTAGTGACATGGAGTCTGGAAAAGACTTCCCAGGGACTTAACACAAACTAACATGCATTTTCCTAATTCAGGAGTCTCAGGGTCCTACTTCCACCTCTTAGTTTAAATGAAGGTGTCTTTACAAGATATGATATTAACGTTTTTTGACTTCTATTATATCAGTATCAAGACACTTCTCTGTATTTCCTAATAGGAATGGGAAGATACAGTGCAGTTGGAAATGTTACTGAGAGAATTTTCACATTATACTATGATCACTTGGGATTCCTACATAAGCTGACTCTGGGTCGCTTTGAAGCTAGTGGACCACCCACAGCCTTTGGAAATTCTAGAAATCTTTTTGGACAGGTCAGTATATAATGCATTGAAACAGTTTGCCTTATTTTAAAAATAGATGCCACATTCAGTACACAGAATAATGGGAAAATTGGAAAGTATTTTCCCTGGGACAAACTCATTAATGCAGTTTGCTCTATTTAACTAAAGGAAGAACCACCATGTGCCACAAACATCTCCAAATCTTCTTCCAAGTCCCATATGGAGTTATATAGCTTCAATTCCACCTAGAATATCTTCATGCAAATATCTTCACAACAGAACACCACTAAACATTCTAAGCTAGAACCATTACTTCTAAGCTAAAACCATTACTCCCAACCCAGGCCAAGGTAGGGTTGATTCTCTACCTCTTAAGTTGGGCCCTGAAGAAACATGGGTTGTGAGGCCAGGCGCCATGGCTCATGCCTGTAATCCTAGCATTGTGGGAGGCTGAGGTGGGTAGATCGCTTCAGCCCAGGAGTTGGAGACTAGCCTGGGCAACAAGGTGAAACCCCATCTCTACAAAAGAATTAAAAAATTAGCCTGGTGTGGTGGCATTCGTCTGTCGTTCCAGCTTCTTGGGAGGCTGAGGCAGGAGGATCACTTGAACCTGGGAAGTTGAGGCTGAAGCGATCATGCCGCTGAAGTGAGCTGTGATCGTGCCACTGAACTCCAGTTTGGGCAACAGAGCAAGACCCTGACTCAAAAAAAAAAAAAAAAAGGAACATGAGCTGCGGTCTACCTTTCTTCTTTCCTATTAACCCTTCTCTCTTGTTTCTTCTTTTTCTAATGACAACATAAAAAGGAGTTATCTTCTTTATAGATGACACTTGATACAGGTTTTTATAATAGTCTAATGTATAATATGCTACTTGTGAAGGTAGCTCATCCTTGGGCACCAGTTACAAAACTGGACACTCTCAAACCATCAGCAAATTATCAAACATTTTTGACTGGGGTTAGTAAAACTTGCCCTTTGACTTAAAGGAAATGGATCTGGTTTTAAAAGATCATCCAATTACCAGGCCAAAGCTGCAGTTGAGAGGATGGTGTTTAGCTTCCCCTCTCTGAGACATGCATAGAGAATGAGGGCAGGAACTTCCATGGGAGAGTTAAGATGCCACATGTGACTCCCTGTGTCTTTGCCCAAGTCTGGGATGTGAATTCTGCATTTATACAAAGCGAATGATGTGAGCAGGAGGGTAGAACTAACCAAAAAAAAGCATTTACCTCCATTTTTCACCAACTTCACAATTTGTAGAAAGTGTCTTAGTTCCCTTACATGAAAGTTTAAATTATTAAAAGAAAAAAAAACCCTACAGGTATTTGTATACTTAGGACAAGTTTGACAAAGCCATACTCAGCAATATCACTTCCTTCTCCACAAACTATGCATGCATTCTCTCTGGATAAAAATAATCGCTGGCTCTTATTACAGTGTTGGAGCTCTCAATCTTTATAACAACCATTTATTCCTATTTCACTTATGAAGAAAGTGAGGCACAGACATGCTGGTTAGTTATTGGGATTAGACATCTCTCCCAGGCAACTGGCTCCGGGGCCTGTGCCCTTAGCCACCTGCTGCCTTTCACTGGACTTGCATACACTTTCCCTAGTATACACTTGCCACTCCCAGGCTACAGTGTCATACAGAATTCTAAAGATGTTTAGTCATTTCAGTGATTTTCAAGAGTCCTCAAGCCATTTGACTCAGTCCCACATTTATTTTCCTGGCATCTATTTCCCATTTCTCCTCAGTGCATTCCCAAAATTCAGTAACTAGGAAAAAAAGCATGAGAGAAGATGAATCTTGGAGGCACTATGGGACGGATGTGTCCCCAACCAGTCTGCACGATCTACCACCCACACCTTGTCTCATAGCAACAAAGTCAACTCCAGCAGCCCCTTTGGGGATGGTCCCTACCTTTCTTCTCTCCCCTAAAAGTTCCCCAAGCAGGACAGGGTCAGGATTAGAGAAAGGTGTGTTGAAAAGAAAGACCTATAGATCAGAAATCTAGGCCAGAAGTGCCTGGGTAGACTGCAAGGGGAGGTCTGTGAGTCAGGAAAGGAGAACAGCTTATGCTGCCAGTTGGGAGACTCAGACAGCAGCTGTCCAGAGTCTCTAGCACGAGATCAGGAGCAGCAAGTGAGGACAGGGATTTCACGGGCCCTTTCCTAAATAAAACTTCAAATAAGAACCCAGTTCTAAAATCTGCATCTCCAGGCTCCTCACACACCCACAATGTGAGTCAAGTTTCCATGTACCCTTTCACTCCAACCATCCACGAAGGGTATAGGAATCTTACACCACATCTTAGTCATCAGAACTTCCATTCCTCCTTAACAGGAAAATACATCTTCCCTTGCACACACATGGATGTTCCAACAGACATGTTGACGTATTTCTCCAATTGATAAGTGAACCAGTATTGTTTTAATGTGAACTGGAAATAAATCTGTGACTTGAATTTTGCCATAATTGAAATATAAAGTAGTTTAAATATAATATTTTCTTTTCTCTGTTTCCAGCCTCCGGATATGGGCTTTGAGACTGCTCTTGCCCCACAGCATACCTCCTTAGATGAAATTATCTTTTTTGCATATGTACCTGAGAACGAACCCCAGGAAACAATCTACAGCAAGAAGTTCAGCAATATACACTATGGAAAAGTGATACACTCTGGGTAGTGATTTGCATTTATTTAGATGGCATATTGGTTTCTAGAATCTACTTTTTAAATTTTTTGAGATAGGGTCTTGCTCTGTCATCCAGGCTGGAGTGCAGTAGTGCTATGACAGCTCACTGCAGCCTCAACCTCCCAGGCTCAAGCAATGCTCTGGCCCCAGCCTCCAGAATAGCTGGGACTGCAGGCACACACCACCATGCCTGGCTAAGTTTTGTATTTTTTGTAGAGATAGGGTTTCACCATGTTGCCCAGGCTGGTCTCAAACCCCTGAGCTCAAGGGATTCACCCATCTCAGCTTCCCAAACTGCTGAGGTTACAAGTGTGAGCCACTGCACCTGGCCAATAGAATCTAAATTTTTGGACCTACTTTTTTGAATAATTTTCTTGGTCAAATAGAGTAAGTCTTTTTTTGATACCCCACAAGGCCAAATACATTTAAAGACTCCAAGATGTCTTGCATGCTGCCCCAATTTTAGAAACCTAGGACCATGTATATCAGTGCCATCAGGCCAAGCTATAGAAATGTGTTTCGTGAGTATCAAAAATATTCTGGACAACACTGGATACTTCCTATCCACTGAGTTTACTCACATGACAATTCTTATATATCCTAGAGACCAACACATTTAATGTAGTGGAGGCTATCTTTTATGAAATATTGCATTGAACAATATACAGAATTCTCAGAAATGCTTACAGTAAGAGTCAATAACCCTTAAAGCTACCTTTAAGGCCTAATAACTCTTATTCAGAATATGAATTCTGGCTGGGTGCCATGGCTCACACCTGTAATCCCAGAACTTTGGGAGGCCAAGGCCAGCAGATCAGTTGAGGCCAGGAGTTGGAGACCAGCCTGACCAACATGGCGAAACTCCATCTCTACTAAAAATAAAAAAAATTAGCCAGGTGTGGTGGCTCACATCTGTAATCCCAGCTTCTGGGAAGACTGAGGCACAATAGTTGCTTGAACCCAGGAGGCCGAGGTTGCAGCGAGCCAAGATTGCGCCATTGCACTCCAGCCTGAGTGAGAGAGTGAGACTCTGTCTCAAAAAAAAAAAAAGAATATGAATTATATAACCCCCAAATCTACCAACTAAAAAAGAAACAATTTCAACAATTTCAGATTACCGGAAACTCACTGCTATGGTCTAAATATCTGTTTTCCCCAAAAATTCATATGTGGAAATCCTAACCCTCAAGGTGGTAGTGTTAAGAGGTGGGGCCCTTGGTAAGTGACTAGGTCATGAGGACTCTGCCCTCATGAATGGAATTAGTGTCCTTATGAAAGAGACCCCAGAGAGCTAGCTAGGCCCTTCCACCACGAAGGACTGAAGGACAGAGCCAGCTAGGCTCTTCTACCATGGAAGACACCATCTATAAACCAGAAAGTGGACCCTCACCAGATACCAAATCTGCTGGCACCTTGATCTCAGACTTTCCAGCCTCTAGAGCTATGAGAAATAAATTTCTGCTGTTTATAGGCTACCTGGTTTATGGTATTTTGTTATAGCAGCCCAGATAGTCTAAGATATTAACCTTGTCTCCAAGTGGTGGACTCTATTCTTATACCAGGTTGGAATCTGTATATTATATGTGTTTGGGGCTGTCAATACATATCTTGTCGCACAGCTAACAATACCTTGCACCGTGAGGCAGCTCACTCAGAAGCGGAGGTGAACATGGGAATCAGACCTAATATAACAAACGTCAGCAATATTTTTTCTCATGAGGATTGTATAAATTTTGTCTCTGACAAAAGTGTCAGTAATCTCTAGTATTATTTTTTGCTCTAGGTGGATCTTGTATGTGTGATGTTCCAGATCAGCTAGTTTGTGTTTATGTGGGTGTTCTTCTATAGAAAACCTACAGAATCACTTTTCAATCTTTTAATATTAACATGATTAATATTATACCAATGTCTATCATAATTTCTTATATTCTAATTATTTTTAAAAGCATATGGTCATTCTCTTAAGGATCAGAATATTTAAAAACCAGAACAGCACAATCTGTGATAAGATTCAATAACTTTGCTCTGTTTGCACAGAAACTAGGGAATGGGTAGCTTCAAGGCAGGAAATATGAGCAAAGCCAGGGTCAGAGACCTGGAGAGCAAGTGGAACTTCAACTTGGCAGGTGAGGAATTTGGGAGCCCACTGTTCTCAGGTCGGCAGGAGGCCAAAGGCAGTTATCCAGGTAGTCAGGGCATAAGGCAGAGAGAGCCATTCACTTACTCCACCAATCATCATTTAACAGTGACTACCAACAAGGCACTGTGGCGGGTGCTGCAACAGAGTGGTGAGCATGACATTCAAGCACCTCATTCCGTGAGCTTATATTCTAGCCCCAGAAGCAGACAAGTATGTAATTACAGTTGACTAAGTCTACAAAAGGGGAGTATACAGCATTGAGAGAGTATTTTCCTGGGGCTTGAGCCCTTGTTTGGAGAATCCTAGATTTCTCCTGGAATAACACCCAGGTTCCTTACTGGAACTCAAAAAGCCCCACTGACCTGGCTCCACTCTCTTGAGTGACCTCTTTGCTTTGTTCACTGCAGTGAAGTCACTCTGATTTTCCTTTGGTTTCTCTAACACATCCTGCTCTTTTTGGCCTGGAGGTCTTTGAGCATGCTGTTCCTCTCAGCCTGGAACCTTCCCCCAACCACCACTCTCTTCCTTCATCCTTGTTCTTCTGGTCTTTTCTTAAGCCTCAGAGTTTGGGTGAAAGAAGAGAGGTGAGGTAAAGGGACAAGAAGTCCTCCTGTTGGAGACTTCCAGAGTCTGGTTATGGGCAATGCTACCCTTGCCACTAGTGACAACTACCCCCGCCCTGCCGGCCCCTGGAATTCTGTCACTGTGTTGGGGTCCCTTCATCCTTTCAGCAGTCCTTCTGGGCAGCATTTTTTTTTCTTTCCTGCCTCCCCTCCACCCCCACATGACCCTTGTCCCCCAGAGATAAGCATTGTCTTGGATTTTATGTTAACATCTTTTAAAGTTTTGCTTTAGAGCTTTAATACTAGCTTTATGAAATGTATGACTTGCCTTTTTCATATAACATTATACTTTTGAAATTACTCCATATTGATATGTGGTCTGTAATTCACTCACATGAATATACTACAATTTATGTAGCTATTCTCCTATATTGTTTTGAATCATATCAAACTTTTCCTTCCCTCCCTTCCTTCCTTCCTTCCTTCCTTCCTTCCTTCCTTCCTTCCTTCCTTCCATTCTCTTTCCTTCTTTTGACAGGGTCTTCGTCTGTCACCCATGTTGGAGTGCAGTGGTACAATAATGACTCACTGCAGCTTTGACCTCCCTGGCTCAAGTGAGCCTCCCACCTCAGCCTCCTGAGTATCTGGGACTACAGGCACACACGTGCCGCCAAGCCCAGCTAGTTGTTTTTTTTTTTTTTTTTGGTCAGGGGGTGGGGGGATTTGCTTTTTTTTTGTTTGTTTGTAGAGATGGGTTTTTGCCATGTTGCCCAGGCTGGCCTTGAACTCCTGGGCTCAAGTCATCTGCCCACCTTGGCTGTCCAAAGTGCTAGGATTACAGGTGTGAGCGACCCCGCCCGGCTTTTCAATTTTACCTGTGTAGAATTGATGTGCCTAGTGTGAAGTGGGAATCCAGTTTTTCTTTTTTTTTTTAATGCGGGTAATCTATTGTCCATACAAGCCCCTCCTTTCCCCCACTGATCTGCAGCACTGCCCTGTGATATATCCTGGTCCCGTATATGCATTGGTCCGCTCCTATCCTTTCTCCTATTTCACTGGTGTATTTGTCTTCTCCATGACACACTGACTAAATGACTCTAATTGTGAAACACATGTGAATAACCCCCTCCCCCTGCCTTTTCTTGGCATTTGGTCTTCCATTTATATGTTAGACTCAGCTTGTCAAGTTCCATTAAGGAAAATAAAAACCCCAAAACCTGGTAATAGAAATTACCTCTTGCAACCAAACTCTGCCTTATATCACTGTTAGATCTTGGGTGGGAATTTCGTGCTCTTCTCCTAGCAGTAAAATAATTATCTTTCTGCTAATAATTATTAGCAGAAAAGAACTAATAATTATTAATTCTTTTAGAATTTTAGGACCAAGACAGCTTCCTGATTCCTCTTAAGGGATAGAAGTTATTATTTCATCCTTCCCTTCTCTGTTATATGTCTTTCCCTGGGCCCTGTGGGTGAGTGTACCTTTACTTCTTCTCTGACAGTAGGTAAAAGCATTTGCTTTATAAGGGAAAAGGGTGAGGGAAGGAGGCAGGACTTCTGTGCCAGCACCCTCCTGACACCCCCTAACGCTCAGCCACCAATCAGCTCTTTTGAGGTCTGTGTGCGAAAGTATTCTGTGCCCAACCTCCTGTGGTTTAAGGTTTTTGCTTCCTATGAGAGAAGGTTCAGGGAAGTAGGTGATGCTTCAGGCCTGTTTCCTCCCAACCTCTGATCCCCACAAACTACCTACACCACCAATGGTGGCTGTCTCTGGTCTATGGCCCTTCCCCAGTCTTTGCCACAAGCCTTCAACGGAAGCCAGTGGAGTTTGCAAGTGAGTGCAGACTCCCATTTGTCAGGCGCCCAAGCACTTCCAGACTCACATGCTAACACATACCTGGCCTTTGGCCCTTTTTTGTAACTTCAGCTAACTCTTACTTGCTTGTGTTGTGGTCAGCACTGTTTCTCCTTCCCCTGTTCTTCCATAGGTGACACTGTCCTGGTGTTCAATCTCTCCTTGGAATGGCTTATTGCTCTGGATTTCAGCTTAGTTGGTGATCTTGTGACCTTAATTCTCTGACAAGCTAGAGAAAAGTCATGACTTTGTACTTTATCTACTTTTTGTTTTGTTTTCTTGTTTGAGTGCATCTTTCTGCATTTAAAGCAAAAGCAGAAGTCTTATGATTGCCTTTTGTAGAGTAATCTTATATTTTTCAAATTTGCTAAATTCTTTTAATAATTCTAGTACTTTTTCTACATATTACCTTGGGTTTTGGAGTAGAGGTAAATTTTTAATTTTTTCTTAAGTTTCATTAGCTTTAAGGGTACAACTGAATTTTGGTTACATGGGTGAATTGTGTAGTGGTGAAGTCTGGATTTTTGGTGTACCTATCACCCAAGTAGTGTACATTGTACCCAATAGGTAGTTTTTCCTCTCTCACCCCTCTCACCCTCCCTTCTTCTGAGCCTCCAGTATCCACTATACCACTCTGTATGCCTTTGCATACCCATAGCTTAGCTCCTGCTTTTAAGTGAGAACATGCAGTGTTTAGTTTTTCTGTTCCTAAGTTGCTTCACTGAGGTTAATGGCCTTCAGTTCCGTCCAAGTTGCTGCAAAAGACATTATTTCATTATTTTGTATGGCTGAGTAGTATTCCATGGTGTATATATATATATATATATATACCACATTTTTTTAATCCACTCATCAGTTTATGGCACTTGGGTTGATTCCATATCTTTGCAAATGTGAATTATGCTGCAATAAGCGTATGTGTTCAGGTGTCTTTTTTTATATAATGACCTCTTTTCCTTTGGGTAGATAACCAGTAGTGGGATTGCTGGATTGAATGGTAAATCTATTTTTAGTTATTTGAGAAATTTCCATACTTTATAAATATTTTTAAGTAGATAATCATATTACCTGCCAGTACAATTGATCCTTGAACAACATGGGTTTGTTACTATGGAGGTCCACTTATACATGGAAATTTTTCTGCCTCTGCCACCCCTGAGTCAGTAAGGCCTCCTCAGCCTACTCAGGAAGACGACTAGGATGAAGATCTTTATGATGATCCTTTCCACTTAAGAAATAATAAATGTATTTTCCCTTTCTTACGATTTTCTTAATAATATTTTTTCCCGTAGCTTACTTTATTGTAAGAATACAGCATGTAAGACATATAACACACAAAATACGCGTTAATCAACTGTTTATGTTATTGGTAAGACTTCCAGTCAACAATAGCCTACTTGTAGTTAAATTTGGGGGGAATTAAAAGTAATATGTGAATTTTCACCTGCACAGGAGGTTGGCATCCCTAACCTCTGCATGTTCAAGGGTCAACTATAATTTTTTTTTGTTTTTTCCTTAACGTTTCTTAGCATATTATAGCTTTTTCCTGTTACAGTGTCTAGGACCTCCAATATTTTGTTAAGTAGAAGATAATGGAATTATTGTTGTTCCTGACTATATATATATATATATATATATATATAAGCATTTCATAGTTTTCTTAAACCCTTTGTCATTTAAAGAAACTTATCTGTTTTTCTAGTTTAAGAGATTTAGAGTTTGGGGTTTTAAATTATTATTTCTCCTGTATCTATTGAGCTTATCTATAGAATTTTTCCCTTTAACTTTTTATTTAACATTGTAAATTATATTGTGGATTTAATGTTGAACCAACCTTAAAGTCCTGGAATATGCCTATCTTTGACATTGTGTATTACCTATTTTCATACATTTCTGGACTCAGTTTGCTAATATTTAGGATTTAAACATCTGTGTTCATGTGGGAAGTTTACCTGTAATTTTTCTTTCTCATATTGTCCTTCTGTGGTTCCGTTAACAAGATTATACTAGCCTCATAGACAATTTTTTTTTTAATTTTCTGGAAGAGTTTAAGACTGGAATATTTTGTTCCTTAAAAATTTGTTTTTTGAAATTGTTTGAAACTTACTTTATGGCCTAGGACTAGGCCATTCATTATGGTCAATTTCAGTAAATATTTTGTATGGAGGCAAAATTTTACATCTATCCTCTTAGGGTGTTTTGGCTGGGCCTGAGAATTAAACTGACATAAGACAGATTAACAGGAGAAAAGCATACACATTTATTTAATGTAAGTGTTATGTGACATAGGAGTCCTCCTAAAGAAATGAAGACTCCTGAAGAAGCAGTTAGAGTTGAACATGTATATACTGGGTTGGACAAAAAGTAGTAAGTTGTGAAAATGTGACAAGGCAAGGGGGCTTGGGCTAGGGTAGTTAACTGTGGAGAAGTGGCTAGGAAAATAAGGGTTAGTTTAACAAGGTCTGTTTGTACAGATTTCTCTTGGCTTTGGCTCCCCATCTCTAGTAATAAAAACAGTGTCCTTCTCCAGGTGCAAGGAGGTTGGACACCTTCCACATGGGAGTTTTATCTCTTGCCTTTAGGTAGGTCAGAGTGTCCTTCCTGCATTTGCTGTTGTGTGTGTGTGTGTGTGTGTGTGCGCGCGCATGTGTTTTAAGTGACTTTAACTCAATCAGTGGGCTAGAGCAAATATTTTGAGGTGTTGTGTTCTGAATGCTTTCCTATTGAGTGCAGTATTAATATTTATTTGTTAGATTAATCCTGTTCCTTGTGATATTGCAATTTTATGTATCCTTAATGATTTTTTTCTGCTTGATCTATCAATTATTGAGAGAGTTGTATTAAACTTTCCTACTGTGTATACTGGATTTGTCCATTTTAAAATTATAGTTGTGTCAATTTTGCCTTGTATATTTTGAGATTGTTATTAGGTACATATAAGTTTAGAATTGTTACATCTTCATGATCAGTTGAACATTTTGTTGGTATTTAGTGACTATTTTTATCATTACAATTCTTTTTTGCATGACCGTGGCTTTTTTATTATGCTTTTTTAAACCATTTTAAAGTGTACCATTCTATAGCATTAAATTCATTCAAATCCTTTGCCCATTTTTAAATCAGGGGTTTTTTGTTATGAGTTTCAATGTTTTGTTTTTGTTTGTAGCTTTTTTTGTTATTGATACATGGCACCAGACTTCTTTGGATAATATTTTTGTGGGATACTATTTCAGTCCTTTAACTTTCACCTGCTTTATATATCTGTCATAAAAGACATAAATGAATTTTGTGGTTTTAGCCTATTTAACAATTTCTGTCTTTTAGTTGGAGAGTTTAGTTCAACTACATTTATTATTTTTACTAATATATTTGTCTTCATTCCTACCATCTTCTTTTGTACTTTCTATTTGTCCCACTTTTTTCTATGTCTCATTTTTGTCTTCTCTTCTTGCTTACCTTATTTTAAGGTTCTTTTTTCTCCTCTTTCCATTCTTTTCTTCTTCTACTTGATTGGGACTTTTACACCCTGTTTTATTTTGCTTTTTCATGTTACCCAAGATTTTTACATGTGTGTTAACTTAAAAAGTCTAAAGTTATTTAATAACTTTATCTCTTTCCCATTCCGTATGTAATCATTAAACTCTGGGTGTGTAGTCAGTATCTACCCTTTATATTTCTCAAGAATGAGTCCAATTCTGGTCCCTTGGTTCCTGAAACCTCAGAAGACGTATTATAGTTTCTAAAGTGGTCCCCTTGAAGAAATCTCTCTTGGCCTTTTTATTATTATTATTATTATTATTTTTGTTTGTTTTTTGAGATGGAGTTTTTCTCTTGTTGCCCAGGCTGGAGTTCAATAGCGCGATCTCGGCTCAGCAACCTCCACCTCCTGGGTTCAAGTGATTCTCCTGCCTCAGCCTCCCTAGTAGCTGGGATCACAGGCATGCGCCACCACGCCCGGCTAATTTTGTGTTTTTAGTAGAGACGGGATTTCTCCATGTTGGTCAGGCTGGTCTCAAACTCCCAACCTCAGGTGATCTGCCCGCCTAGGCCTCCCAAAGTGCTGGAATTACAGGCGTGAGCCACCGCACCCAGCTGCCTCTTGGCTTTTTTGTGAGAGAGGCACTTCTCTTTCTCCATGTAGGGTGGCATAGAGATGAGAGGTGAGATGCACAACACACCATTACTACTTCCTTCTTTAAATTCTTCAACTTTCATTTATCTTAAATAACCTAGCTTTCATTTAGAATGTCACTCTGGCTGTGATATAGAGAATGAATTGGAGGGTAACAATTATGGATGCACTTAGGTCATTTAGAAGGCTTTTGCAGTAGCCTAGGCTAAAATTTTTGATGTTTTAGTCTAAGATAATGATGGTAGAAATTGAGGGGAATGAATGGACTGAGAGATACATGGGAACAGACTCACCAGGACAATGGAGCAGAGCAATTTTCATTACTTTACTTCATTGTCTGTTTCTGTGCCTTAAAAAACACATCTGTGCTTGCCTTCTATTTACCGCATCCAGCTACACGTGATCTTATTCTGGTAATGCTGTCTGAGATTCTTACACTGTGCTTAAGAGGACAGGTACCTGAGGTAGACAGACTATGGATGAGGAATCAGGCAGTATGGGAATGTCAAATGGTAGACTTGGAATTCAGAAGAGAGTTTGAAGAATAAGAATCGAGAACTAAAGTTAGATGATGGAAAAGAAGAGATTCTGAACATTATCAATGAATCTGGATCATGGAGGCCAAGAGGCTTGCAAATTCTCAACAAAGGTATAGGCTACCACCTACAATGAGATGTTAGGTACTGAATCAAAATCCTTTTACAGTAGGAATTGATTAAATATACACAGATAAAAGACACTATCTAATTGATAACAAGGGAAGTATAGTCATTGCACAAATGGTGAAATATTTGAGAAGGAAATTCTGTCATCTTGTAATAACAAGGTCAGTTGTTCTTAAGAATCTTCACAAAACCTTTTTTTTTTTTTTTTTTTTTTTTTTTTTTTTTTTTTTTTTTGAGACGAAGTTTCACTCTTGTTGCCCAGGCTGGAGTCCAATGGCGTGATCTTGGCTCACTACAACCTCCGCCTCCTGGGTTCAAGCAATTCTCCTGCCTCAGCTTCCCAAGTAGCTGGGATTACAAATGCCCACCACCACGCCTGACTAATTTTTTGTATATTTAGTAGAGACGGGGTTTCACCATGTTGACCAGGCTGGTCTCGTACTTCTGACCTCAGGTGATCCACCCGCCTCAGCCTCACAAAGTCCTGGGATTACAGGCATGAGCCATTGCACCCGGCCCTGAATCTTCACAAAATCTTAATAGTGATAACTTAATGTCCATGTTTTTACTAAATTGCTCAGAAGGAATGTATCATCAACACACAAAGGTTTCAGTAAAGCTCTTCATTC